>NC_045429.1:438651334-439023001 GCF_902635505.1 Sarcophilus harrisii | reverse complement strand
GCTGATACTCCATCCACTGCACCACCTAGCTGCCCCAGATTTAGTTTATATCCTTCTTATACACTTTTCACAATTCACCTTGTCTTAAGATTACTTGTGTACTACCTTTCTCCCTTATTCAGCTTTGCAGGCCCTGGAATCCCCAACCCGAAGCTTTGCACACAGTAGACCCTCAATAGATTTTTTTTTTTTTTTTGCAAGGCATTTGGGGTTAAATGACTTGCTCAGGGCCACACAGCTAGGAAGTGTCAAGTGCCTGAAGCCAGATTTGAACTCAGGTCCTCCTGATCCCAGGGCCGGTGCTCTATCTCATATACAACCTGGCCACTCCACCTTAATAAACACTGAGTGAATCATGTTTGTTAAAACTCTAGGCTGTCTGGTGCTGCCAGTGAATTTTATAGGATTCATCAAACCGGAAATTCCATTTCAAGAACAAAAGGCAAGAGATTGAGAGAGGTGCAGGGGGCCTGAACATGGCGGCAATACAGGAAAAAGAAGCAAGGATGAGCACTGGGAAAGCGCAATCAAGCACAAATTAATAAATTCAAGTTGAAAGGAGCCTCAGAGCTTACTTGGTCATTTTACAGTTGGGGAAACTGAGGCCTGGAAAGACTAAGCTACTAAGTGGCAGAAGGAAGATAAGAATAATAGCCAGAGCAATTTACAAATGTAATCTCATTTGATTCTCACAACAATCCTGGACATTAATATTATCTTTCTAATGGGGCATGTGAAAAATAACAGTCACATAGCTAATAAGTGTCTGAATCCATATTTGAGCTCAGGTCTTCCTGACCTCACGTCTGGTGCTCTGTCCGATGCCGTCCGGAGCACGTCCCGACCCCGGCCCTGCCAGCATCAGGCCCTCCCTCCCTTCGGCATTTTGCAGGGCTGCTTTCGGGGCGCCCTTGTTCTGGTTCATTTTCTGCATTTGTTTTTTTTTCCCTTTACTTAGCTTCTTCTGAGCTGATTCATATTTCAATAAATTCCAGCTGAAAAGTGATCAGATTTTGAGCGGGTGGCACATCAGCACATTGAAATGTGATATATTTTGACTAATGCCGTTTTGAAATTTGAAAACTGCCGACAATTTTATTCAATCTCCATTTTTATACCAACTCATTATTTGGGGAGGGGAGAAGGGGAGCAGAGGAACAGCTTGTTTGCGGGTTCCTGCGGCAGTCACTGGGAATTCTTGGCCCATCGGCATCCCCGAGCCTGGCGGCCAAGTGGTCCCGACATTATCCTTTAGGCCTCAGCTCCCCCGCCTGCTCCGCTCTCTTCCATCCGGAAACTGTCTTTCAGCAGCTTCATACAAGTTTCCCCCTGTGGCTTCTAGTCCAATTTAATCTGACCTTCAGCCCCACCTCTGCCGAACAAACTTTAGCAAATCCCCCGGGCGGGCACTTAAGACACGTTTTGTGATACGGAAGACGGTATTACACAGAATTTCCACTTCCTCCTGGGTTTGTCTCCTCCGTTTCCCTGACTGCCGCCTGAGCATTAAGCACTGAGAAGGAAAATATAAGAACAAGGCTAAGAGAGGAAAAAAATTAGAAGTAAGGGAGGAAAAGCATGCTGGGACGGCAATTATAACAATTCCCTCCGCGAATATCCTCATGGTGCCATGTCGCTGACCATGTCTGTGGAAGGCCATGCTAATGGAGGGCAATTTGGGATTTTGGAAAGGTTTCAATCAAGCCCTCAATCACCAAGCATTTATTAAATACTAAGCCCTCTGTTAGATAATATCATATAAGGACAAAACCCCCTAAATAATACTGCCCTCAAAAGGTTATATTCTATCAGGGGAGATAATATGTGTGTGTGGGTGTGTATTTTTGTGTAAATGAATATATATATATATATATATATATATATATATATATTTATCTATCTACCTACCTGTCCATCTATCTATCCATCCATCCATGCATCCATCCATCTATCTATCTATCTATCCATCCAACCATCCATCTATCTATCTATCTATCTATCCATCTACCCATCCATCCATCCATCCATCTATGTATGTATCCATAGCAGGGGCTCAGTGATAAACTGTGGGGTCTGTTGCCTGAGAACCAATTTAGCTAAGCCCAGAGACTCATCATGAAGCTGAACATAAGAGATGAATTTTCAACCACAACACCTCTTATAGTCTATCTATCATGTCAGTCAGTCAATCAATCCATCAATGAGCATTTTTTTTTGGCTTTTATCTTGTTAATTTTATTTATTTTTAACATTCAGTTTTAAAGTTTTTAGTTCTCAAGTCTCTCCCTCCCGCCAGCTCCTTCCCCACTTTTTGAGAAGGCGAATAATATGATGCCCATTATACATGTGAAGTCACGCGAAACAGATTTCCATATTAGCCTCAACAAGCATTTATTAAGTGCCAGGCACTGTGCTCAGCACTGGGAATAAAAAGACAAAGTGATAGTCTCTGACTTGAATTCCAATATACATTCAATCAGGGAGACAAAATGTATATAAGAAACTGTTCAAGACCCAGTCGCAAACATTTATTGCAAGTCATAACCTCTCAGTGCCCCTGGCAACAATCTGGGAAAGTAGAGACCTATTTCTTTATCAGATAGCTCCTTGCATCAGGGAAATCATAGGGATAGTCTCCATCCCATTAGCATATAGAAAATATTGGTGGGGAGAAGGGCTAGTTGCTAGAGAGATAAGGAAAGAAGTCGGGCAGACCTAAAACTATATTCTAAAGCAGTGTCTTCAAAACGATTTGGTACAGGCTAAAAAATAGAGTGGTGGATCAGTAGAAGAGACACCCACGAGGAAAGAAATCATGAGATAGAAATGAGAAGGGAGGGCATTTCAAGCATGGGCAAAAGTTCAGTGACAGGACATGGAATGCTGGGTGAGAAAGGCAGCAAGAAGGGACAATTTAATTTCAAGTAGAAGATGGCAAGACCTTGCGACCTTTGTTGGAAGAAGGTATTGCTCACTTTGTGAATGTTTTTCACATTTGTAATCCCAAGACATGCCCTGGGATGAAACTTTGTGTTCTTGGCGTTTCCAAGTATTCCATAATAATCATCTGTCTGCAGAGTTTCCATATTTGGGATATCTCATTCACCCTCAAAAATTTGCAGAAATTGAGCACAAAGGCAGTATGACACAGCGAACAGCCTTGGGTCAAAAGGACCCGAGTTCAAATCTTACCTTTTTACTCACCAGCCATTTGACCTTGGACAGGTCATGTAACTGCATATTTAACCTTCTATGTTACCTGGGACTTGTGATGGAGAGAAAATAATAGCTAGCATTTTCTAGAGTGCTTTAAAGTTTTGTAAATCCCGTTTCAGACAGGATTTTGCTGGCTCCCCATGACGACTCTGGGAGGGAGATGCTATTATTATCCCTGTTGTACAGATCTGCCCGAGTTATAACTTTTGTTCCATTTCCCCACCTAGCTACCGTAAGAGAAGCTCTCCAGACAGGTGATTATTACTCCCAAATTTCAAGAACCCAGGTTTCATTCCCATGAACAACACCCTCTACCAACAAAGATCGCAGGACCTTGCCATCCTGCACTTGAAATTTAAACTTTCCATTATGCTTTCCTCACATCGTGAGTCAGAGCTCAGGAGGTAAGGGATAGACTAAAATCGGTCCTCCCCAGGAGAGTGACATCCTGACTGGGGAGAGTTCTTTCAATTCTACAGGCATTTATTATGTGCCAACTATATGTAAGGCCATATATGCTAAGTGCCAGTGAAAGAAAAATATAATGAAAATAGCCCTGCCTTCAAGGAGCTTCCAATCTACACAGATATAAAATAAATATATATGTATGTATATTATAATAATATACAGAATAATATATATTTTTATATCTGTAAATATTACATATAATATATAAAATATGAAGATAATCAAAAATATAAGATATGGCAACCTATTGAATGCCACTAATAGTATACACAGCTTACATCTCACATAGATCTTCAAGGTTTTATAAAAATAAATACATTCCTCACAGCATGCCCTGAGGTAAATCAAGGATTCTTAGGCCCATTTTAAAGAAAAGAATACTATGTCTCAGATAGGTGAAGTGACTAAGTCAGGGTCACTTAGCTAGAGAGTGTCAAAATATGCAGTAGTACAGGGAAATATCACCAGAGCCCTGGGATAGACTAATCACTAACACCTACTATATGCTAAGTGCTCTGCTAGGTGATATCATATATGGACAAAAACCCTAAATAATGTTGCCCTCGAGAGTCTTGGGGGTTGGGAGCTGAGAGGAAGGAAGACCAATCTGGAGGTTTTGCAGTTTGTGAGAAAGCAGGTCTGGAATGAAAAGAAAGGAAGTTGGAACTGGACCTTTAAGAACGAGTGAACGTGTGTAACCTATATCAGATTGCTTGCTTCTTGGGAAGGGGGGAAGGTAAGGGAGGGAGGGAGGGAGGGAGGGAGGGAGGGAGAAAAAAAATTTGGAACTCAAAATGAATGTTGAAAACTCTCTTTCCATGTAATTGGAAAAATAAAATACTATCAAATTTTTAAAAAGAATAATTGAATGAATGAAATAAATGAATCCACAAGAAAAGGATTATAATTCATATTTATTAAGCATAGAGCCTGGGACATAATAATAGCTAGAGAGAATCTAGCCTTGGACAATTACTTTATTAGTTGTGTGACTCTGGCCAAGTCACAACCCTGATGGCACACCTACCCCCAAGAAGAGCAGCATCCATTAGCATGGGTGCCGTAGCTGAGTAGAAATAGCACCGGGTTTGGAAGCTTAGACCACTGGGTTGGATTCCTTGACTTTGTTCCTTCCCAAATACTGGGGGGAGAGGGTTCAGCTTTGTTCTGCTTGGTTCCAAAGGCAGAACAGAGAACAGTGGATGGAAGTTAGAAGGAGACAGGAAAAACTTTGTACCCATGAGAACTATCAAAAATTGGAGCAAGCCGTCCTGGTAATGACTTCTCCCTTGTTGACGATTTTAAAAGTAGAAGCCGAATAAACATAAATTGGGGGATTAGTGGGGAACAGGTTGGCTAGATGGCTACTGAAGTTCCTTCTAACTCTAAAAGTCTGTGATTCTGTGATAACAAAGTGACCTTGGGCAAAGGGCACTGTCTCCCTCAAGATCAGTTTCCCCATCTGTAAAATGAAGGGATTGAACTAAGTGACCTCTACAGGTCCTTTCCTGCACTGGATCTGTGCTAATAATAATAGCCAACATTTACATGGTGCTTTGAGGTTTGCCAAAATACTTTACATATATTATCTCGTTGGATCCTAATCTATGATCCTAACAAGGCAAGGGAGAGGATTTGGACAAAGGCATGGGCTGGAATTGGACGCTGGCTTTGCGGAACATTTTTCCTCCAGTAAAAGAATCTTGTGAGACTGGAGAGAGAGAGTGTGGGGCCAGATGAGAGAGAGCCTTAAATGCTAAGTTAAGGAGTCCCTGATCTCATGCTGAGGAGCTTTAGAAGGTTCTAGAGATGAGAAAAGTTTGACATGATAGTGTTTAAGAAAGATCAATCTATTGAAGGTGTGCATTGTTGGGGGTCGGGAGTTAAGGGGAATAACTGAGGGGAAGAAAGACCAGTTTGGAGGTTTTGCAGTAGCTGTGAGGAAGGAGGTCTGGAATGAAAAGACAGAAAAGGAAAGGATGGATAAAAGGCACATTATGAAGGTAGAAGTGGTAGGACTGTTGACCAGCTGGATGAGAGTTAAGAAGGGGAAGGAAAAAGGAAGAAGGAAAGAAACAAGAATGATCCGTATACTGGAGGGGGTTTGTTTAATGTTAAAGCAATGGGCAGTTGGGCCCAAGAGTGGGATGATCTTTTTGGCACCTTCCATCAGCTTCCTACTGATCCAGAGAAGGGCAGCTCACAAGATGCTATAGAAAATGTCAGATTTAAGGACAGAAGACCTTGACTAATTCTTTCTGACTCTGCCATTTGCTCTATCTCTGTGACTTTGGGCAAGATATTTGGTCCAGTTATCCTTGGACCTCAGTTTCCTCATTTGTAAATGAGTGGTTTGGACTGGGTTTCAGCTAATGATCACACACACACACACACACACACACACACCTTGTGATCCTCACAACCATCCTGAACTAAGTATACTTATTACCCGCATTTTACAGATTAAGGAAACTGAGGTTATGAAGAATCAAATGACTTATTCAGCTTTAGAAAATTCTGAATTAGAATTCAGACGAGGGCTCTGGCTGAGAATGAGGCAAAGGTCACCTTGCCAACAATTGTCTCTGCCCAGACAATTCTGCTTGACCCAATCTTTTAGTCAATAAAGCATTTACTAAGAGCCTACTATGTGCCAGTCATACAAGGGCAAAAGTAAAACAGCCTCTTTGCCCTTCTATTCTTCTGGATGTTTGAAACATAAAACTGTTCTCTCTGGGTGATTTTGGATTTAGTAGAGGGAACAGCAAGTATGGATTTCACCAAGAGAAAAGGATTATAATTCATATTTATTAAGCATAGTGCCTGGGACATAATAACAGCTAGAGAGCATACAGGTCTTTAGGTACGCAAAGAACTTCAATTACATTGCCTCATTGGATCCTCACAACTGCTCTGTAAGGTAGATATTATTATTATATATATTACAGATAAGGAAACCATAACAGGCTGAGGTAAAGTTATTTTCTGAGAGTCATGCAGCTAGGAAGTTTCTGAGATAGGATTTGAACTAACTTCTTCCTGACTACAACTTTGGCTGCCTCTAAGGTTAGAGTAACAGTAGGCACTTAATAAATGCTTATTAATTGGTTGGTTGATTTTTATAGTACTTTAAGGTTTTTACAAAGCACTTTACTCAGTATCCCTATAAATCAGGTGTTATCCCCATTTTATAGAGGAGAAAACAGAGGTTCTGAGAGGTTGTACCTCTTTTGGTACTAGTAAGCATCTGTGGTATGGATCAGCTTTTAGATGACTTTTAGATTAAGCAGCAATGGAGGAATGGCTTTGAATACTCTTCAGTTAAAGAGTAGAGAATTTAACTTGAAGAGTTATCGAAGGTTTCTAAGCCAAAGATGTTTTTTTTTTGTCCCTGAGCCAGGAATACCCAGGTATGACCTCCATTCATTCATCCACTCAACAAACATTTCTTTATTTACTTTTACTTTATCACTTTCATTTCTTTTTTATTATTATAGCTTTTTATTGACAGAACACAGGCATGGGTAATTTTTCAGCACTGACCCTTGCAAACACTTCTGATCCAACTTTTCCCTTCCTTCCCTCCACCCCCTCCCCAGATGGCAGGCAGTCTCATACATGTTAAACATGTTATATACAGTATATGTATTGCTTCATTTCTGAATATTTCTCTCCCTCACCCATCCCCATCAACTCATTCCTTATAATAGATTTAAAAAAGAGAAAAAGGAATTCAGCAAAACCAACCAAAGCATCAAATGAATTTGACAGTGGATGCAGCATTCTGTTCCCTCAGTCTCCCCACCTCAGCAAAAACAACAGGGAGGTATATTTTGTCCTCTCTTCTTCAAGGACAAGTTTAGTCATTGCAGTCACCAGAGTGTCCCGTCCCTCTATTTTGTTCTTTCCACTTATATTGCTATAGTCATTGAATATATCATTTTCTGGGCTACGCTTATTTCGTCACTTTGCATCAGTCCAGCCAAGTCTTCCTATACTTCTCTAAATTCTTCATGTTCATCATTTCTTGTAGCATAGTTATATCCCTTTACATTCTTGTAAATGTATTTAGCCATTCCCCCAATCAATAAGCACCAACTTTGTTTCCAGTTCTTTGCTATTCTGTGACTTTGCAAAAAGCCACAGCATCAAGTGAAATGAGCAGAACCAAGACATCATTCTACAGGGCAACAACAAGATTATACGATGGTCAATTCTGATGGCCGTGACTCTCTTCAACAATGAGATAATTCAAACCAGTTCCAATGGTCTTGTCATAAGGAGAGCCATCTGCACCCAGAGAGAGGACTGTAGGAACTAAGTGTGGATCACAACATAGCATTTTCACTCTTTCTATTGTTGTTTGCTTGCATTTTGTTTTCTTGCTCATTTTTTCCCTTTTTGATCTGATTTTTCTTGTGCAGCACGAATTGTGGAAATATGTGTAAAAGAATTGAACATGTTTAACATATATTGGGTTACTTGCAATCTAAGGAAGGAGGTGAAGGGAAGGGAAGGAGAAAAAATTTGGAAAACAAGGTTTTGCAAGAGTGAAACTATCTATGCATATGTTTTGAAAATAAAAGGCTTTGTAGATCACAACATAGCATTTTCACTTCTTCAGTTGTTGTTTTCTTGAATTTTATTTTTTTTCTCATTTTTTCCTTTCTGATTCTTCTTGTGTTGTAAGATAATTGTATAACTACACATGCCTGTATTGGATTTACATATATTTTTGCCATGTTTAACATATTATCAGATCACTTGCCACATAGGAGAGGGGGTGGGGAGAAAGGGAGGAAAATTAGAACACAAGGTTTTGCAAGGGTCAATGGTGAAAAATTATCCTTGCATATCTTTTGAAAATAAAAAGCTTCAATAAAAAAATGATTTTTTTCAATAAAAAGTCACAGCATCTTGTTTTATTTTAACATTTATTAAGCACCTATTATATATCTAATGAAGTCCCACTCCAATCTGTCAGTGATCTTCCTAAAATGTGGCATCCACAATGGAACCCACCGTGCCAGTTGGGCTGCAATTAGAGCAGAATACAGTAAGAAAATGTTATTTCTTCTCCCAAAGCCTCTGCAGTCCAGTGTGACTGGACTTCCTTCTGTTTCTCAAACATGGAACCAACCTCTGTGCCCGCTTGCCCTTCATTAATTCTGATTCAGAATTCCTCTAGTCCTTTAAGAAGCACCTCAGGCACCATCTAAGATCCCTTGACTTCTAGTGCTCTTCCTCCCAAACAACTTTGAATCAATTCACTTTATGTTAGTACTATATATATATAAATTATTAATTGGTTGGTTGATTTTTATAGTACTTTAAGTACTAAAATATATATATATATATATATATTATACTTAGATCATATCTCACCAATTAAAATGTAAACTCTTTGAGGGCGGGTTCTGCTTTTTTTCTATTTCTTTGTATCCCCCGTGTCTAGCACAAGTTTTGAGGACTCGGAGCTACCTGACAGATTCTTGTTAATTGGTCAAATGATTGATTAGTATCTCTCTCATTCTAGTTTGCTTTGAGAATTCCCCAAGGAGAAAATCCTCCCTTGGCCTCCATAAAAGCCTCCTCCATGCCCCAGATTGCAAGCTCTGGCAGGTTCTCCCAAGTTGGAGAAGCTTCAAGTGAGGGCCTGGCAGCAGATCACATCTGCTGTCCGAGGACCAGCGGGGTTACGTTTCAAGAGGCTCATTACTGGCTCGGCTACAGGGTGATTAATTTTTTAACTATTGCTACTCTCCAAGATTGCCTACTAAGTAGTAAATGGGTTTTGATCTATGTTGAGAGACGGAGGTCCCAAACAGATCCGTAAAATATTGATGCAGCTGCAGTGGGAGGGGGATGGGTTCTCTGTGTGTGGTTAGGGCACGGGGGCTGGCTGCCTGTTCTCAGTTCACCGAATCAATGAATCTCAGCACCGGATGGGGCCTCTAGGCCGAGCCCTGCCTAAACTAGAGTCTCCTCCGTGAAGGGGATGGAGTGCTAGATTTGGAACAGGGAAGCCCGGAATGCTAATCGGGACTCAGACATCAGTTGTGGGACCTTGGATTAACATTTCTCAGCCTCAGTTTCCTTATCTGTAAGATGAAGATAATAAAAGCATCTACCTCCCGGGGTTATTGTGTGAGAATCCAGGGGATAATATATGCAGAAAGCACCTTGCAATCCATAAAATGCTATATAAATGCTAATTATTATAAATGTTACAGGGTACCCAGCAATGAGTTTTCTAATAATGCTTGAGGACTTCCAGTAATGGGGAGGTCCCTTCTTTCCTGAGTCTGCTCATTCCATTTTAGGATGGGTCTAATCATAGATCGGCACAGAGCTAGAGTAGCAAAGGACCTTGGAGGCATGGAGCTCAATCCCTTCATCATATAGATGAATCCCAGAGAAGTTAAATGACATCACCATATGTGGGTCTTGCTTTTCTCTGTGTATCCCAAATGCTTATCACAGCACTTGGTACATTGTAAGTGCTTAATCTTTTTTTTGTCATTCATTCACTCATTGCCCAAAGTCACACAGCTAGTAAGTGGCCCAGCTGAGCTTTGAATCTGAGTTCTCCGACTCCAAATCTGCTGCTTCCTCACTATACCTTTTCCCATCCCCAACCAGGCCACTTTCTTCTTGTTGTTATTCAGTTATAACTGGTCACATCTAATTCTTGGTAACTTTTCTTGACGGAGATACTGGAGTGGTTGGCCATTTCCTTCTCCAGCCCATTTTACAAATGAGGAAACTGAGACAAGTGGGGTAAAGTGACTTCCTCAGGATCCCTCAGCTATTAAGTGTCTGTGACTGCATTTGAACTCAGGACTTTCTGACTCTAGGCTGCCCCAAACCTCTTCCTTACATGGAACCAACATCTGGCTCTTTGGAACTTCTACCCTTTGCTCTAGTTCATCCCTCTGGAGCCAAGTGGAACAAATCTACTCCCTCTTCCGTCCCCCAGCCTTTCAGATACTTGAAGACAGCTGTCAGGTGCCCCTTAGTCTTCTCCGGCTCCTTCCTGGATCTTTATAGGGCATGATCTTGAGGGCCTCTGGCAGCCATGCCGGGGCTTCCTGGACCTTCTCCAGCTTGACACTGTCCTTCCTAAAATGGTCATCTAGATCTGAACCCAAGACTCCATGTCTTTCCTAGGCTGAGATCTGAAAGGGAGCCCTGTGGCCATGCTCCAGACACGGTGCCTCTGTCTCCCCGGGCCCGGACATGACTTTTTAAAATGCAGCTCAACTTGGCATTTTGCCTGCAACAGTGCTCTGTTGATTTATAGTGAGCTTGCAGCCCCAGATCTTTTTCAAATGAATAGCTACTAGCTCTGCCTCTCCAACCTTGGATTTCTTATTCAAAGATTATTATTATCATCATCAGATGATTAATAATAATAGCTAACAATTAAAACCCGGAGCTTATCCTAATAGAGCTTGAGGTCTAGAAGGAGAGATAAGAGACATCCACAAAAAACGCTACTGCCCAGTGAAATATTGTGAATGCAGAAGAGAATTGTAAAAAGTATTCTCAGGCTTCAGAGGTGGGGGAGGCTGGAGGGGATCAGGGAAACCTTTGTGGGGAGAGAGACACCTGAGTTGGGACCTTGGGGCATAGGAGGGTTGGGAGGGGCTCAGATGGGGAGCGATCCTCTCAGGCAGAAAGCAGTTTAAGGCTGGTTTAAGAACAGTCTCCCTGGATCATTCTGAATAAAGATTGAATGGCAGGCTTAGAGACTGGACTTGGTTTTGTAGCCATTGGGCAACTATGGAAGAGTTCTGAGCTGGAAAGGGATGTGATCAGAACTAAGAGCTGAAAGCTGGAGCACTTTTCAAAATATAATAACTAAATTCATGAAATAAGGAAACCTTGCCCTGCTCCAAATCCTTCACTCCTCAATTGGCACGTGGACTATTGCAATTGCTTCCCAATTGTTTTCTTACTATTCTTAAATTATTTTCATTTCCAGGCTCTCTCTTTTCGATCCCAACCTTCCACATAGCTTCCAAAATAGTATTTTCTTTTTTTTCCCCCTGAGGCAATTGGGTTAAGTGACTTGCCTAGGTCACACATTGGAAGTATTAAGTGTTGGAGACCAGATTTGAACTCATGTCCTCCTGACTTTAGGGCTGGTGCTCTATCTACCAAAATAGTATCTCCTAAAGCACAGTTCTGACAGTCTCAGTTCAAGAATCTTCAGTGGCTCCCTATTCCCTCTAGGAGCTCCTTCAGTGTCTGTGGAGTCTTCAATGTCAATCTTCTCCTCAAATTATATTGTACCTGCCCGTTAAGCGTTCAGGTCACTCCTGGGTCCGACTGAAGCTCCTTGAAGGCAGGAAAAGCTCCCGTTTGCTTTCTGTTCCATATCCCCAGTGCCTAGGGGATATGTATGTACCACATAGGAGGTACTCCATAAATGATGAGGCAAATTGAATCTGTCACTGCTCCATGAATGATTGATGCTTTGAGGTGAATTGAATCTGTCACCGACGACTCTCAATGACTCAGAGAGGCAGTTGAGCTGAAAAAAGGCAGTTAAGTGATACAGTGGATAGAGCATCAGGGCCTGATTCAAATACAACCTCAGGTACTTATTAGCTGTGTGATCCTGGAAATTCACTTAACCGTGATCTGCCTCAGTTTCCTAAACCGTAAAATGGATTTAGTTATAGTACCTACCTCCCTGAGTGGTGAATTTCAAAGTAAGTGTTTGTAAAACACTCAGTCCAGATGCTATAGAAATGCTGGCCATTATTATTAATTATGCAGACTCTGACCTTTGCCCCCATGGTCCTCCTGGTCAGTATCCTCTACCTTTTCCCTCTACTCTCGAGGTGACCGCCTATCATAAATGACCCTGATGGATCCCTGAAGAAGCGAAGAGGTGCCTTCTGGATCTCGTCTCAGACCTACCTCTCCTGACATCACTAGATCAGTGGCCCATAGGTTTAAAACTGGAAAGGCCCTTAGGGACAATCCTAAACTCAACAAATATTTATCTTTTAAGTATTTTATTGATGTCTTTTGTTTTTCTCTGTTGTTATATATTTCTTTCATGAAAACAAATTTTATTGATAGCTTGTGTTTTTACATCACCTATATTTCCCAGTATATCCCCCTAGAGAGCCATCCCTTATTACAAAGAATAAAAAAGGAAGGGAAAACACAGTTTCATAAAACTACCAACACATCAACCAAATCCATTGTAATATTGCCAACTCATACCCCCTCCCCTCACCCCTAACTAAGGAAGGACAGGAGGTGCTTTCTCATATTTTCTCTGGGGCCAAACAGTCATAATTTCAGTCTTCAGTTTTATTCCTTTTATTGTTATTTCCGTGTACGTTGTAGTCATTAAGTATATTGTTTTGGTTCAATTAGTGGAGAGAGAGCTGGCCTGAGCTCGCCTTCTAATATCTCGATGCTCTAGAGTTGCAATCAATTGCAGAGAAGATGTTGACCCATAGCTCTGAGGGAGTTTCCTTATTTCGGGATTCATCTTAAGAAAAACTAAGTAAAATGGAAATCGCAAATATTAAAAATAATAACCAGCCTTTATGTAGTGCTTTTAGGTTTGCAAAGCATGTGTTGTCTCATTTAATCCCCATGACCGTACTGGGAGGTGGATGCTATCATTATTCCTGTTTTACAGATGAGGTTAAGGGAGTTAAAATGTTCAGGGTCACACGACTGACAAGTATCTGAGGCAATATTTGAATCTCAAGTCTTCTTGACTTCAAGTACCCAGGAGAACAGAAAATGAGAATTGTACATGAACTGGATATGAGTCTCCATTCTGAACAACTTGCTCTTTTATTTAAGAAGATAATATGATAAGCCCATAGCTTTCAAAGCTGGCCGGAGTCTCTGGAGTCCTTTCGAGCCTTTCTTCTATTCTCTTCCTGATGCTTTTTTAAAAAGATGCCTAAAGGTCCTCTTTCTGTTCTCTCATTTTCTTCTGTTCTATCCCTATCCCTCATCTTCTTTCCCTTCATTAGAAAAAGAAGAAAGAAAAGCCTTTGAAACAAATATATGTAGGCAAGCAAAGCACATTCCCACATTGCATCCAAAAACCATATTTCTTCATTTGCAACTTGAATCCATCACTTCCCTGTCAAGAGGTAGGTAGAAGGCTTCATCATCGGTTGTCTAGGATTGGAGCATGCCATTATAACCCTGGGCCATGAATTATTTAGCCATTCCCCAATAGCTTTTCGTTTTAGATCACCTAAATCTCTTTATAAAAAAAAGCAAAACTTTTTTTTTGATGAATAAAAATGCAAAAATCTATTTTTTTTCCCCTTCTATCTTTTCTTACTGGGAAAAGAAAAAAGAAAAAGAAAATGAAATACTTGTAACGAATATAAATAGTCAAGAAAAACGAATTCCCACATTGGCCATGTCCAAAAATTGCATATCTGTACTCTGCAGTCCTCTGTTAGCCGGTGAGTAGCACATTTCCTCTGAGATGCTCTGAACTCCTGATCAGTCATTGCATTGATCAAAGTTCTTAAGTCTTTGGAAATTTTTGATCCTACTATATTGTTATTATTGTGTACATTGTTTTTCTGCTCTAATTTCATCCCAGTTTTCTTTGAAACCAGTCTCTTAATTCTCTTTTTTTTTTTTTTTTTGACAAGGCAATTGAACTTAAATGACTTCTCCAAGGTCACACAGCTAGTAAGTGTCTGAAGTTGGATTTGAACTCACATAAATGAATTTTCCTAAATCTAAGCCTGAAGCTCTGTGCATCATGGTGCCACCTAGCGGTCGCAGTTGTAATACAAGATATAATGGCCATCCCCAAGCTTGAAACATCCTTCCTCATCTCTACCCATCCCCACCCCTTCTTTGGCTTCCTTCAAATCTCAGCTAAATTTCTACTTAAATTTTTTTTTTTTAATGATCGCTCATCTTCAAACCATATGTGTAGTTTTCAACATTCACCCTTGTGAAATCTTGTGTTCCAAATTTTTCCCTCCCTTCCCCCCACTCGCTCCCCTAGATGGCAAGTAATCCAATATATGTTAAACATGTGCAGTTCTTCTAAACATATTCCACACTTATCTTGCTGCAGAAGAAAAATCAGATCAAAAGGGGAAAAATGAGAAAGAAAACAAGATACAAACTACAACAAAAAGAGTGAGAACGTTATGTTGTGGTCCACACTCAGTCCCCACAGTCTCTCTCTGGGTGCAGATGGCTCTCTCTCCATCCCAAGACCATTGGAACTGGCCTGAATCCTCTCAGTGTGGAAGAGAGCCACGTCCCTCAGAATTGATCATCATGTGATCATGTATTGTGTAATCTTGTTGCTGCCGTGCACAATGTTCTCCTGGTCCTGCTCATTTCCCTCAGCATCAGTTCGTGTAAGTCTCTCCAGGCCTCCCTAAAATCATCCTACTGGTCGTTTCTTACAGAACAATAATATTCCATAACATTCATATATCACAATTTATTCAGCCATTCCCCAGCTGATGGGCATCCACTCAGTTTCCAGTTCCTTGCCACTACAAAAAGGGCCGCCACAAACATTTTTGCACATGTGGGTCCCTTTCTCTCCTTTAAGATTTCTTTGGGATATAAGCCCAGTAGTTACACTACTGAGATATACACAGTTTGCTAGCCTTTGGGGCATAGTTCTAAATCGCTTGGATCAACTCACAACTCCCCCAACAATGTATCTGTGTCCCAGTTTTCCCACATTCCCTCCAACATTCATCATTATCTTTTCCTGTCAGCTTAGCCAATCTGAGGGGTGTGTAGTGGAACTTCAAAGCTGTCTTAATTTGCATTTCTCTGATCAATAGTGATTTAGAGTATCTTTTTATGTGACTAGAAATGGCTTTAATTTCTTCATCTGAAAATTGTCTGTTCATATCCTTTAACCATTTATCAATTGGAGAATGGCTTGTACTCATAAATTTGAGATAATTCCCTATATATTTTAGAAATGAGGCCTTTCTCAGAACGTTTGGATGTAAAAATTTCCCCCCAATTTTCTGCTTCCCTTCTAATCCTGTCTGCATTGGTTCTGTTTGTGCAAAGACTTTTAAACTTAATATATAAACGTCCACTTTTTAGAAGAAGTTTTTCCCAGCCCTCTTTTATTTTACTGCTTTCCCATATAGCGTTTTGTACCCTTAGTCCCTTCCCTCTGCAAAGAAGAGAATGGTACATGTTCTCATCTGTTGCTGGTGTTGATCTTGATTAATATAATTAAATTGTGATCAGGGTTTGTTTTTGTTGTTGTTGTTGCTATTGTTCTTCCCATTGTGTATATGTCAATAAATATTTACTAGTAGAATACTGTGTTAGAGAACACAGTGCTAGGGATTATGGGGGATAAAAAAAATGTCAGTGAGATTTGCGCCCTGCCTGCCTGCTGGAGAACCATTTTCAATAAAGGGCACAGGACATCTTAACCAGGCCACAGGGCATCTGGGGATGAATTCCTCAGCCTTGGCAACACATGAAACAAAGAAAACCGAAAAATGGCCCCTTTCGGGGGCTTCTGTGGTAGTAGCAGAGGGGACAAGTGTACTGAGGGGCCAGAGGGAAGACTGTGTTGGTACTGCTTAATGCATGTGACTCAGTAGAAAGAGATTTGGAGTCAGAGGTCCTGGGTTCCAATTCTGACTCTGTCACTATCTGTGTGACGAGGCAAATAATTTCCCCTCTCTTGATCTGATGTTAAACCCAGGGCTTGATCTAGATGACTTCTCAAGTGTTTTCAACTCTGAATCTCTGATCCTTGCATGATAGTCTTTCTACTTATGGAGGTTAGCAGCCCATTCTACTGTTGTTGGAAAACTCTAGTTTTTCCTTCTTTGTATAAAACCCCTGTAATTCCAAACACAATGGCTAATTCTTTCCTCTAAAGCAACACAGAATAGGGAACAAAAGCATAAAAAGGAGAAAAGAAAAGAGGAGAAGAAAAAAGAAAGGGACAAAGGAAGGAAAGAAGGAAGAAAGAGACAAAGGAAGGAAAGAATGAAGAAGAAATGAAGGAAGGAAGGAAGGAAGAGACAAAGGAAAGAAAGAAGGAAGAAAGGGATGAAGGAAGGAAAGAAGGAAGAAAGAGACAAAGGAAGGAAAGAAGGAAGAAAGAGACAAAGGAAAGAAAGAATGAAGAAGAAATGAAGGAAGGAAAGAAGGAAGAAAGAGACAAAGGAAAGAAAGAAGGAAGAAAGGGATGAAGGAAGGAAAGAAGAAAGACAAAGGAAGGAAACAAGGAAGAAAGAGACAAAGGAAGGAAGAAAGGGATGAAGGAAAGAAGGAAGAAAGGGACAAAGGAAGGAAAGAAGGAAGAAAGAGACAAAGGAAGGAAAGAAGGAAGAAAGAGATGAAGGAAGAGAAGAAGGAAGAAAGGAAAGAAGAAAGGAAGAAAGGGAGAAAAAAAGGGAAGGACAAAGCATTCATTAAGTGCTTACAATGTGCCAAAGACTGTGCTGAATGTTTAGGATATAAATAGAAAGCCAAGACAGTCCGTGCTCCGGAGGAGCTCCTATTCTAATACAGGCAGGTTCAGCTGCAAGGAAGATGGAAAGTCCCAGTGGTGGGAAATGGGAGGTTGTGTGTGAGAATCAGAAAGTAGGTCAGTTCGGTGAGATAGTGGCAATCGAGAAGGGAAGTAATGTGTTAGAAGCCTGGAAGGGCAGGCAGAAGCCAGCTGGTGAAGGACTTTAAATGATAAATAGAGATATTTGTATTTGATGCTAGAGGTGAGAGGGAGCCACTGGAACTTCTTGAGCAGGGGAGTGATATCCTCAGACCTTGGTTATACCAAGAACACCCTGTCCACAGCTGGGTGGGAGATAATTGTGGGGACTGTGGGTCTGAAAGGGGCAAATGCTACCCTGTAACCAGGAGGGGAAAGCAGGAGTTTTCTGGTTGAACTAGCTCTGCATCCTGGTCCCTGCCCACAGAACCCAGCTGATTGTCTCCTTCCTCCATCCTTCGCAGAGAGAATCCCACCCTGCAGAAGCCGGGTCCCCAGCCCGGCTCTTCTGTGAAAGCTGCCTAGATCATCTTTATTCTGCTCTCCCAGCCTGCCTCGCTCCCTAGCTTTCTGCCAAAGTACTCTTCAATTCTCCACTAGCCCACCTCCGGGCATCTTCCGCCCACCTGGCCCAGTCAAAGCTCCTTCTCTCCTCCCTCCTTCCTCCTGGGTCTCATCTCTTTTTACTCTTTCCCATTCAGAGATTCACAATACCTCCATTTTCTTGTTAAAGGTATAGCCAGCCCTGCCCAGGACAGTCCCCAAGGAGTTCCATTGACAAGGCTTCAATATCTTCAAGACCCCACATTTCCATTTCAACCCAGAAACCTTGAAAGGGGTGAGATTTCCAGTTGCTTTAGGGGAAGGGACATCTCACTACAAGGGCTTAAAACAGCAAATTCTCCCTGTGTCATACATAGTCTCACTAGCTCCTCCAGAACCACGGCGTTCCCCCTCCCACCCCCAACCCCAGGAAAAAGCGGATTCCTCTCTGATCCCAGCTCTCCAAGGTCTGTCTCAGCCTCAGTTTGCTCCTCTGTGAAATGAGTGGGTGAGCTGATGCTTTCGAAGGTTTCCTCCAGCTCTGACATTCTGTAGTTTGGTGACTACTCACAGCTGCCATTAGGAACTATTCATCATCTTTGAGGGGTGCCCCGGGGCTTTTTATCAAGAGAGATGGACAGCCCCGCCTCCCACCCCCAAGACATCTCCTCCCTCCACTGTTCTGCTTCCTGTTAGATTCCTTCCAGGGGAAGAGACGAGCCCACTGGCTCCAGAAATCCTGCTTTTACACAGCCCGGGTCCCTTTGGGGAGGCTACTCCCATGGGTACATTAGCCCAGACTGATTCACCAATTGGCTCTAAGAGCCCTGGAAGAAGCCGAGAGAAAGGGATGTGGAAGGCCAGTCAGCAGTGAAATAGGAGTGGGAAAAGATTAAGAGTGCTGTCTCCCCATCAGCCTCAGCAGCAGCTTTTAAACCTCCACTAGATGCCCGGCTTGTGCCCCACAAAAGCAATAGGTCCTCCCCTCAAGGAGTCCTCATTCTGCAGGAAGAGATAACATGTTACTGAATATATTATATTCTCTGTCCCTCTGTCTCTCTGTGTGTCTCTCTGTCTCTCTTTTTCTTTCTTTTCTCTCTCCTTCCCTTTCTTTCTCATTCTTCTATTTCTCTCTGTTTCTATATCTCTTTGTCTCTGTCTCTCTTTCTGTCTCTTTTTATTTCTTTTCTTTTCCCTCTTCCCCTTTCTCTCTAATTCTTTTCTTCTTTCTGTCTCTGTTTCTCTGTCTCTGTCTCTTTGTCTCTGTCTCTCTCTTTTTCTTTCTTTTCCTTTCTCTCTCCTTCCCTTTCTTTCTCATTCTTTTCTTCTTTCTTTTTCTCTTTCTCTGTATCCCTCTTTGTCTCTGTCTCTCAGTCTGTCTATCTTTCATTCTCTCTGTGTGTCTCTGTCTCGGTTTCTTTTTTTCTATCTCTCCCTCTTTCCTCTTCCTCCCTCTCTTCTTCTTTCTTCCCCTCCCCTCTCTCCTTCCCCGTCTCTCTCTTTTTTTTTTTTTCTCTCTCTCTCCCCTCAAACTCACAATATATTTAGATAAGGGAGAAATATCCTAGGAGGGGGAATCAGCAGAGCTTCATATAGAAGGTGGCATTTGGGAAAAAATGAGGGGTGCAGACAGAGGGGGTGTTACTTCAGGCATTGAGAAAAATCTGTGCAAAGAAGCAAAGGCAAGAGACAGAGTCTTGACTTTGACCAAGAAGGCCCAGTGTGGGAAGGAGAGTTAAGTATTATAGACTGGAGCCTTTATGTAGCTTAAAGGAAGAGCAGAAGGGTTTCCATTTGATCCTAAGGGCATTGGGGAGCTATTGAAGTTTATTGAATAGGGAACTGACATAGTTAGACAATCTTTAGGAAGATCGCTTTGGCAGCCATGCAGAGGATGGATTGGAGTGAGGGAGAGACTTGAGACAAAGAAATCTCGTTCAGAAGCAATTGCTATAACCCAGTTTGGGGGCGAACTAGGGGTGACTATGTGAATAGAGAAAAGAGAGGGGAAATGGGGAGGTGAGAGCAGGACAAGGAAGGGAGGCACTGATTTGCCAGGAGAGTGCAGGAAAGGACACGGTAAGAAAAAAATGCATTGAAATCTCTGGATCATCTCCATTTTGTGCCCTATTCTTCTTCTTTCCCTCCCAACTTGTTCTTTATTCATTGCAGTTCTGTTTCTATTCATGACTCCATTTGGGATTCTCTTGGCTGAGATACTGCAGTATTTTGCCATTTCCTTCCCCAATGTATTTGACAGATACGAAAACTGAGGCAAACAGGGTGAAGTGACTTGTCCAGGTGAGACAGTTAATAAGAATTTGGATTTGAACTCGGCTCCCTGACCCAAACCCAGTTGCCCCCCCCCCCAAAAAAAAAAGTTAAGCAAAATAAATCATCACATTGAAAAGGTCCAATAGTGTATCCAATATTTTCTTTTTAGAGCCACACTTGGAAAGGGACACTTTATAATGTACCTCTAATCTTCATGAGTTCAAATCCAGCCTCAGATACATGATAGCTGTGTGACCCTGGACAAGTCCCCTAATCCTGTTTCCTCATCTGTCAAATGAGCTTGAAGAAGGAAATGGCAAACCATTCTATTATCTTTGCCAAGAAAACCCCAAAAGGGCTCACAAAAAATTAGACTGAAAAATGACTGAACAACAACAATTTCCCTTCCCTGTGGTAAGGAGGTACTTACCCAGTGATAATTCACAGCAGTCACAGGAAAGACTCCGAGCCTCCTGCAGACAGAGCCCAAGGACACAGAATTTTCAGACTGTTTTCTTGACTAAATGATTTGTCCTGGCTCCCCCTACCCCCCCCCCCCCCCCTTTCCCTTACTCAGGTGAGTATGGAATCAGAAGGGGAGAGATCACGGGCCTCTCCCTTTCTGCTTCCTGATGTTTCAGGCTTCTGCCATGTAGTCCAGTTGTATGCTGTAGGGGGGGGGGCTCTGGCCAAGGGCTTGTGCTCTTCAATGTGAAAAAGAACTCCTCCAGGAGTCTGAAGATCTGAGTTCAAATCCCATCACCCCTGGTACTTACCACCTGTTCAACCTTGATCAAGGTGGTCTAGGTCCCATTTTTCTTATCTGTAAAAGAAGGGGTTGGATGAGACACTTTCTGAAGTGTTTTCCAGGCTAAGATCTGTGATCCTGGGAAACTTCAAAGAAGCAGTAGAGACCCAGGGGATAGGCTCCATCGTACCAGACATTATAGGCCCAGGACAGGGGATGGGTCCCATTGTATCAGACATTATAGGCCCAGGGCAGGAGATGGGTCCCATTGTACCAGACATTATAGGCCCAGGGTAAGAGATGGGTCCCATTGTATCAGACATTATAGGCCCAGGACAGGGGATGGGTCCCATTGTATCAGATATTATAGGCCCAGGGCAGGAGATGGGTTCTATTGTACCAGACATTATAGGCCCAGGGTAAGAGATGGGTCCCATTGTATCAGATATTATAGGCCCAGGGCAGGGGATGGGTCCCATTGTATCAGATATTATAGGCCCAGGGCAGGAGATGGGTTCTATTGTACCAGACATTATAGACCCAGGGTAAGAGATGGGTCCCATTGTATCAGACATTATAGGCCCAGGGTAAGAGATGGGTCCCATTGTATCAGACATTATAGGCCCAGGACAGGGGATGGGTCCCATTGTATCAGATATTATAGGCCCAGGGCAGGAGATGGGTTCTATTGTACCAGACATTATAGGCCCAGGGTAAGAGATGGGTCCCATTGTATCAGACATTATAGGCCCAGGGTAAGAGATGGGTCCCATTGTATCAGACATTATAGGCCCAGGACAGGGGATGGACTCCATTGGAATGGACATTACAGACCCAAAGCACGGGATGGGCTCCTGCTCGGGTCCACTCCAGCAGCTTAAGTGGCACAATTAGTAAAGTGTCTCTGCTGGGGAGTGCTTCATAGAGCGAGGGATGTTCTAAATGAAATCCAAAAGGTTATTGTACTAAGAGGCCACCGCTCTTCCAGCTAAGAGCTGTTCTCAGGCAGTGCTGGAGGAGCCTGGAGTGGATCCATAATTCAGCGTGTCGGAAGGCGTGGGGGGGAGTCAGAGCGAGGCCGCAGATGAGGAGGGGGCCGACATCCCAGATGCTGGAAATATCGCAGCTGCTGCCGATCCATGTGTTTACCCAGAAGAAGGGGTTCTCCTTCACCCGCCTCAGAAAGCAGCAGAGGCCCAGGGAGACGTTTCAGGATGCCGCCCTAGGAATCAAAGTCAGGGAAGGATGAGAAAGGAGAGCCGCCCCCCTTCTTCCTTAACCACACCTGCCAGGGCTGAGAGTGAGGTAGGGCTGGAGGAGGCCCCTGAAATGAACAAGGAAGGGGACCTCCTGATCCCGTCTGTGCCCGGGGTTGCCTTCAGGAAGGACAGATGCTTCCTGAGATAACTGAGCTCCCCCTTCCCCTCACCCCCCTATGCTTGTGCTGCTTCCTGTAGCGACCCCTCCTGAAAAGGGATGTCCAGGGGGGGAGTCTGAGCTCATGAAATGAACTTCATGGTATTAGAGGAATATTTTAAGTCCATTTGCAAGACATCCCAGTAAAACCTCCCACCCTTCTATTATTTATTTGCTGTGTACAAGGCTTAGGATCTCTCTCCCCTCCTCTGCCCACAGCCGGGGAATAATAAGCGTTCTTGACATTTCTATAGCCTCTAAAAGTGTGGGGTGTTTTAGAATACATCTTCTTTCTTTATTTTTAATTTTTATTGACATCTTTTGTTTTGACATTACCTTCTTTTCTGAATGCATCCTCACTCCCTCCCATAACCAGTGAGTCTTCTCTTGTAATAAAGACTGAAAAAAGAAAGGCAGTGAGGGCTTGGGAGTCGGGTGGGACTGGATTCGGATCCTGCCATGGGCACCCATTGGTCTTCACGTGTCCAAGAGGCTCAGGAAACACTCCAAGACCAGGGTTCTTAACCTTTACTTGTATGTCACGGACCCCTGTGGCAATCCGCCGAGACCTATGGCCTCTTCTCAGCATGGTCTGAAATGCTTAAAATCCATGGTGTCACCAAAGAAATCATAGGGAATTATGTTATTATATGGAAATGCAGTTAATAAAATATGTTTTTAAAACTTCGTGGGTCCCAGGCTAAGAATCTCTTTTCTAACTTTTAACAAGTGACAGCTGATGGCCCTGTAGATAATCTGGAGTGGGGAAGACCTGAGTTCAAATCCAGCCTAACTGTGTGACCCTCACTGAGCTTCTGTTTGCCTTATTTCCTCAAATATAAAATGAGAATAATAATAGCATCTCCCTGCCAGACTTAAGGGAAATGATATTTATAAAACCCTCCGCACAGAGCTTGGGATATAGTAGGTGCTTAGTTGTTATTTGGCCTTCGTTCTGAAAGAGGATGATGATGATGTGTGTGTATGGGGGGAGAGGGGTGTGTGTGATGCTGTGACATGCAAGTGAATTGGATTTAAGTGAGGGAGTCTGGGCAAGGTCATCAGCCTCACTTTCCCCTCCAGAACCATCTGGGTCCAGTGGCCAGATACAGATCAGAACAGCTGGGCCTGGATGCAGACCTCAACCTTTTTTAGCTAAGATCTTCAACAGGACTAAGGCAACCCCCATTCAGTGATTAAGGCGAGGTAGCAATTGAGGTAAAGAGTCTCTTTCGCAGAGGTTGTTGTTTGTCCTTCTTCTTGAAGAGGACCAAGACATCAAATTATTCCTTTCCCTTTTGCTTGACAGAGGGAATACCTCCACACTTCCTACACGGAGAAACTCACTGATAGAGGGAACTCCCCACACTGAGAAACTCCAAATTTTATTTTATTTTTTAAAGCTTTTTCTTTTCAAAACATATGCACGGATAATTTTTCAACATTGACCCTTGCATAACCTTGTGTTTCAGATTTTCCCCTCCTTTCCCCACCCCCTCCCCTAGCTGGCAAGCAATTCCATATATGTTATACATGTTAAAATATATGTTAAAACCAATAAGTGTAAACGTATTTATACAATTCTCTTGTTGCACAAGAAAAATCAGATCAAAAAGGAAAGAAAATGAAACTCAAAATTTTAGTTAAAAAATGACAAAGAATAAAAAGAAGGAAAGAGAAGGAAAAGGCAGTTCAGTTCAGCAAAAGTAACCATTACCCTAGCCAAATCAGACTGTATGCAGTGTTACATCCCCATAGCTCCCCACCTCCACATAAAAAACAGGAAAGTACTTTCTCTCTCTCTTCTCTGTTAGCCCTTTAAAAGTTTACAAAGTGCTTTGCAGACTTTAACCTCCTTAGGGCCTCCCAATGACCTTGTGAGGCAGGAGCTACAGGTATTATCTCCATTTGACAAAGACCTGAGAAGTTACTTGTGAGCAATTATTATACGTTGATCAATTCTGATGGACGTGGCTTTTTCCAACAATGAGATGATTCAGGCCAAGTTCAATGATCTTGTGATGAAGAGAGCCAGCTACACCCAGAGAGGACTGTGGGAACTGAGTGTGGATCACAACATAGCATTTGCACTTTTTTGTTGTTGTTTGCTCGCTTTTTGTTTTCTTATTTTTTCCCTTTTTGGTCTGATTTTTCTTGTGCAGCAAGAGAATTGTATAAATACATTTACATATATTGGATTTAACATATATTTTAACATATACAACATATATTGGAGTACCTGCCACTAGGGGAGGGGTTGGAGAGAAGGAGGGGAAATTTTGGAACAGAAGGTTTTTGCAAAGGTCAATGTTAAAAAATTATCCTTGCATATGTTTTGAAAATTAAAAGCTTTAATAAAAAAAAAAAAAAGTTGCTTGTGAGATTCTACAGCTAAAAAAGGTCAGAAGCAGAATTCAAAGCAAAGTCTTCCTGCTTCTAAAACGGGAAGATGGAATTCTCCATGCAGGGAGGGCTCCTACAAATCAACTCACCCTCCCCATATTTTATATAAGCAGAGAGCAGTAGTTGCTTTCCAAAGATCACAAGCCAACCTCTAGATTCCTTAACCCTGGGGCTGATCTCTTACTACTTGAGGAAGTAGATTTCAAGGGCCTCCCTTTGGGAGTAAGGGGTGGGTAGAGGACAGCCAGAGGCATCAGAAACAAAGCTAGAAAATTCTCCTTCCCTGCCCTCTGCACTCCCCCACCCTCTCTATCTCCCAGCCAGGCTCCAAGACATTGCAGATAGAGAGATCTAGAGCTTTTTTAGGGAGACTTAATGTGGGGGGGGGGACTTCAGGAGGGATGGGACCATTGTCCCTGGAGTAGGAAGCACCAAGTGGGCTTGGGCGCCAGCCTTTCTCTGCGGGTAGCTGGGAAGCTCTGGCCAGGTCCTGATCCGATTAGCAGAGAGCATTTCACCACTGAGATCTATTCTATTAGCATCGATTGGCTTAGAAAAAAGCTTGCGTTAACCCAGTGGGTCAGCCCAGTCCCAGCTGAGGGGGAAGGGGTGGGACTAAGGGAGGCCCAAGGTTCGCCACAGCAGCTGCCCAGTCAAACAAAGGCCTTGACGTATAAAAGCAGCGGCTAAAGAGAGGAAAGAAAGGGGGTCCACCGATGGAAACCCTCATTTCCATAAGTCTACTTGGACCCCCTTTCTTTCCAGCCACCTATCCTGAGTCCCTTATCTTTGCTCCTTTTCTATTTTTTCTTATCTCTATCTTTTATTTTTACATCAGCTTTATTGCTAAATGCACCCCTTCTTCCTCCCCTCCTTACTGAGCTTATAGCAAAGAATAAAAAAGAAAGAAAACTAATCAACACATCAATGTAATATGATGGTGTATGCAGCATTCCTAATCCATAGATCCCCCACTTCTGCAAAAAGGGGAGGTACATTTATTCCTCTCTTCTGCAGCCTTGTTTTTTGATTGAATTTAATAAATAAATTTAATAAAAGCTTTCTGCATGCCGAGTACTGGGCTAAGCCCAAAATAAAATGAAGGAAATGGTCCCTACCCTCAGGAAAGGTACATTCTCCTGGTCTCACTTTAGGTATAACCTGGTCACGGCGTTAGACACACCGATCCAAAATGTGTTCGCCCCCTGCCAAGTCTCACCCAGTTGAATGTAAGCTCCTTGAGGGTAGGCGAGGACCATTTTATTTTGCAGGACACTTAGCAGGTGTTTGTCAAATCTTGAAAGAGGTCAAGGCTGCTCGTCTGGGTGGGAAACAGGATTGGGACCCTCTGGAGAGGGTTCTGGTAGGAAGTGCTTCTTGGCTGAGAATCTGAGAGGTGGAGATAAGGGCATGTGCTGTATGCAAAGTCCTAGCGATGAGTGATGGTGTCTCGTGGTGGTGATGATGATGGAGCCGTGGGTGGGCCCAAACGTAGGTGATGGAGAGGGGGTGCTGCTGGGGGTCACGGACAGTGAATAAGTGACACGTGGACCCCATGCTGAGGAGCCAGCAGTAGGCTACTGATCAGCAAAGTTCCAGCCACTGAGTCAGAGGAAGGTGGAGATCAGCAGAAGGCAGGGGGCTGCTGACAATTGGCTGTTCTCTTGTTATAAAGAGGCTACTCCTGACTCACCACCAGCAGCTGAGCTGCCTCAGCTCTGGTGGGGATGGGTCACGTGGATTCATCTACATCCCCCAGTGGGGGGGTAGTGCAAATACCAATGGTGTTGAGCAAAGCCTGGTTTTTAATCCCAGAACCCCACTCACTGCCCCCCTCCCCCGAGGTCTTGGCTAACTCCTTTCCAAACTAGGTCTCCATTTTCACCCCCTGTAAGACAAGTGTTAAGAATAGAAGACCACAACCCTTGCCCCACTTCCCTTTGACCACAGGCAGAAGTAGACTCCATGGGGTCCAGACTGAATTAGCAGCCTGCTCTCAGGGCCTTGGACTTAGTGGAGTGCCTAGCATGGCCTGAGCTGAGACAGTTGAGTTTGGATGACAGCCTCAATTTTCACATCTGAATAATTAGGGTCTCTAAGTTCCCCTCCAGCATCTCTCCTATCTCTAGGAGGTGGGGAATCAATGGACAAGCATCCACTAATTGACAGCTATGTACTGGCAGGGGAGAGCACTGTGAAAGTAGGGGCTAGACCCATCCTCAGTCTGGGAGGGGGCCTTTGGGAAAGACAGGGCCTGGGGGCTCCAGAAGGAAAGTGGGCCAGAAGGTCCTCAAAATTTCAGAGCCAGCAGGGATGTCAGGGACCAGCCAGACTGACTCATAGCCAAAGGAGGCATGTCGACACATCTGACAAGGGGTCATGTAGTCTCTGCTTAGAGACTCATGGTGATGGGGAGCTCACTACCTCCCCTTGGCAGAGTCTGAATCCATGAACATTTATTAAGTGCCTACAATGTGCCAGGCACTGTGTTAAACACTAAAGCATAAAATAGTCTCCGCCTTCAGGGAGCTCACAGACTAAAGAGGGAAGAGAATATCTAGGTGAAGAGGGAAGAAGAGGAAAGTTGCCCCCATCCTGAAGGAGGGAAACACTCAGAGAAGGTGAGAGTTTCTAAAGTGGCTTCATCTTGCAGAAGGATGAGTTTCTGGAGATGAGGAAGTCCAGGAAAAGTATAGTTTGGATGGGAAATGATGAGGAGACGCCTTCAAAGATGGAAGATCCGGGAGAAGAGAGAGGAAGGAAAGGGGTCCAGGGGTAGCAGGGGGCTGAAGAGGGCTGAGCTGCAGAGTTGATTTCATCTTGCAACTCAGGTAGGAACGACGGCGGCTCCAAGGCAGATGCTAAGCCTCCATATGGAACAGCTTTCGGAACTGGGGGTGGAGGGGGCTAGAATGTGGTAGAGCCCTAGGTAGAGCCCGGATGTTGGGGGGGAGAGTTAATTGGAGGATGCTGAAACAATTTCCCAGAGTAATTTATATTCTTAGAAAGTTGCTGGAGGACACCAGTTTACCCACGGTCACACAGTCAGAACTATCTCACCTGGGACTTAATCATCCCATCTCCATCTTTGTTTCACTTCTCCAGCCCTTATTCCTTCTGTCTGTTCCCTTGTATCCCCCTCTCCCTTCGCTATACTTATCCTTCCTTCCTCTCTTCATGTTTCTCCTCCATCCTCCCTCATTCCCTTATACCCCAATTCCTTCTACTCCCATCATGTTCTGAATCTCCCCACCATCCCATCAGTCTTCTTTTCTCTCCCCTTTTATGTCCTACTTGTTCAGTCCTATTGGACAACATAAGTCCAAACCCTACCTGTTTGCCTCAGTTTCCCCATCTGTACAATTAGCATCTCTAAGTTCCCCTCCAGCATCTCTCCCATCTCTGGGAGGGTGGGGAATCAATGGACAAGCATCCACCAATTGGCAGCTATGGTACCAGCCCCTGCGCTAAGGGCTGGGGAGATAGAAACCAAGTTTCTTACATTCTGGGCATTCATGTAGCCAGAGGGGAGAAGGGAGTACTAGAGCTCCCTAGGAAGCTGGCGATTCTGTGAGGGAGAATGACGAGGAATTGTGTTCTAGGCATGGGGGACAGCTTGGGCAAAGGTGCCGAGATGGGAAATGGGATGTCGTGTTCGAGGAAAAGGAGAAGGACAGTTTGGCTGATCCAGACCCTAGAGAAGGCAATAATGTACAGCAAGTCTGCAAAAGTACGCTGGATCCAGGTTGCCAAGGGCTTTGCGTGCCAAACACAGGAGTTTGGATGAGATCCTAGAGGTAATAAGAGTCCCTGGAGATGCTGGAGGGAGTTTTGGAGAGCAGCTGCCGAGAAGAAATTAGCTAAATGCAGACAACTGGGTTTTTGGAGTCTTGAAAGGCTCAGAGTTAATGGCTGACTGGTCCACAAGGTCAGTTAATAAGTCATCTGTCGGTGTTCCCCCGGCACCCACCACTGGGCCAGGTACTTGGAGGCACAAGAGGAATATTGAATACAACACCCCCAGGATGTTCCAGCCTCCCCAACTTGACACTCAAGGGCCATCCTAATCTGTTCCCAGGAACCTTTCTAAATTGAATACACATTACTCCTAGTCAGACTGGTCTTCTTGCTCTTACTCATGACATTTCCATCTCCCCTTACCAGGCCCTTGCACAGGCCGAGCCCCATGCCAGGTATGCTATCCCTCCTTACCTCCTCTCTTAGAATTCCTGCTACAAAGCTCAAGCTCAAGTTTCACCTCTTTTTTTTCTCTCAATAGTATTTTATTTTTCCAAATACATGTAAAGATAGTTTTTTAGCATTAACTTTTATAATTTGTGTCCCTTCTTTCCCTTATCTCCTCCCTCCCCCAGACAGCAAATAATCTGATATAGGTTGCTATATATACAATCATTTTAAACATATTTCCATAAAAGTCATGTTTTGAAAAAAAAAATAGAGCAAAAGGAAAAACCACAAGAAAGAAAAACAAAACAAACAAACAAAAAAGGTGAAAATCCTATGTATATTTCCATCCGCATTCAGTCTCCCTAGTTCTCTCTCTCTGGGTGCGGATGGCATTTTCCATCCCAAGTCTGTTGGAATTGCTTTGAATCTCCAAATCGTTGAGCAGAGCCAAGTTCAAGGGTCATCTCTTACATGACCCTTTGCTGGATCTTCCTCCACTAAATTACTCTTTATTTTACTCTGTATTTATTTTATCTACTTACACATGTGCCCTGATAGAGTGTAAGCTTCGTGAGGGCAGGAGCAATGTCATTTCTGTCTTTGTGTCCCCCAGTGCATAGTATATAGTAGGTGCTTACTCAATGCTTCATTGTGAGTCTCCCACAGGAAAAGTGTAGAGAAAAGTAGGGGATGGGGGAAGCGAATCAGGAGACGCAGACTTTGAGAAAGTAGCAAGATGCCTCCTGGGAGAAAGCATTAACTGGGGATCTGCTGGGAAGAGGCCGGGAGCCCATAGTGCTGGATTCAAAAGATCTGCATTCAAATCCTTCCCTTACCAATTAGTACCTTGATGGCTTAGGGCCTCAGCTTCCTGACTGGGAAATGAGGATTTTGGACAATGGCTTTGAAGGTCTCTACTCTGGGACACTCATTTTTCTCATCCATAAAATGGGGCTAATAGTCTTAGAACATCCCTCCCTGGGTTGCCAAGAGGATCGAAGGAGATAATCATTGTCAAACACTTCCCAGACTTCAAAGTGCTGTATCAATATTTGCTCTAGTCGTATGTACATTTTGTTTCCCTCCAAGGGAAGAAAGCGGCAACCTGAGGGGGTGGGGGTGGGGGGCTGCTTGCTTTCTCTGTGTATCCAGGGCGTTAGCACATTAGCAAGGTGTCAGACAGAGAAAGTGCTAAATAAATGCTTACTAATTTCTTGCTAGCCAAGTCCAGCCTCCCCCGGCTGGGGAGGAGATTACGGGCTGGGAAACAGCCTTCCTTCTCCGGGAGGGGCTTCCCCAAAGACCAGCCCCCAGGCTGTTCCCCAACCTCCCAGGAACCATCGCTCCGCTCTGTGCTTCAAGAGCAAAAAGCTCTGTATATGAATCCCATTTTGCAGATGGGGATCAAGGTGGTCCAGCTCTCGGCAGAGGCAGGACCCAACTGTCTGATTCCGAGTCCAAGAATCACCTAAGATTTGGAACTCAAAACTCTTACCAAAAAGCGAATACTGAAAACTATCTAGTGTGCAACTGGAAAAATAAACTACTACTGGATTCTAAAAGAAGAGGAAAACAGGTTACCTGGCTAGTCCACGAGTCTAGGTGTTTTTCAAGATAAGGTAACTGAGTCCCACGGAGGTTTAACGACAATCTCGGGCCCCACTGATCATAGGCTCTGGAGGCCGCCTTAGAACCCGGTTCTTTCTGTCTCCCCTTTGCCGGTTTGGTCCCGTATGGAGTCTGGAGCGTGTGGGGAATGCGAGGGGGACGGCCACGGCAGCTTCTTCAGGGACCCTCCCTTTCCCCTGGGACCCTGTAGCCTGTGAAGAGGCGGGGGCCCATCTTGGCAAAGGAAGATGCTTGCTGGGTAAGGGCTGAGGCTCCCTAAACCTGGAGCGGCAAGTGGGGGGCAAGGCAGGCTGTTGGCTCAAGGGTGAAAAATGGTGGACTCTGGACAAGTCATTAATGATCTGGGCAACTCTCTAAGGCTCCAGGTTGCCCAATTTAGTAGAGGGAGTTTCTGGGACTCTAATATGAATGAAATCTCAGGGCAAGACAGGCTAGCACATAGTGGACTCTGAAAATGCTGTTAAATTGAATTAAAGTCATGTGGCCAGCGAGGTGGCTCAATGGCTAGAGCATAGTAGGCTCTAAAAATGCTTATTAAATTGAATTAAAGACATGTGGAACAATAGATGACACAGTGGCTGGAGTACCAACCCTGGAGTCGGGAGACCTGAGTTGAAATATGACCTCACACACTTATTAGTTGTGTGACCCTACACTAGTCACTTATCCCTGATTGCCTCACCAAAAAAAGAAGTCATGTAGCCTCTTTTTTTCCCCTCTCTACAACATGACAGGATCATCTCACTCTTCCAGCTCTAGATTCTGTGCTCCATTCTCCCCAGGCCATTTTTATTTTTCAGGATGAAAAAGGGGCTGAAGGGAGGTCAGGCAGAAATCTGGGGAAGATGGATGCTAGTAGAGAAAGCGAAAGGTGATGGGCAGGCAATCGGTGTCCCTGCGGACTCCAGGGGTGGGCAGCTTGGGCAGCAGCTTTATCTGTCCTGGTGATTGATGCAAGAGTGGGAGAAGCCGAGCCTCAGCCCCGATTCTGTTGCAGGTCAGAGAGCTTTGATCAGTTACGTGACCCTAGATTGCAGCCATGACCCTGACTGTCTGTGGTCCCTAAGGGAACTGGACAAGAGGCGACCCCGGGCACACACACAGAGCTCAGAATCCCCCCTCAGAGCCAGCTTCTCCAGATGAGCTATACCAAGAACCCCTTCTGTGACCTCCCTGGATCCAAGGCCGCCCTCAAGTTTTGGTCATTGCTCTGATTGATGGGAGGAGCTTTCTTTATAATAAGCCAAAATCCGCGTGTGTCTCCAGCACCCATTGGGGCTATTTCTGCTCTTTGGGGCCAAACAGAACAAAGCTAATCCCTCTTCCATCTGACAGACCTTCAAATCCTGGAAAATCATTACCCTGGCTAAACATTCCTAAAGCATTCAACCAGTTCTCTTATGAACTAATCTTAGAGCTTGCCTTTCTCTGGATTCACTCCAGTTTTCTAAATCTTTCCTAAAATAATGCCTAGAACGGACCACAATGACTCTGGTCTAGCCCGGGGCCAGGTACAGAGGGACTATCCTACCTTGCCCTGGACATCAGGCCTTTTTAATCTTAGTCCTGTATAGTATTAGTATCCGGCATAATGTGTCATGATTTTGCTGTTACATTGGACTTGCAGCCCATCCACTCCCACAGATCTTCACATGAACTGGTCTCTCTTTGTGTCTCCTTCACTCTCATTGAGGTTTATTGCTTGAACCTAGCTCAGGGACTTTACATTTACTCCTATTACATACATGTCATCTGCCTACAATTGGGCGTCATTTTCAAGCCGATTGATGTTTCTAGATCCTGTTTCACCTGAAAATGTAGGGAGCCTTCCACCGAGAGGCACCGAGGGGACACACCATTGAGAGGCTGCTAACCAAACTCCTAACAAGGCTTGGCAGGAAGCAGTCTGTTGGACACATTCCCAGAACTGGGCCATTATCATTGGTCAGTCCCCCCAGTCTCATCCCTTCTGATACCTGGGACATTCCCCTATAGACAGACCTTCCTCCAAGCTGATTTTGAAACATTTTTCAATTAACTACCTTTGGCTCGAGAATCAACCAGAATTGAACCTGACCAATTGTTCTTCTAACCAACATCTTTCTATCTTGTCCACACAGATGATAGGATCACAGATTCGGGGTTGGCAGGGGCCTCTGAGCCTATCAAGTCTAGCCTCCCCATTTTACAGATGAAAGAAACTGGGCTCCAGAAAAATAGTGTAATTTGTTAATGTGAAGGGAGGGAGGAAGCGAAGAGAGGGAGATTGGGATTTGAACCCAGGTCTTCTGGGTTCAGCTTGAGGGAGCAGTGGATAGAGCCCCAGGTCTGGAGCCACAATGACTTGAGTTCAATGTTCCTTAAATTCAAATCTGGTCTCAGATACTTAATAACTGTGTGACCCTGACCAAGTCCCTTCCCCCTATTTGTAGAAAACCCCAAATAAGATCATGGAGATTTGGACACACCTGAAAAGTGTTTTGTCTCCTGAAGGCCGTTGTTCCAATGCACAGAGATCCAAAGATTTCCTGTCATTGACCTTTAGGATAAAGCTCCATCTCTACCTGTCTCTAACTATCCATAGCTCTATTTATAGATCTTCATTTCCATCTCTATCTGTCCTCTGTCTATCTATCTAGGTATCTGTCTGTTTCTGTTTCTCTAAGTATCTGTTTATCCGTCTGTCTGTCTCTGTATAGCTCTGTCTGTCTGTATCTAGGTATCTGGCTAGCTGTATTTCTCTCTGTGTCTGTCTTTGTCTCTGTCCATCTGGGTATCTGTCTGGCTAACTTCTGTATGTCTGTCTGTCTCTGGTATCTATATATCTCTGTCTATGCATCTATCTCTCTGTATCTCTCTGTATGTCTGTCTGTGTCTAGGTATCTGTATATCGCTTTCTAGATGTCTATCTCTGATTTTATGTCTGTCTGTCTAGGTATCTGTTGGTATATCTCTGTCTGTCTGGTCTCTCTATATCTCTCTGTCTATATGCCTGTTTCTGTTTATATGTTTGTCTCTATCTAGGTGTCAGTCTGTATATCTCTATCTGTCTGTCTGTCTATCACTGTTTATATCTCTATCTCTATCTAGGTATCTGTCTGTCTATCTCTCTTATATCTCTGTCCGTTGGTATCTTGTATGTCTCTGTCTGTCTGTACAGATATCCATCTATACACATGATATAGATCTTTGTCTCTGTCTATCTGTCTCTAGATATCTGTCTGTCTGTCTATCTCTGTTTATATCTGTCTGTCTCTATCTAGATATCTGCCTTCATATCTCTGTCTGTCTGTACAGATATACATCTATACGCATGATAGAGATATCTGTCTCTGTCTGTCTGTCTGTCTGTCGCTCTGTATCTCAGTAGCTCTCTATCTAATTCTGTTTGTCTGTGTCTGTCTGTCTGTCCATCTGTTGATCCGTCTCTCGCCATCTCGGTGCCAGCAATGCCTCAGAGGAGCCCGGCGGGCGGGCGGCGGGGGGGGTGGGGGGGTGGGCAGGGGCCCGGCCAAGATCCGGCCAGGAGGGGGGATGCCATGCTCCGAGGCGGGCGGGGGGAGCAGCATCCGAGAAACGGGGAGCCCACGTGTGCCTTTGCTTTGGGCAAGAGGGGAAGCATGAAAGCTCTCCTCTCCAAGGTTAGTGATTTAAAGCAGGTAAAATGTTTGCACACTAATCAGACGGGTCAACACAGCCACGGCGCGGCTGTTTATTGTGGGATTTAAAGCTGGCCGAGACCTTGGCGGCCTCGTGCTCCGGCCCTTTCACGTTCCGGATGAGGAGGCCCGAGCCGCACGTGGAAAAGCGGCTCCCCAAGGTCACTCGGCGGGAAGAGCAGAGTGGGAATCAGACCCGCCCCTCTGACTCCCGAGCCAGGCCCTGGCCGGCGCAGCCCATGTATTTCCACTGAAAGACGCGGCCGAGAGAGTGCTGCAAGGCGGGCCGGGTGAGCCCCTGGCGTTGCCCAGTTGAATTTGAGGTCGGCTGTGGCCCTCCATCCCAGCCTGTGACTTCCTGCAAGCTCTGGGCCTCAGTTTCCCGATCTGTAAGATGTACCCGATGCTCTCTCAGGGCCCTTCCTGCTCCAAATCCAGGATCCCACGTCCAGGTGGGCGTCACAGCCTCGGATTTCAGCCGGTGAGGACACTGGGATGCAGCTTAGCACAGGGACTTTGGAGCCAGAGAATCCGGTTTGAGCCTGGACTCTACCCTTCGCCTCCCAGACCCTGGGCAAGGGTCATTGCCTCTTTAGGTCTCAGTTTCCTCTCCTGTAAAGTGAGGGGGCGGGCCCTGAGCGCCCCCCCGTCCTATTTTTGGGATCCTTGATGCAGGGGCTGACAAAGGTACAGAATCCCAGGTTCGGGATTACGGTGAGCCAGGAATCGCCTCCGCAATATCCTTGATAGGACACGGCTATTTGCCATTCTCCTCATCTCCTGTCCTGGGACTTGACCCTCCTTCCGCCTAGAACATCCCCATTCTCTGTGTCCTTCAAGGTCTGTGTCAAATCCTCTGAGGACAGAGGGATGGACAATATGATACAAGCTTAGTGTTCAGGAAGGGAGGTAAGGGAGCCATCCTGATGATAAGCCAGCTGTCTGCCCTGGGGGGCCCAAGCTGCCCTGCTTGCATCAGTCCCCTGTCTCCCTGCCTCTGCCAGGTGATCCCCCACCGGGGGTGCTCTCCTTCCTCCCCTCCCACCTAGCTCCTTGTATAAGAGTCCCTTCCACGCAGCCATCCCAGCCCCCCAGCCGTCCCAAGGCAGAAGGGCTATCTCTGGCACCCCATCCCCGACTGGTGTCTCATTTGGGCTTCTCTTCTGGCTCTGGTCACCCTCTGCTTGCGACCCTTGTGGGGGGCGGGGGGAGAGAAGGAGACAGAGACAGAGGGGAATAGAGAGACTCTATAGAAAAGAGACAAACAGAGAAACAGAGACAGAGAGAGTGGATAGACAAAAGAGGCAGAGGAAGCTAGAGAGACAGAGAGGAGAGAGAAATACAGAGGGGGGAAAAGAGACAGAGAGAAGAGACAGGCAGAGAAAAGAAACAGAGACAAAGAGAGGAGATAGAAGAGAAAGAGACAGAGGTAGAAGAGACAGAGAGGGAGATAGAAACAGAGAGAGAGAAGAGAGACAGAGACACAGAAATAAAAGTCAAAAAGAGACAGAGGAAGATAGAGAAACAGAAAGAGAAGAGAGACAGACATACACAGAGAAATAAAAAGGAGACCGAAGACACAAAAAGACAGAGACAAAGAAAGGAGGGGCAGAGGCAGAGAGAAAGAAACAGAGACAAAGAGACAGAGGGAGATAGACACAGAAAGAAAAGAAAAAGAAGCAGAGACAGGAGATAGAAGCAGAGACACACAGAGAGAAATAGAGACAGAGAGGAGACAAAAAGAAAGACAGAAACAGAGAAGAGAGAGACAGAGACAGAGACTGAGAGACAGGCAGATACTTCCTCTCCCAGAGGGGTGGAGGTGACCCTGAGCCCTGGGAGGGAGATTGTGCCAGCAGAGTGTGAGCCCTGCTGCTTCCTAACAATAATTGGTGTTTGTAGAGAGCTAGAACGCCCGTCAAGCTCTCCACCTTGTCTCTTGGGAGTATAAATCATTAGACAGCAGTGTAGTGAGATCTGTCTCTGCAGTCTGAGGACCCCGGTTCGAATCTCAGCTGGGCTGCTCACTACCCACTGGGTCTGATCATTTGACCTTCCCCAACCTCAGTTTCTTTCACTGTAAAATGAGAGGGTTAGACCAGACCCCAAGTCTCCATCCATGAACCTATGACTCCCATTTTGAAGAATATTAAGAGGAAACTACAACTCAAAAAGCAAAGTGACGTATAAGAGGCAGATGGGGCCTGGATCTTGCGCATTTATTGAATGCTCTTATGTGCCTGGCATTGTGCTGGGCACTGATCCGGAGTCAGGAAGACCTGAGTTCAAATCTTAACTCAGACCCTCACTAACTGGCAGACTCAGGGCAAACCACTTAACTTTGATTTGCCTCAGTTTCCTCAGCCATAGAATGGGGATAATAATAGCATCTTTCTCTCAGGGTTTTATGTTTGTATAGTGCTTTGCAAACCTATATATATATATATATATAGTACATAAATACTAGTTATTATTATTATTATTCCTGCATTATTATAGGCCAGGCCTGAATGAAATGAGATACTTGACAGTTAATAAATTGACCAAATTTGGGTGGAGAGAGGTCTTTCTTGTCTCCACGAAGGTCAGGGTAGCTGGGCAGGGTGTGCGGCTGAGGGAGTCCTGACTCTTCTCTGGGGCTGGCCTTTGGTGTCCTTAGGGATGCTTCAATGATGAGCCCGTAGCTCAAGACCAATCACGTTTTCAGTTGGGCTTCCCTGCCTTTTAGGGGGGAAATAATAAACCCTTATCCAGCCTCCACACCAGAGACCCGCCCTAGAAGACATTGTTCCTACCACAGGGTGATTCAGCGGATTCCTGGGAAAGAAAACTGGCCATTTATACCAGAGAAATACAGTGATTTAGGGAGGGACATTTAACAGGGGGGATCAGGAATGACCTCCGGGAAGATGCGGCCTATGAGCCGAACTTAAATGGGAGCCGGAGGTTGGAAGAGGAACAAACTGCCACACAAGGGGCCCCAGCCTTGTACAAAGACGCTGAGACGGGAAGAGTGTTCTGTACAGGGAACAGTAGGTAGGCCCATTTGGCTGAAAATTTGAGTGTAGGAGGAAGAGTAATATGTAAATTCTCTTGGAAAGCTAGGTTGGAGCCAACTTGTGAAAGGCTTTAAATGCCAGACACAGGAGTTTGTATCTTATTCTTTAAAGGCAACAGGGAGCCATTGAAGCTGCTTGAGCAGATGAGCGACCCAGTCACATCAGCCCTTTAGGAGCATAGATTTGGTTGAATAAGGGTTAGGTAAACCTTGGACCTTGGGGAATTGTCCTGGACTGGAAGCTACAAACAAACGTGGTCCCAGCTGATCAGATGGGCAGATCATCCGCCTTTCTGAGTCTCGGTTCGTTATCACAGTCCATCTCATGAGGTTAGTGACTTTTTTTTTCTTTGAAAGCTTCCAAGGCCTGCAAAGCATTTTATAAGTTTTAATTGTTCACATTTGGAGTTTGTTTTTTTTTTTAGCAAAAATATCCAAGTGTTTTGCCATTTCCTTTCCCAGCTCACTTGACAGATGAGGAGTCGGAGGCAAACTGGGTTAAGGGACTTGCCCAAGGTCACACAGCAGTGTCTGAAACCGGGCTTGAATTCCCAGCACCCTCTGCAGCTGCGCCATTTAGGGCTGGGATTGCTGGGACCTTTCTCTCTATTTTCAGTGCTTAGCACAGTGTCTGCTAGATAGTAAACACTCAATAAATACTTGTTAATTGATTTATTGTTCTGGAAAAGGCGTTTCATTGGACAGATGGAGGAATGAATGAAAGAATGAAACGCATTTATTGCGTTCACACACACCAGCTCTCCACTAAGCAAACAGAAAAGCGAAGCCAACTCCTGCCCTCTGGGAGCTTACAATCTGGCGACCCGGGAAGGGAGCGGACGCTGGGTGAGGCGGGAGGGAAGCGGTGACGCGTCCCATTCAGGAACAAAGGCAGACTTAGGGGAGTAGCAAGGAGGCTTTTGTGGAAATGGCTGGAAAGGGGCAGCTGGATGGTGCAGTGGAGAGAACACCAGCCCTGAAGTCAGGAGGACCTGAGTTCAAATCTGGCCTCAGACACTAAACACTCCCTAGCTGTGTGACCCTGGGCAAGTCACTTAACCCCCTGTGGGGGGGGGGGGGAAGGAAATGCTTGGAAAGCAGGGCTGGACCACCTTCCGGGTCTTTCCAGCCCTTTATTAGACTGTGAAGTAGACGGTGAAGATCCCCTGGACTTGGGGGATCTTCTCTCTCCCAGCTCGGAGCTTGCGTAGCCGAGGTGGGCACTTATTCTTCCTCGGACTGAACTGACCGTGTCTGTGAAGGGGCCTCGAGCTCCGAGGACACTGCCTCAGTCTCTGCTCCGGCCCAGAGTGGAGCGATCGCCTCGAGGTCTAATTAGCTGCCAGTTACCGGAGGTCTCCCAGCAGAGACCGCGGGGGACGAGTCTTGGGGAGGTCTCGGAGAGGGGCCGTGGGGTTACGGGGTGCTCGGAATGGGTGACCTTGAAACGCACTTTCTGCTGCGTCCCAGGAGACAGCAACGTTGGATCTGGTGTCAGCTGGTGTGGATTCAAATGTGCCCTGGTGTGTCTGTGTGTGTGTGTGTGTGTGTGTCTGTGTGAGTGAGAATGTTAAGTGTGTGTGTGTGAGTGTGTTTGTGTGTGTATGTGTCTATGTGAGTGTGTGTGTGTATGTCTGTGTGAGTGTGAGTTTGTGTGTGTGTGAGTGTGTCTGTGTGTGTATGTGTCTGTGTGAGTGTGTGAGTGTGAGTTTGTGTGTGTGTGAGTGTGTCTGTCTGTGTGAGTGTGAGTGTGAGTTTGTGTGTGTGTGTGTCTGTGTGTATGTGTCTGTGTGTGAGTGTGAGTTTGTGTGTGTGTGTGTCTGTGTGTATGTGTCTGTGTGTGAGTGTGAGTTTGTGTGTGTGTGTGTGTCTGTGTGTATGTGTCTGTGTGTGAGTGTGAGTTTGTGTGTGTGTGTGTCTGTGTGTATGTGTCTGTGTGTGAGTGTGAGTTTGTGTGTGTGTGTGTGCGCGCTCGCCAATCCGGGCTCCGCCACTAAGAGCCTGGGAGTTTGGGTAGACTGCTGACCCTCAGTTTCTCCGGTTGTAAAACGAGGGCTTTGGAAGAAGTGATCTCCAAGGCCCCCCAGCTCCAAAGCAGTTGAGGGGCAGGGCGGGAGCAGCCCGGCTTGGTTCCCGTCCCCGGCCTGGCCGCCCCCAGAAAAGCCTGCATTGCACTGGGGCCCGGGGCCCAGGCGCGGGGCCCGCGCGCAGCCCCCCAGCTTCCCGAAGCTGCGAGTTGGCCGCCTTAACCCGATTATGCACAAAGCCAATGATCTGCGATGATTTTTATGGGCTGGAAACGTTCTGTTGGCGGGAGCGGGGGATGGCGGGCGGGGGGAGGGGGACGGGAAGCAGCTGTCACTCTCTGGGAGCCCATAACTCCCAACAGCTGGGAGCTGTCACTTATTTACGAGCCCGTTTGCAGCAAACGAGGGGGGCGGCAGCGGGAGCCGAGAGGCCCACGGCGGAGGGCAGGGCCTGCAGCTGGCGGGGCGAGCAGAGGAGGGAGGAGAGAGGGAGGGCGGCCGGGGAGGGAAGGACGGAGGACAGGATAAAAGGAGGGAAGAGCGGTGGGAGGGAAGGATGGAAGGAGGGAAGGAAGGAGGGAAGGAAGGAGGGAAGGAAGGAGGGAAGGAGGGAAGGAGGGAAGGATGGATCTAAGAAAGGAGGGAAGGAGGAAAAGATGGAGGCAGAGAGGGGAGAGGACAATAAGGTTCGGTCCCTCCCCCTCCCCCTGGCACCCCACACCTTCCCGTCTCCAGGGTGGGACCTCCCTGGGAAGGTCATTGTGCCGGGTGAGAGCTCCAAAGATCCCAGGAAGAGAAAAGAAGGTGGGGGTGGGGGTGGGGAGTGCCACTGGCCCATCCTTCCATCCAAGGAGAGAGGATGGACAGCTTCCAGAAGCGTGAGGGATTCCAGGGGGCTCAGATAGTCAAGTCCCCGGCTCCGTCTGTCCCATGGACAGCATGGGGGGGTGGGGAGGAACTGGGTGGCTTTTTGGCGTGTCTCTCCTCTCCCCCTCCCCTCGCTCAGCTGCCAGAGCGAGCCCTTGGAGAAGGCGGGGACCAGCAGAGACCCTTCTCAGCGGCTCCAGTTAGCCCCAACCCGGGCCTGATTCCGTGTGACCCCGAGTCCCATTAACTCGCCCCCCAGAAGCCGCCGACTTGCCCTGGGAGGGGAATCCCCTGGTTCAGTGAAGTTCCTTCCCATCCCCTTCTATAAATGCACATATTTCAAATGTCAAAACTTGGAGAGAAGCAGCGCCGGTAGATACAGAGAGTCGGCAGAACCTGTGCTCCAGGCAGTTCTTCATTCATTCATTCAACATTTATTAGACACCAAAGAATTGCCAGAAGTGCAGCAGGCACCGAGAGACGGGCAAAAACCAGTCCCCGGTGGAGTAACATACACGTATATAGGGAAAAGACACGTTCATTGAGGGAGAGACTCCTACGTAAGGAAACTCCCTTCAACACTGCGGGTCTGCGGCCCACTCTGACAACTAAGAGAAACTGAGGTTCCGCAGTCGGTGTGGCCGACCCTGGCCTGGAACAAAGTTTTTCCTCGCTCCAAGGCCACGCAAATACAAAATACAAAGCAGATAGAAATAAAGCCATTTCCGTAGAAGAGCAATAATTAGCATGAAGGGGGGGGCAGAGTTTGAGCAGAGCCTTGAAGGAGGAATAGGGATCCCAAAAGGGGGGGAGGGAGGGAGGGAGGGAGTGCAATCCAGGCTCGGGGGACCTGGAACCTCATCGACGCCGAGGAAAGCTCGGGTCTGGACCAAAGTTCCAGGCGTGGCGTTTGTCGGGGTAAGTGGCAAATAGAGCCACACGTCGGAGTCCGTCTGGGCAGAGTTTAGGGCCTGGCGACAAGAACTGAATAAATCCTGGGGTTTTTCATCATGAAATGGAGATGGAGAGACCCCAGTCCTTCCCACCCACCCCCACCCCCAGGCCGCTGACCCAAAGGCTTTTGCACCCTCTGAGCAGCCCTCGAAGCGCCAGCTGCTGTTATATTGGGGTGGGGGATGGAGAGTGAGACAAAGGTCCCGAAATCCAGCCCTTCCCCCTAACGAGGAAAGTCTGTGGAGAGAAAGAGCCCTCCCTCATTAATAATGCAATGGGAGGAGATCTCCACTTACAATGACCGCTGAGCCACCCGGCAAAGTAGCAGGTAATGATGAACATTTGTAATGAGGCTGGGCTAATAATGAGCGTGGGCTATTATCCGACCACAGGCTGGACACATCCGAAAATAAATTATTTTAAGGATCCATTAACGAATGCCTAATTAATGCCCAATTAGAGAAAGAGCTACAGAGGAAGTGCTCTGGACAGGGGCAAGTGCTCATCACAGCCAGGGCCAGCGAGGAGGCTGAGCATCAGGGGAAATGGAGCGCTGGGGCAGGGACCACGAGGGTCAGGGAGCAGGGGATGAGCGTGGGAAGGGAAAACAAAGGCTGAGATGGGGAGGGGGAGGGGGAGAGGCAGGGGAGGGTCAGGGACGCTGGGAGATCGCAGCTGTTTCTGAGGGTCAGCCCTCCTCCTCCCTGCTAGTGGCAAGCACCCTCCTCGTTAATCGTTCATCTGGGCTCCTCCATCTTTTTCTGGTCCTTTCACATTCTTCCCCTGAGATATTCGTGGCCAAGGAGGAGCCCTCGGGCTGGCAATGGGGCCAGGAGTCAGCTGGGGGGAGGGGGAGAAGTCCTGGGGACCAGCAGCTTCATCTCCATGGCTCTGGCCTAGTTCTCGCTCCCCAGGGGCCCTGTTCTCTCCAACCTCACCCTAGCGTTGGTATCGCTGAGACTATGGATGGCCTGCTTCTCCCCTCTCACAAAGGGACCCCCTGCAGAGGCTTTGGATGGGGACTGAGGGTGGAGGAAGAGGGGAATGATTAAAAGACAATTCTCTCCCAGGCCCTTCCCTCCCCACCCCAGCAGCTGAGGGGGACGTGGGGGATGGACTGGGATTCCATGATTATTAAGCTTCCTTCTCCATCTTAGCTTCTGCAGCCCCGTGACTCCCCGACAAGGCTAAAGGCTGGAGAACTGTTTACAAGGAGCCTGGGGCCTGGTGGAGAGGCCTGAGCCTTACCCATCTCACCGTGGGGTGGGCACATCTGGCCCGTGCCCATCTCTGAAAACCTGTATCTTCTCTCTCTCATGCTCCCTCCATCTTACCCGACCTCCCAGTTCCCGCCTAGCTCAAATCTCTGACCACCTCCCGCCCCATTCAGGGACTCTGGGCTCGAAGGCAAAGGAAGGATGGGCCCGATGACTTACATGTGGGCAAGTGTGCGCTAAGTAACTGAGCCAGTGGTGAAGGTTCTCAGGGGAGGGAGCTCCGTACCTCCCCGCCCCCACGCCCGCCCTCAGGTCCCTCTACTCTCCCTGCCCTCTCCTGCCCTCAGGCCCCCCACCTGCCCCACCCTCAGCCGCCCCCCCCCCACCCTCTCCCAAGCCCCCTGACCCGGCTCTCGTCTCTCGGCACAGGTCACTATGTGAAGTTGTTCCTGGTCCTTTGCGGTCTGGAGCTCCAGGCGGGCGTGGGCTGCCCGGTGGACTGCGTGTGCTACCCCGCGCCCATGACGGTCAGCTGCCAGGCGCACAACTTCGCCGCCATCCCCGAGGGCATCCCCGAGGACAGCGAGCGCATCTTCCTGCAGAATAACCAGATCGGCTTCCTGCTCCCCGGCCACTTCAGCCCCTCCATGGTCACCCTGTGGATCTACTCCAACAACATCACCTTCATCGACCCCGACACCTTCCGAGGCTTCGTGCACCTGGAGGAGCTGGACCTCGGGGACAACCGGCACCTGCGGACCTTGGCGCCGGAGACCTTCCAGGGCCTGGCCAAGCTGCACGCGCTCTACCTGTACAAGTGCGGCCTGGGCTCCCTGCCCGCCGGCATCTTCGGCGGCCTCCACAACCTCCAGTATCTCTACCTGCAGGACAATCACATCGAGTTCCTCCAGGACGACACCTTCGTGGACCTGGTCAACCTCAGTCACTTGTTCCTCCACGGCAATAAGCTCTGGAAGCTCACCCAGAATACCTTCCGGGGCCTGGTCAACCTGGACCGGCTGCTCCTGCACGAGAACCAGCTGCAGCTGGTGCAGCCGCGGGCCTTCCACGACCTGCAGAGGCTCACCACCCTGTTCCTCTTCAACAACAGCCTCTCCGAACTGCAGGGGGACTGCCTCACCTACCTGGGGGCCCTGGAGTTCCTGCGGCTCAACGGCAACCCCTGGGACTGCGGCTGCCGGGCCCGCTCCCTGTGGGAATGGCTGCGGAGGTTCCGGGGCTCCAGCTCCAGCGTGCTCTGCGCTTCCCCCGAGCCCATGCAGGGCCGGGACCTGAAGCTGCTCCAGGCCCAGGACTTCAGGAACTGTACGGGGGCTGAGTCTCTGCACCAGCTCAAATCCCACACCCTCAGCACCACGGACCGCGCGGCCCGCAAGGAGCACCACCCCGCCCACGGCGGCCCCAAGGAGAAGGGCCCCCAGCACGGCCTCCACGGCCACCAGCCCGGCTCGCGCCCGGGCTCCCGGAAGCCCGGAAAGAACTGTACCAGCTACAGAAATCGGAACCAGATCTCCAAGCCCGGGCCCGGGGGGGCCCGCAAAAACGGCCACGAGCTCCAGGACTACGTGCCCGACTACCACCACAAGTTCGGCTTCGACATGATGCCCACGGCCCGCCCCAAAAAGAAGGGCAAGTGCGCCCGGAGGACCCCCATCCTCTCGCCCAGCGGGGTGCAGCAGGCGTCCCGGGGCGGCGCTCTCAGGGCCTCCCTCCTGGCCTGGATCCTGGTGCTGGCGGTCACCCTGCGCTGAGAGCCGGGGAGGGCAGCTGGCGCGGGGCACTGCCACCTATCTACAAAGGAACAGCATTTCTTTTTTCTTTTTTTCTACACGGAGGATTTGCCGGTTCCGGGGAAAGCATGGCGGAGGCTTTGGTCGGTCTCCGTCCACAGCCCAGTGGATTATCCAGCCCAAACTGTACAGCACCCACGGTGGAAGGGGATTAGAGGCATTAGCAACCCAGCTGTCACAAATGGCCCTGTCCGAGCACCCACTGAAACTGCCAACCCAAGGGAAGAGATTAAAACAAACATTAAAAAAAAAAAAGACACAAGCTAATCCTTCATTAGCGACAACTGGACAAACACACAGACAGGAGCTGTGTTCTCTACAAAACCCTGTAATTTTAAAGGGGTCTGAAAGACCCCCACCCTTCTGGGACGGAGCAAGACATCGCCCCGAGAGAAATGAGCGGGACCCCGAAGTCCTGAGCGGGTCCGCACCTCCTGTGGGCCATCCTTGGACCCCCTTTGGCCCCGAGGGGTTCAGGCCTCGCACTTTTCCTGTGTCTCAGGCAACCCTGGCCTATTAGCTGGAACGCTGGGCTCCCGAGGAGCCGACTACCAAAGGAAAGATTGTGGGAGGCCGGGATTCAGAACTTCCCCGGGAGCACTGAGGCTCTTGCAGAAGGTGGGGCTTCCTAACTGTTCACTTATATATATACTCTCTCTCTTTCTATATATATAAATGCACAGGCCCTCCCCCTTCAGTTATCGAACTGTACATCTTATATCATGTTTATAAACTATATGGAAATGATACCTGCTGAAACTAAGGATTGTATTGGTGAATTTTTAGTGGGGGAAAAAGGTCTATGAAATTTTTTTTTTTTTTTTGGTCTAGAAAAACTTGGTAGCCATACTTATAAAACCTGACCCTGGCTCTGCCCAAGGTTTGGGGGGCGGGGGGGGGGGGATTGTGGAGGGACTGAAAGGTGGCTAGAGGCACTTCAGGGGACCAATGTTCTTAGTGGCTTAGGGCACTTTTTATATGCAATGAATTCCCATCTACCTCCCCTCCCCCCAACACCCCCTCACACCTCCTGGAGCAACTTCTGTGCCCGAGGAGGGGAAAGAAAATCCAACAGCTTGTGGGCTTCCTAATGAACCAGGCCCCTAGGGAATGAACAGAGTGAGGAGGGGGAAAGGAAAAGGCTTGTTTTGTTTATAAACTGAGGAGTGAAGCCGTTTTAAACAGTGTTAGTCCAACAGGTGTGGACAGTGTAGCTAGCCTAGAATTCACCGATGAGTGGAGCAAGAGAAGAGGAGCATAAAGACTCATCCCCAATCGTTAACTCTAACTCAACTGGTGACTCTCCTTAAGACTCGGGAAGGGAAAAGGATCCTACAGGAGGGCAGGGAAACCATCAGTGTCCTAAGACACATCATCATCCAGCATCACTGTGCTAAGTCCTGGGGAAGGGGCGGAGAAAGGCAAATATGGTCCCTGCCCTCAAGGAGCTTACTTTCTATTGGGGAGGAGAAAATGCAAGTAACTGTACATTTAAGATGAGTAAGTCCTGGGAGTCATCTTGGAGGGAAGGTTCTAGCAGTAGCAGGGACCTACCACTCAAGGGGTCCCTGCAGGATAGAGGGGGGGCCTTCACTCTTGCACTGCTTGAGAGCCATGTCTCCTGATTAACAGACTGAGGAGATTTTAGGATCAGGAACACAGAATGGAAAAACCTGCCATAGCTAAGAGATGGGGAAAGGAATAAAAGGTAGGATAACTAACCCTAAATTCAAGATGAGTAAGTCCTGGGAGTCATCTTGGAGGGAAGGTTCTAGCAGTAACAGGGACCTAGCACTCAAGGGGTCCCTGCAGGATAGAGGGGGGGCCTTCACTCTTGCCCTGCTTGAGGGCCATGTCTCCTGATTAACAGACTAAGGAGATTTAGGATCAGGAACACAGAATGGAAAAACCTGCCATAGCTAAGAGATGGGGAAAGGAGTAGAGCGAGGATGGAGCCTGAGGGTCCGTTTCTATCCTTGACCCCAGCACCCGGTGGCCGCATCTCCCTACCACCTTAGCACAGCCCCACCTCCCCATCATCACCCTGTCCCCGCAACATGAGGGTTGATATTTTTTCTGCATTTTGCACAAACAGCAAACACAAATTTCCCCATCAGAGAGGGTGTGAGAGGAAAGAAACACTGAATCCAATTAGGGAGAGAAAAACAATAAAAAAAAAATTTATCTTGGACAAGAAAGGTCTGTTTTTCATTTCCTAACCCAACATTCCTGAAGGAGTGACAGATCTCTGGGCTTATGTGGGGCCTGCAGAGCCTGGGCACAGCTCTGAAAAAAATGGCGCGTTTGCTGGTGGATCGGAGACGTGTGGAACAGGGGCACGTTGACTCACAGGGACAGCAAGGGAAGGAAGGGGAAAAAAAGAGAAAAACCACTTGTTCTCCAGATCTTCCCTCGCACAGAACATGATTCATTCCCCACTCGCTGCCTGAGCTGGGTCGGCACTGCTTCTGCTGAACAGGCTGGTCCTGATTCCTCTCTGGCCTGTTCCCAGAAGCCCCGGGACCAGCTGGCTGCGCTGCTGAGGCTCATGGACTCCAGAGGGTGTCCGTGGCTAGAAGGGGACAGCCATGTCCTGGGGCAGTGGGGGCTCTTTTAGGAGGCTCAGCAGGAAATCCTCTGCTTCTGCCATGGAAAAGCCAGGAGTAAACGGAACCTGGGGGGTGAGGGAGGGAGAGAGTCCTTATAGAGGGAGGGGGGACAAGGGAGCCCAATATCACGGAGAGCTGCTTCCAAGGCTAAAGAAAAGATACCCAAAGAGGAGGGCAGGAGGACCTAGTTTGCCTCAGATCTGGCTATAGAGCTTTAGACTTCCACTAAAGGGAGACCCAAAGAAGCCAGGACAAATAATCTCCAGTCTTTAATCACTCCCCCGAGGGTCCCCCGTGTTCTAACCGGTGGCAGTGCAACAGTCCCGGCCATCCCTTACAACCAGAGGATATTGTTACGTTCCTGATTTCATTTCCAACTTTGGACATCAAAGCCCTCTGTGGGAAAATGAAGGCTATAAGCACTTTATTAATTTTTTTTAAAAAGACTCGCTAAGTCCTGTAATATGAAAAGTGAAATGTCAGTACAAGGGATGCTAATGTTTTATAAATGACCCAGCTCCACCAAGGCCGGCCGACTCTCGTGGCCGAATGTTATTAGAGGTGAGGCAGTGGGGCCCAGAACCCGAGTTATATTTTTAGTAGCTTTTCCTCTAAAAGGTAGCGGAAATAAAGTCAACTCCTCTGTGTATTACATCACTTGTCAGTCAATAGCTTCCATTCTCCACAGTGAGAGGACTGCCAACAAGCCCAAGTAGGATGACAAAGTGGTTGAGAAGGGAGGGCCCGGCGCCCACCATTCTGGGGGGTTCTTGCTCCGGGCTGCCACTCCCTTCTGCTCTTCGCGTGGGCCCTAGCTTGGCTGCCGGGGGCAGGACTCTGAGGCGCTCGGGGTTCCCATTTCTGGGTCCATTAAGACCCCCCAAATTCTCCCAGCTGAGGTGTTCCAGCCCCCATCTCCCTCCCCTGGAAGCTCCCTCCTATTATCTGAAGCTTTGTCTCTCCCACCTTTTCTCTCATTAGTATAAAAGGGAGCTTGGATAGCGTGAGGAAGCTCTTGGCTGCCATCAGCCCCCTGGAGCCAGAGGTCAGGCCCTCTTTTAGGCAGCCCCATAGCTCTGCCCATTTTCTCCTTGGGGTCTAGCTCTGGGTTGTGGGACGCCCCTCACCTCGGTTCCATACGCACAAGAGCGCACACGCTCCACCCCTTCCCTTACCCTGGCACTGGCCAGCATTTCCCCATCAAAACTTGCAAGTTCTCCTTAGCCAGAGCCTTCCACTAGGCCAACAAATCGGGACCGTTCCCCAGAAACCCACGCGGGCCAGAGCCTATTCCCAGACACCTGCTGCTTCTCAAAGTGGAGCTCGCTAATGGCTCTCTCTTTGAGGAGTCGTCCGGCTCCCTTTGCTTCTCTGTCTGTACTAGCTTCCCCCAGGGTGACCACCCGGCAAAGGCACTTGTGTGTCTGCCAGCCTCCCTGCCCCCTTTATCAAGAATAGGATGAACATTAGTACCCAAAGCCCTTCCCAGGAGTACCCTGGGTTCCTCTTCTGCTCAGTGCTGTTCGCCACTTGGGAACCCCCAAACTGCCCCTGGATGATGTCTGACTCGACTGAGCATCTTCCACGGAGCAGCAGTGCCTTGTGGGAGATTCAAAGGGGTGAGATCTATGGCACCTGCAGTCTCCACGAGGTGAGAAGACCTGAGCAAAATGGGTAAGAATACAAAATTGCCTTGACAAATGCCCGAGGCGTTCGGGAGGGAGAATCCGGCTGGCAAGGAAGGATGAAGGAGGAGGTTCAACTTGGGCCGGACCCTCAAGATCACCTTGTGTTCCGGGCGAGAGAAAAGACAGAACAAAGACCCAGAGGGAGGAAAGTGTGTGCTAGGGGTGGGAAGCGGGGAGCGGGGACTCCTGGCTACAAGAAAAGGGTGAAACCGGGAAGGGCGTTGAACACTAGGCTGGCTCACCTATGTGGAGGAGCTGCATCCTGTCAGCCTACCATCAGCCCCCATCCGCGGTACTATGAAGTCACTGTCAAGAGCCTCCAACAGGAGTCCATCAACATGTTTGTTTGCTTTTTTAACTCAATTTTATTTTCTGTTCAAATTCTCTGAGGAGGCAGGAAAAATAAAAGCCATTATAAATATGGATGGACGTGACAAACAAATTTCATTAGTCATGTTTTGGAGACATGGTGTAGGAGAAGCCTGTTTGTGTGGGGAAGTGAAGAGAGAGCTGGATCTGGAGTCAGGAAGACCAAGATTCAAATCCTCTGGCACTAATAATCACAGTGAGCTGCGAGCTCTGATTATAATATATATTACATAAATGTGATCCTATAGTGCTTTAAGATTTGTAAACACTCTATAGAGATATTATTATTATTATTTGGTGAGGCAATTGGGATTAAGTGACTTGCCTAGGATCACACAGCTAGTAACTGAGGCTGGATTTTGAATTCAAGCCCTGACTTCAGAGATGGTTCTCTATCCGCTGCACCATCGAGCTGCCCCCTTCTCTCTATATATATTTGATCTTTACAACAATCACCTTATAAATACATGCACAAATTTGCTTTTAAAATTTTTTTTGATAATCGTGTTTTAATACAATGAATTTCCTTTGGAATTCCCTGCATTTAATTTTATGCATTTAAAAACATTATTCCCATAAGGGGTCCATCAGACCACCAAAGGGGTCCATTACACAGCACAAGTTGATTTAAAACCTCCTCTCTCTCTCTCCCTCTCGCTTTATTGAGCCCCTGAGAGGGCCTAAGCTGCAGCTGCAGCTGCTGAAGCCTATAGAGTGCCTCAAGAGGGAGGGGGCATTGATTTAGGAGGTGCACAGCCCTCGAGTGGTGATATAGAAAATGCCTTGAAATGGGAGCCATCTCCCTAAAGGGGGAGGGAGGAGACCCTGGCCTGTTTTTTGGTGCTCAGGCCTAAGGAGAAACAAACACTGAGAAAAAAAAAAAGTGGACCCTAAGCTGGAAAAGCACTAACTACATAGAGTGATCAGATAGAAGTCGCGTGGTCTGTACATTCATTTTGGACCATCGGCAATAAAACAACAGGGCGCTCTCCCCTTCTCCCCACTTCTCAGGGGTACAGCCGAGTTTGGAACTGGGGAGATTGTCTCCCTCTTCCCTAAAGGAGGCTTCTGGGCTTTAATGGGCTCAGTCATTCCCTGTGTTTATCTCCCTCCTGTCTGGTTTTTCCCCAACCCCAGCTCCAGCCCCATCTTTCCTCTCTTTGAAAAGTCAGCCTCTAAATAGCTGTTTAACCAATCAGCCATTACTCTATCCCATGTCACCAATTCCCTACCATCAGTTCGTAATGGGCCAATTTTCCCTTTTACCTTCTGTCTGCTCAGAGAATATCTCAAGAACCTTTGATTGTGCGTTAAAATATCCTCTGCAATTCCTTGTTCAATATCTCTTTCTGCTCCTCTAATTGTCCCTTTTAACTCCCTACTCCTTCTGTATAAATCTTCCCATCCTCCTCCCTTTCAGGCTGTTAATAAATACAAGTTCTAAAAAAATATACATAAACATCCATTGTTGGTTAAATAACTCACAGCGAATCTAAGCCACCATCCATTTAGAGTTATTGCTCTGCATAGAGAAATCTTCAGTGCGGCCCAGTGCCCACCTGCTTTCCCCGAGTCCTTGTCTGACTCTGGCGACGGGGCTGCTGGAAATAAGGGAAGTTAATGTTCCCAGAAAGGCCACCCGTGAAGGGGGACAAGGATGCCCCAGGGGCACCTCTCACAGCTGAGTGGACAAGGGCCAGGAAGTAGGTGTACCACCGCCAGGAAAGGCTCTGTGGGAGTGAGGGGCTTAAGCCCACAAGGGCCCTCGTTCAGGAGCAGTGGATGATTTGAGAGGTCTTCAAGTTTGCTGGTTAAAAAGCCTCTTACCTTAAAAAAAAAAATCACCACCTTCCCTCCATCCCCCCCAATTACTTATAAGACCCAGCTTGTAGCCTCTTGGTCAGTGTTCATTCCTCATTAGACCTAAGCACTAAATAGCCAGCAGGTCTCTCTTTTTAGGGAGGTTTTTGTTGTTGTTGTTATTTTAGGGAAATGGGCATCTATTCCAAGGGACTACTGCATGGGGCCATCTTGCCTCACCACTGAAGAGCTGTGCTAGGGTCACGGTACCTCCGAAATCAAGGCCCCCCCACAATGATCCCCCCGTCCCTCTCCAGAGGCACCCCACAGACCTTGCCAGCTGCAGCTGCAGCTTATGCCCTCTCAGAGTCTCAGTAAAGTGAGAGGGAGAGGGAGATATATTAAACTCTTCAATCTCTGTAAGTGTCTTTTCCCAAGAGACAGACACTAAGGAAGAAGGAAATGTGAATGCCCAAGTACAGCACAGGTACAGGAGTCATTTAGAGGCAGTCAGCCCTGGGTCACCTCTCCTGTGTGTGAGTGTGTGTGTGTGTGTGTGTGTGTGTGTGTGTGTGTTAAGGAGGAGGGGGGAGTCCAAAATGAAACTACCTTCTTCTTTCAAAGAGATATGCCCCCCCACACACACACCCCTTAGCTGCTCACTTCCACTAAAACTGGAGGTTCTTAACCTTTTCAGGGAGCACAAAAGCTCATTGCAGCCTATGGACCCTTTCTCAGAATCTTGTCTTTAAATGCATCCACAAAAATATAAAGGACATTAAATGTACTGAAATGAAGGTGTATTTTTTTTTCTGTTCAATCTCACAGACTTCCTGAAATCTACCTTCAGGCCTCTTAGAGGTACCTGAACCCCAAGTTAAGAATCTCTGTACTAGAGTCAAGCAGTCTGCAGAAAAATCCCATGTGACAAGCACTAAACAAGGCTTTTGGTTGTATAAAAAAAATTGTTCAAGCAATTGAACAAAAAGAGATACACAGTCAGTAAATAAGCATTTACTAAGTGCTACTAGATACGCTGTTAAATGCTGGGGTACAAAGGCAAGCAAAAATAGCTCTGTCCTCAAGAAGCCTAAATTCTAATGGAAGAGACAAGGTGGAAATAAGCAGGTGCATATGGGATATATATGAAGTAAAAGAACCAGAGACACTTCAGTCAACCAAAGGGAGAGAGAGAAAGGGACAGAGAAGAGAGAAAAAGGGAGACAGGAAGAGAAATAGAAGAGAAGGGGGAGGCAGACAGAGAAAGAGAGGAAGGAGAACAAAAAGACAGAGAAAGACAAAGAGGCAGGGGGTTAGAAAGACATGAAACAGGGACAGAGAGACAGAAAAAGAGGAAGGGAGACAAAAAGAAAGAGAGCGACAAAAAGGCAGGGGGTTAGAAAGACATGCTAGAGAGGGACAGAGACAAAGAAAAACGGGACAAAAGAAAGAGAATAACAGAGGCAGGGGGTTAGAAAGACATGATAGAGAGAGACAGAAAGAAAAAGGAAGGGAGACAAAAAGAGACAGAGATGGGGACAGAAAGACAAAGGGGAAGAGGGTTAGAAAGACATGATACAGAGGGACAGAGAGAAGTGGGGGACAGAGAAAGAGGCAGAAAGATAAGGGGGAGAGAGGAGGGGAGGAGGAAAATGAGGAGGAAGAGGAGAGAAACAGGTGAGAGAGAGGAGGGGAGGAATAAGAAGAGGAGAAAGAGGAGAAGAGGGAGACAGAAATTAGTCCTCACCCTCACCCATCACATATATGTCACCGAGGCAACATGTCTGCCAATCATTCCCTGAGCACTTCAGAGGGATTGTGGCAGAGTGTGTGTGTGTGTGTGTGTGTGTGTGTGTGTGTGTGTGTTCCAGGACTATGGGCCTTGATCTCCAGCCAGAGCAAAGGGGTCTCTCCGGAGGAGAGGCTGCAGCTGTGGAGTTCGGGGCTCCAGCGGGGTCCCCACCTCCCACAATCTTCCTGCTGCTGACAAGGGCAGCTCCGTGACCAGGGGAGGGGGCACCATTTTCTTGATCCTTTCCCTTTGCACCTGGTCCCGGAGCCTCAGCATCTCAGCCGCCACCTGGGTGCAGCCCCCAAGGGGATTCACCCTAATCCTGGAATAAAGGAAGCCTCTCCTGGAGGCCTGCCCATGTGACTGGGATCTCTGGAGCCATTAATTCCCCTCCCCCCTCCCCCCCAGTCAGCCTGCCCCCCTCCTTTTAAGCCTGCTCCGTGGCATTCTCCCCCAAGCTGGGGGCACGAGGTCTCGAGGTGCTTTTTATTCTTTACCCAAGCGCCTAACCCCCCAGGCTCCCAGGGTGTGAGCCCCTCTCTGCTGCCGCCTGCAGCCGCTCTCCATGCTCCTTCTGCGGGTATTTACAGCTCTCCCGGTGAGAAGCTCACACTTTTTCAGTCTAAGGCACAGGCTGTTCTCAGTGCCAGCGTCTCCCCCCTCCCAGGAGCGGGCCCTCGGATCTAACCAGAGTCCATGAAGAAGGGGGGCGGCCCCCCAGTCGGCTCACCCACAGTTCAGACTGCAGACAGATGCCGGGTCCGACGGGACGCTCCTGGCCATCGGCTCCCATTATTCCCCTGCCCCTGGCCCCCACGCTGCAGGCCCAAAGAGCCCCTTTTTCTCAGGAAGGCTGTGGCTCCCGCCTGCCTCCTTCCCGGCCCCTTTCAGTACGACACCTCTCCCGCAAATCGACTTTCGGGAGTCCCTGAGGGACGATGTAAACAGTGTGAAGCTTCAGCTGTAATCGCTCCTGTTACTTCAATGTCTCACTCTCCGGCCACAGGATTTCTCAGGCCAGACAGCACTCCAGTCAGGAGCCTCCCCGGGGCCTCCGGGACCCTCCAGAACTTTTCTCCCCTGGAGAGCCCCCCCCCCTCGGCCTTCCTTCTCCTGCTGGCCCTGCCTCCTGGTCCCTGCTGCAGCCCGCCTAACAAGACCTCCACCATGGCCCCCACTATCTCCCAGGCGCTCCAAGCCCCTCACCTGCATCCTCCCAAGGCAGGGACGTCCCCAGAGTGTAATGGGTTCCAAGAGTACCGGGATGCGGGACTCAGCAAACATCTGGTTCTGAGTTAGCCATGCTGACTGTGGGCCATCAGCAGCCAAGTAGAAAATATGTTCGTTAGAAGCTCCTGAGAGCTGCCTTCCCCCTGCCCCATCCCACTCCCAGAATCCCAGAATCATTGCCCCATTCTTTATAGGCCGGATGATCTAGGTGACGGGGGGGAGGAGGGGAGGGAAGAGGGGGATTAACCTGGCTTCTATGAACTTGCTTTTTAAAGAATATTTTGATGCTTCTATTTCAATATAATTTGTTATTCTATACATTTAAAAACATTATTCCAAGCAAGGGCCCATAGAAAGGAGGATCTTCCTCAGATTGCCACAGGGATCCATCACACAGAAAGGTTAAGAACCCTTTTGTTGTTATTCAGTCTTTCATGACTGACTCTTCATGACCCCATTTGGGTCTGACCCCAAGTGGCAGAAATGACAGCCATTTCTTGACAGAGATACTGGAGGAGTTAGCCATTTCCTTTTCCAGCTCATTTTTATAGATGAGGAAACTGAGGCAAACTGAGGGAAATGACTTACCCCAGCTGAGTGTCTGAGGCTGGATCTGACTATCCACTCTGTACCACCTTTTGTAATAACTAACCTAACTACTTCGCCCAACTCTTGGAATGGTTCAAAGAATAAATTCGTTTACATTGAGCTGCCCAACAAAAGACTAGGGTGTCTCCTTCAGGGATGCTGCCAGAGGGAGAATAAGGGCTGGAAGAGCTGGTCTCTTGGGTCTCTGGGAAACGCTGTGATTCCATCCCTGATGGGAAAGCACTCTGAAAGGTCTAAGTGATGATCCCAAGGTCAGGCCATATTCCCGATCTTCTCTAGCCAAAGCTTGATCAGCCCCAACCTCCGATCGACGTCCTAGAGCCTTTTCTTGCTCCCTCCAAACCAGATCAGGGAATGGAGATAGGAGGGATGTTGGAAGGCATTTAGTTCCCATCTCATTTTCTCAAAGCAGCTCAGGCCCAGAAGATATTAAATGACTTGTTCAAAGTCACACAGGTAATAAGTAGAGGGTCAAGGTTCAAATTTTTGTGGAATCTAAACCCAGCGTACGTCTTGTAATGCCTTGTTGTTGCCAAGGAGACTTGAAATGCTGCTCTCTGGGACATTCAGAGAGCCTTTAAATGGTGGCGAGTTCTCCAGTATCAGAGACCAGCCAGTGCAAACACCCAGACAAACCGGTAAGCGGGGGGTTCTGCCTGCTTTCCAGTTTTCTTCCCTAAAGCAATAAAGCGACAGACTGGCAAGCTGAGGAGGGCAGTTTGCTCCAGCTCGCTGGGTCAATCAGCAGGACCCTCGTTTCCAAGCACTCCAAGCAGAGTAAGAATTCTGAGAATAAAAACCTTGGCCACCCTCTATCCTTCGCTGAAAGGGCCTGAACCATGACACTTTCCCATCACTCTCCTCCTCCTCTGATTTGGCCCTGGAGGCCTGGAAGAAGCTGTCGACACCGTTTAACCAACAGGGACGCCACACACAGCGGGCACACAGACACACAAAATGGCCTTGGGGGCGCATGTGTTCTTAAGAGGGCAGAGGAGAAGGCAATGAATCACCGGCTATTTCTTCATCTCCTCACAAAACCAGGGACATGATTATCAACCAAGTCCCCTTCCCCTCATCTCCATTCTCAGCAGAATTCTCTAAATCTGGCTCCGAAGACCCCCCAATTCGAGTCCTAAACCAGCTGCTCTGGCCCAGATATTCCCAGTCACCTCCAAGTTCCAAAATTTTACAAGCTGATGGATGGAATTAATTGATTTTGGGGGAATAGCCCCAGCCCTTTCCATCAACTGAGCATCTATTAAGACAGGGATTCTTAACTCGGGGACCACCAATCCCTTGCTGGTCATGGACTTGGATGGGGGGAACATTACATCTTCATTTTCGCCAACTGAAATTTAGCATCTCCTTCAGTGATTTACAAATATTATTCTGAGAAGGGGCCTACGGGTTTCCCCAGACTGCAAAGGGGTCTGAGATGCCAAAAAAGATTGCAGTAAGCACTTACTGTGTGCCCGGTGCTGGGCTGAGCTTTGGGAATAAAACAGAGATGGGGAGTTCATCCACGTAGTGAGCTCCCGGCGAGAGAGCTTGCCACACCAGGACGGGACCCTCACTTTAGTCTGATTTAGCTGAGGATTTGCTCAGGGTCACAAAAGCAGCTATACTATGGGTGAGCAGGGGGATGTGAGCTCGGATATTCCAGGCCCCAGCCCTCCTTACTGAACCTCACTGCCAGGCTCTGTGCTAAGCCAAACAAAAAGACAAAACTACAGCTTTTTTTTGCACTTCTTTCTCTTACTTGCTTCTCCATTATTTGCAGACAATTATCTGCAATAATTAGACAATTACCCTTAAAGACGATTATCCTTTTCCAACAGCAAACACTGATGTGCTTTTCTTGTGTCTTTTAATGAAGCTGATATTAAGAAGTCTTTATTTACATAAAGTCACATTATTCCTTTTCAGGAGGGTCTCAGGGATTTTACAAATCTCACTTAGGTCTAGCCTTTTTTTTTTTAGGGGGGAGCAAAGTGGGGGTGGGGAAGATTCCACCGCTTCCCTAATTTCCTGACAATGCTTTAAAAGGAAGCCCTTGGGAGGAGGAGGGTAATTGAGGAATATTCCCTCAACTCCTCAAACCAGGGATTCTTCATCTTTTTTTTTTTTTTTTGTAAAATGATGTCATGGCAGTCTGGCAGGATCAAGGACCCCTTCTCAGAATACCCTTTTTAAATACATAAAATAAGTCATATTAGAAAGGAAATCCATTATGTGGAAATATAGTAGCATCAGCCTTAGGATCTGAGGTTTGCGAGGAAATAATTCTTAAAGGCTACACTGTTGATGTCGGCAAATTGATCACAATTAGGGGCTCTCCCCCTCACATCCCCCTCACCTTCTTGTTCCCATCAATGACGGGCCCGGGCTGGATGGTTGCAGGCCTTGATTCAGACAGGATCTGAATTCTGCAGAAGTAAACCCACTATGAGCATGATATTAAAAAGAAAAAAAAAGGGGGGGGGACGACAATTTTATTTCTCTGTAAGCATCCTCCTCTTTATGGCTCGGACAGCTACCAGGGGACTGTCTGTACTTGACTCCTTGTGGGCAAAAAACAGCAGCAAGAGTTGATTTCTTCAAAGTAAAAAAAAAAAAAAAATCAACTAAAGCCCATCCCCACTGTGTTTATAAAGAGCTATTTTCTTCCTGAGCTGTACAGCATGGCGGCTCTAATCTGAAATTTCTTTTTAATCATAGCAGGAGTCCCAATTAGCGTGTTGGGTAATCTTTCAAGTAGAGCTGGGAGTTGCCCAGGCAGAGTGCGCAGAGGGAGTGTATACATGTGCCCGTGTGTGTGCGTGAATGCCAGGGACCTGAGTGTCTATGCATCCTCTGCAACAAAAAGGGGGGAAGGGGGAGTGCACACGCCAGGAGGCTCTGCCGGGTCTGGAGCTAGCGTTCTGCAGTTCAACGTGTCAGAGGCAGATGTGTGCATGTGCCCAAACACACATGCCCGCAGAGATGGCCGGGCCAGGGGCATTAGGGCATCTCTGCCCGTGGCCTAGGAGCCAGGGCGCTTCCTCTGCAACATGCCCACGGAGACTGAGGTCCCACTATCTCATATCCCCAGTATTGAGGGTGCACATGTATGTGTGTACACACACGCACACGAGCGTGTTCGCTGAAAACCAGATCTTCCTACGGGCCGTGCTCCCTGGCACCAAACGCCAAGGACGGGTGCTCCCCTCCAGGAGGCAGCACCCCCGGCCCGGACGCTTCTTCTCCGCGCCAGGGGCAGAGCCGAGATGGAGGGGGACCCGCGACCTACTTTCCTTTGTTGTTTTTGGAAGTGCTGATGTCAGTGCAGAATTCAGCAGAGAGGTATCGAGGGGGAAAAAGAATGGAGAGAACAGTAGGAGAGAAGGAAGAGGAAAGGAGAGAGAGATTCTCACGGAGGGCAGGGTACCTGCAAAAAATCCCTGCTACTTTTATTGGACCCAAAGGACCTGCCTGACAGTATGATCAACACAGACTCTGGTGGTTTCAAGCAAAATAAACACAGAAGATCCCCCGCAGTTTCCTGTGGCTGTGAATAAATATACACACATGTATGCAAGAGGCCTTTGTCCATCAACAGGCTGGTCCCGGAGCCAAGCCGGGCTGCCCCACTATGCGTTGGGGGGGGGTGTTAGGGGGTGCACCCTGGGTACCCAGCCCTGCTTCTGCTGCAGCAGAGTGGCTGCTTTTGCATTCCTGCTCCTCCTCACGGCCCTTGGTTAGAATGCGGAGCTGCAGCTGCCCTGACATTTGGGAGTTGGAGGCTCTCCACACTCGCCAAGGCTGGAAGAAATTGGTCTTTAGGGATGCAGAAGTCAGTTTTCCTCTGCACACCGGCTCCTTGGTAACCCATTCAAGAGTTCTGCCGGCATCGCTCTCCTCTGCCGCCCTCCCAGGGAACCCCTGTGAAAGCTGCAGGCTTCGGTGGCAAAAGCACTCACTCTCTGGGCCCTGGGATCCTTCCCTGGTGGAGCTCACAGGCCAGGGGCAGGATTCCCAGGCTCCGGGGTCTGAAAGCAGCCCACTCTCACTTAACTCCTGGTCCCTTTCGTGGAGCAGCATAAGATCATCCGGACAAATCCTGCCTGACATTGGCTGTCTGTGACCTTGGCCAAAGTCACTTCAGCCTGAGGGCCTGCATCTTGCTCTCCGGAGGGAATCCAGCCCCGGTGACAGAGGAGGGACCTTTCAGAGCTCGAGGAGCCCGGACCCCCAGTGCCCAGCAAAGACCCCCATCTCGGGCAGAGAACCTGGCAAACCTTGGGGGCTAATCTCTGCCTGTGCTGCCGTTCCAGTCTCAGGCACCCCGAGGAGTTCCCAGGAAGCCCAGAGAACGCACCTGAGCCTTTCTGGGTGGAGCTGCTCTCCATCGATATGCAGTCTCAATGACAGAACGATTTCATATCCAGCCCTTCATTAAAACCCAAAGCCACGGACCTCCCGGTGAGGTCCATGTAATGAATTTCCCCTTTCAGGATTTTAACAGACACCCCTGGGGGACTTGATGGCGCTGGGGTGGGGGGGCAGGGGCAGGGGCATTCGCTCCAGCGTTCACGTGGACTGTGGCTCCTGCCAGGGGACCTCCTGGCCCCCAAACAAGCCTGGCATATGACTGGACTCATTCCCTCCTCCTTCTCCTCAACAGCCTCATCTGTTTCTCGGGGAGGAGGCGAGAAACATTCAGAGAAGCCAAATTTCTCATATTCTGAAATTAAACAACAACAAAAAATAGGTTACCTGACAGTTACTCGCTTTCTAAGTAGCGTCTAATCCAGCTGCTGGAATCTTGGACAGTCAGCTGGGCCTGCTGGCTTTCTGGGTTAAAAATGGGGGTAATGAGTCTCCCCACCCTCCTCCTCCTCCGTGGGGCATCCCGTGCCAGCTGCACTCCAGAGCTGCCCGGTACAGGGCGCTAGCGGACTGGGTACACAGAATCCCAAGCTCCCTCTTGAATCTACATGGAGCTGATTTATTTACCTACTGTGAAAGAAACAACAATCATCATATTTACACTCTTATGCTACAGCTGCCTGCATACCCCCCGCAGCATCCCCCCCTTTCCTAAGTACTCTATTAAAAATGCTGCTTTTTTTTTTTCCCCTCTTGAAAAAGAGACCTTCCCTTTCTGTGTCTCTCCTCCTGCCTTTGCTGATCTTAACCTTGTTTCCAAAATCGAAATTCATGGCCGTGAAACGTGCCAAGCTTTGCCACTGTAAACTTGGGGGTTATGGCTTCACTGCAGGCAAAGGAGAAAACCGCCTCTGTGGGCTAAAAACTAAAAAAAAAAAAAAAAATAATCATAATTTTAAATGCGCCTTTCTTGAAAGCTGAATGCTTCTAATAATTAGGGACCGTGTGACGAGGAGGCGCATGAAAGGTAAAATGGATGTTGTTTAAATGTGGCGTCATTTAAAGAGTACCCTGGTGTTTGAGTCCCTCATTACTATACAGGTACCCAAGCTCCGGAGGCAATTAAGCTGGCAAGGCCAGAGCTCGGCCCGCTGGGGGACCAGCGAAGGGGTCGTGAGCTTTCATTCAGCTGCTGCCACCGGGGGTAACATTCACCAGGTTCTTTTTAACTTTTGATGGCCTTCTTCACTTGAATTCTACTTAAATAAAAAGGATCAGGGGGAGGGGGCACAGAGAAGAAGGCTTGAAAGGCTCCTATTAGACCTAATGGCTCACCCAAGACTTAGGGAGAACTCACTGCCAGCCTTCATGGATGTTTGGGGCTGGGGAGAAGCCTCTGGGGAGGGCCGGAGCACTTAATAGCAACAGGGCCCGAGTCCTGGTCTCCATGGGCAGCGTGGACTGCTGGGAGACATGTGAGTCCTGCCCCATAGAATCCACTGATCCTCGGTGCTCTGGGCTGCTTCCCATCCAGGATCTGTGTCAAAGCGGTCAATGGGGAACCCTGAAGGGGCATTTCTCGCGTCACCCGGGACGCCACTCGGGTCCCCCTCCAAGAGACGCGGCAAGTGTGGCCTGGGGAGACAGAGCAGCCTGGAGCCTTGGGGACCAGCAGGGCGAAGAGGCTAGGCCAGGCCTGTCCCATTTGTTCCACTGATTTGGAGATCAAAGCCTCCAAATTTGTCAAAACTTTTGCTCAAGCAACTCGACACTAGGAGATGTTGTACATGGCTCAGACTCTCTCATTCAAGCATTTCCCAAGCAGGAAAACCCTGTGCCAGGACAATGGGCACTTGGCCACTGCCAGTCTGGAACGAGAGACAGAAGGGAAAGAAAAGAACCAGAACCAGGTCAAAAGGTGACATTTAAAGCCAGCCGATGGTGGCCAGTAGAAACTTCTTCCACGCTAACTGTCACTTTTCTTTGAACTTTTTATTTTCTAAGGCAATTTTTAAAAATTGTCATTTCTGTTGGAAATCTTGTCATGTCTATGAGGGAACATGGGGCCCGTGCCTCCTGCTGACGGCCCCAAGTCCCCTTGCATTAGGGTACAGATGTCATTAAGTCACAAACTCCAGTGGATGCAGCTCAATCGTGCACTTGATGAGACTTCAAAGAGGCATTTAGGAGCAGAAGTGGTGGAGCCTTGGGCTGCACAAATGAATAAAGAGATCCTGGTGCTCGCTCTTGCTAAGGTCTCCACCTCCCAGGCTCTGAGAAGGCCTGGGCCGAGAGATGCTCTGATGGCCGCTTCCAAAGGAGCTCAAGATGGCCGAAGCCAGGCTACAGCAGCACCAGGGCCCATCGAGGCGTCGGCAGCTTTGCCCCCTAATCACAGGATTTTTTTTTTGTGATTAGGGTCAAAGCTGCCAACGCCCTCGATGTTTGGCCAAGTCCTGGGGGCTGGCTCCCTTCCTCCAGTCACTTATCAGGGTCTTATCCACTTATCAGACATCTATTCAGGGTCCCCAAAGCTCCCTCATCAGTGGGATGCCATCTATAGTCACCACAGAATGAACAAATTAAGTTCCCACCATGAACAAAAATGTTGCTGACTCTGCATCCTCTGTTCTTCAAAAATAGCAAAGTAAAGAGAGAATGAGTGTTTACAAAAGGAAAAAGAAAAGAAAGGAGGCAGGGGAAACTCCTATCCTGCACCCGACCTGATTGGCCATTTTTTGTTTAAATTCATCTCGGTTTTTAGAAAGGATGGATAGAAGGAAGGAAGGAAGGAAGAAAGGAGAAGAGGAGTAGGGGGGGGAAAGAAGGAAAGAAGGAGGAAAGAAGGAAGGAATGGAAGGAAAAAGGAAAGGAGGAAAGGAAGAAATAGCACAACGGATTCTCCAAAAATTTCAAGTATTTTATCAGACATGTGCAGAATGATCCAACTGTTGAACATCTCTGTGCTAATAGACACAAACCTTCACCCAGAGAACCCTGGAGGTACCAAAAAGAGCAGATCATGTTCCTGGCCCAGTTATTTTTTCCAGAATCATCTCCTTTGTGCTTCCTAATTCTGGTTCACCCAGAAAGGAGAAAAGATGACAATGATAACAATCCCTTCCATTAGCACAGTGCTTCATAGCCTTCAAAAGGTTTTCACACACAACAATTCATCTGATTCTCTTGATAAGAGTAGGGCTCCCTGGGGTTGATCCACTTGGAGAATAAGTTAAGGCAAGGCAGAACAGGATTTATTATTGTCCCCATTTTTCAGATGAAGAAAATGTGAGATGGTCGGATTACTTCCTGAAATGGTTGTATAAGCAAGCTAAAGTGGGAACTAGGAGCAGAACCCATGTATTTTTTTAAATTAAATTTTATTTCAAAAAATTAACAAAAATCTATTTTCCTTCCCTTCAGCCCTACCTCCCAATTATAGAGGGGAAAAGAAAAAGAAAAGTTCGTAACAAATATGCATAATTAAGCAAAACAAATTCTCTTATTAGCCAGGTCCAAAAAATATATGGTTCATTCTTCAATTTGAGTCCATCATCAAGAGATGAGGAGCATTGTTCATCATTCTCCACCTAGAATCATGATTAACCACTGCACTGATCAGAATTATGAGGTCTTTCAAAGCTGGGTATTTGCTCTTTTTTTGGGTTGTTATTGTATAAATTGTTCTGATTCCACTCATCTCATAGGTCTTCCCAGATTTCTCGAAAACTCCTTTTGTTATTTCTCACAGCACAATAGGATCCCATCACATTCACATATCATGGGCAACTCCCAATTTTCATCACTGCAAGAAGAGCTGCCATGAATATTCTTTTGGACTCATGGCCCCTTTTCCTCTTTCTTTGTTCTCTCTGGGGTAATGGATTGCTAGGTTAAAGGATGTGGATAGTTTTAGTAGTTTTGGGGGCACAGTACAGGCCAAATCTTCTGATGTCTAGAGAGAGGGAGATGCAAGCCCTTATTAAGCATTCACTATGTTTCAGGTAATGTGCTAAATGCTGAGAATAACAAATACAAAAACAGGACATCCTTGCCCTCAAGAAGCTGACATTGACAGGAAGACAATGTGGGTATATGTGTACAAAGAGACAGGGATAAAGGAAAGAGAGAGAGAGAGAGAGAGAGAGAGAGAGAGAGAGAGAGAGAGAAAGAGAGAGAGAGAGAGAGAGAGAGAGAGAGAAGGAAGGCAGGAGAAGTAGGAAAGAGTAGGATTTTTATTAAGCACTCACCATATACCAGGCACCGTGGCAAGTAAGCATTAGGAAGACAAATTCAAATAAACAAGATAATCCCTGCTCTCAAGAAGTTTACATTCTAAAGAAGGGAGCTGGAAAGTGAAAATAGAACGGGAAGAAAGGAGCTTTTAGGGAAGAATCAGGAGTCCAGGGGATGAGTTATGCCAAAAGTAAAATGAGCATGGCAGGAACCCTTTCTTAAATGGAAATTGGGACCAGGGATTTTCACGGTGAGGAAACCAGCTCTGTCCACTAGATCACTCTTCTCCTAGCCTAGTGTCTCCAGATGATGGTGGGGTCATTGATGATCCTCTGCCAAAGCATGATGGGCTGGAGGAGAGGAGAGGGGGAGGAGAAAAAAGAGCCCAGGAGAGTTTCGGGGTAACTTATTCCATGGCAGAAGACTGACTGGTGTCCGGACGCCAGCTGCCCCTGGGAACCCCGAGAGCTCTTCCCTTGGCAGGCATGTCTTTCCCTGTGGCAAGGCCTTCTGCTAGGGTCTGGGAGCTTGCCCTTGGCAATGGTCACAGAAGCCCCTGAGTTCCAGTACCCGCTGGTGTGCCCGTGGTCAGAACGGAACAGACGTAGGCGCTCCTCTGAGGTCATTATCTGCTAATGAATTAAGGTAACAGCTAAACCATGAAAGAAAGGGCACCGGGCTCAACTCTGCTTCTCGCTTTGTAAGTAAATACTTCAGAGACTGCCTCCCTCATTAGTCAAATACCACCAGCAGCACCGAGCTACAAACTGGCAGCAGTCACCGCTCTTCAGAATAAACGAACAGGTCTGTCCTTCCTCATGAAAGACAGGCTGGCATTTGTCTTACACAGAGAACAAAACCCAAACGGCCCGGCTCATCGTCAACAACCCAGACCCCCAACCCTGCCATTTAAAAAAAAAATGTAGGCTGCAGAAGTGCTTGGAAACAGCGGGAGCAAGAGTCCACCTGACCCAAGGAGAAGCCGGGCTGGTAGTTTCAATGGCAAAGGGGATCAAAGGAGGCTCTTCCTCTCTTCCCTGAAGCCTGAGAAAGACCTGGATGTAAAATCATTCCCTGAACTCAAAATGTCTGGATTTTTTTTTTGGGGGGGGGGGGGGGGAAGGAAGGGAAAGAGAGGAATCATGTAACTCATATAAATGAAGAATCTGTGTTAATAAGCCAAAGTTGAGTTTGTTGTGGGTTTGTGTGTGTGTGTGTGTGTGTGTGTGTGTGTGTGTGTGTGTGTGTGTTGTCGTCATTACGGTAACGAGAGCTTTGAAGCCGCCACAAAAAGGAAGAAAGGCTTTTTTAAAAAAAGCTGAACCAAGTTATTATAGCAACTGAGTCCTAAAAGGAATTTTCAAGTAAAAATATAGTATCATGTTAAGTTGTTATGGCAACTGACATTTGAAAGTAACTGGATTTGAGCAAGTTTCTTCTTCCACCCTCTCTGCAAATCTTTGCAGAAACTTCAGGGCTAAAATTATGCTTTAATTTTAATTAGCCAAATAGGTCATAAATATAGCTTATCCCCAAATCCTTATGTATCTAAGCCCGTGCTGTCTGCACGCAGCTGATCCACTAATGAGAAAATATATCTACGAAGGCCCACTTACTATTAAAAAATCCCATCCAATATTTTTCTAATATAATTTATCAATTTAAACACATTGCATAATGTGATATTCTGTAGCATTCCATTAAGATGATAAATAGCAGCATGGAAAAACAAGAGATTTAATATATTGCAAGGCAATGTAAGTGTATTTAAATAACCCAGAACATTGTAGAGGGAGACAGACTGTATTCAAGCGCGGGAACGGTGTAAATTCAGCTGTATATCCCTGAATGGAAGGGTATTAATAGGACAGAAGAAAGGGGGCAATAAGAAATGACAGTCAACTTCAGAGGAAATAAAATTTCTATTAGGCTTTGTTATAAGATTACATCAAAGCACTTCATATGTTTTAATCTGGGGAGAGAGAAAGCAGCTACTTGGGGTTTGTGCCTGGGGGCTGCCTCTGTGTACTGAGCCAGAGAGTTTGCATAATGAACAATTTTCATTCAATCAGGATCTCTGCACAGATAGCTCCCACTCGAACGTCCTGGGCACAGGCCGGGGCTGCCAAAAGTTCCTATTCTTTTAGCTCCCCCTGCCGGACAAGCGCCATCAACACCCGGTCAACCCAGGGAGTCCATTTCAATAAAGTTACAGCCCAGCCTCGGAACTCCACTCCCAAGGCCCCGCGAGTGGCCAGGAAGGGCCGGACTCATTAATACTACTTACGACATTTCTCCGGAGGTCTCCGAGCCAGCGCTGGCCCCCAGATGCCTCGCTACTGTTTACTTAATTAAGACTATTTTTCACCGGGTATTTACTCTCTTGGAGGAACCTGAGGGAGGCCGATGTGGGGCCCTGACAGTCAGGGCTCTGTGCTGGTGGTCAGGGAGGGGAGATTTCTTTCCTTTTTCTTTCTTTCTTTTCTTTTTTTTTTTTTTTTTTTAGATACCCAGTGCAGTTCCTACCAACCTAAATCATCTGTCAAATTTCCCAGCTGTCAAACGCTAATAAAATAAAATTTAAAAAGCCACCTAAATGGAATGCATTTTCATGCACAATGTAAAATTTAAAAGCTGAACAAATCATTTGTGGCTCTGAGGAAGGTGAGCAGGCTGCAGCCTAATCTCCCCTTGTGCAGTCTCCACTGAAGCAGTCGGGGAGATAGGCTCTACCCAACTCCATCCAGGCCTGGGCCATGCAAGCTGCTTCACGGTGGAAAGAGCCAGGGAAGGAGAAGGGGGAGGGGAAAAAAGCCAAAAAAAAAAAAAAAAAAAGAATTAGAAGACAAGAAAAGCATCAAATCCAGCGATAGGAAACTATTTACAAAAACCTGGGATGATCATTTGAATGTTTAAAATATGCACATGGTAATTCAAAACTAATTACCCCAAGCACATCTGAACCATTTACGCCACCATCTCTGGATTCTGTCTATTGATTGTACAGTGCAGTTACACTCCGGCGTTTCTATAAACTGCTTCAGTGATTTTAACTTCCAGGCTAAATCAGGCGGCAGCAGGAGCTGCCTCCTGCCCCTGATTGGTGGAGGGCCCCCTTCCCCTGACTTCCAGGAGTGGAGGCTGCTCGAGGCTTCTCTGGAGAGCCATCTGTCATGCTCATGGAGCCTCAATGCTGCAGGATCATTGCTCGCTTGCTGTTTATGTTTATCATTGTCATTATTTAATTTAGGTTAAGAGTCCACCTTTCTTTCCCCCCTGCCCCAGCCCCCTCCAACCTGCTGATTTCTTCAACGATCCATGAAAGAGGGCACATGTTCTGAGGTCCCTGCGCTCTCCCATTACCCCGATTCCTCCTCTGAGTGGATCTGGCACAACCTCTGGGAGGAAGCAAAGAGAATGGGGCACGGAGGAGGAGGCAGCAGAGCTTGTCATCCACCATCCTGAGAACCGGAGGGAAATAGGGCAAGCTGAATACGGCAGCAGCCATTACCGAACATATGCTAGCCTAGCGGAGGGTGCAGTTTCCAGAAAGGAAAGGCGAACTCCGCTTGGGCCATTCCAACTAGACCCAGGCAAGCTCCTTTCCTCCCTTCTTCGGTGTTTCTAGAACAGAATGATGAATTTGCCCCCTTGGGGGAGATGGGGAGCAGAAAAGCGAAGCCAGCTAAGGAGAGGCGCTGTCACTGCTCCAAATCACCCACCTGGCTGTGGTCTCTCTGGACAGACTGATCTCGGGTCCAAGACCCGGAGTGAATAGGTGCGGTTCTGCGGCCCTCCCAGGTCCGGAGCACACAATGGAGTGAGTTCCATACTGGCTTTGGGACCCGCCCCGAGGCGCTGGCTTCCTGTCAGCCCTCGGAAGATGAGCTCGCCACATTCAGAGGCACCAACCGGGCCGGCCTGCCACAGCCTGCCGAAGTTCTGACAAAGCGATATGACTGGCTTTAACTGGAGCCATTAAGACTCTTCATTATCCCCACACCAAGCAACGGCAAAGTTATCACATGAGCCATAACGCGAGGGAGAGTGTTCTTTCCATCAACAAGAGAGGGAGCCAGTCTGTCTTTGTCCGAGAAAATGAGCGGCCCAGCAGGAGGCTCGAGAGGAGCCGAGCGGATGACATTCCAATAACATCCCCTGCAGGACTGCCCAGGCTCTCTAAGCGGGGCCGGGTCGCTCCGGAGCACGCCACCCCTGCCTGGCCTGCTGCTCCGGGCAACCAGAAGGTTCTTAGAGACCAGGGAAGGGAGTGGGGACCCACATTCTAGGCAGCCTGGCACACAGCTCCAAGGAGCCTGAGAGGTCATTTTTTGCCCATCTCCCTCGCATCTCACCAGCCCCATTTCTTCTGCCAGGACTTCCCACTCCTAACTGAGCAAGCAGACCTGCTCGGCCCTTGTTCCCACCTCGGAGCCTCTCCCTTCCCCAGCCTGGGACACTGTTCCCGCTCCCTTCCACCATTGCCCGCCACCTTGGCCCTGTTCCACCAGGTGCTTTCCCTGGGGAGCACTATCAAGACTATCATGACTCTTCTACCCGCAACCCCACAAGGTACCTCACACACCAAATCTGGGCGATCTTATGCTGTCCTTGCCACGTCATTTAAAGAAAATGATATAATTAAAGTGAAGTTTCTTTTGGATTCCCCCTGGCCCTGAGAACAGTTTTCCAAGCTAGAAGAACTTTAGCCCTAAGGCCATTTTACAGGGAGGAAACTGAGGCAGGCGAAGAAGTGACTTGCGTAGGGTCAGTCAGCTGGTGAATGTCTGGGCCACATTTGGACGCATCCACTCTGTCCTAGGCGCCATCCAGAATGCTGTTTATATTCTGATCTGAATATCTCTGGAACATAATTAAGGACTGTAACATCTGGAAGGGACCTTTAAGAGATGATCTAGCCCCTTTCCTTCATTTTATAGGGGAAACTAGGAGACCCAGAGAGGAAGAGGACCCCAAAGGACTGGAACCCAGGTTTTGGGCCTCCCACCGGCCTACGACGCTGTCCGCCCGCGCCAAGCACGAGTTCCTTTGTCCACTGCCAGGCTCATCCTCTCCGAGTCTCCCTCTGAAGCTAAAATTTGGCAGGAAATCAAGTCAGATGTGGGGGGTGGGGTTGGGGGGGCTTGTGCTAGGAGGAGTGGGTGTCAGGGAGGGCGGGGTGGGAGCACATAATTGAAGCACTAAACCCACCAGCTCAATATTTAACCTAACTGGTAATTTGCTATGACAATTACGCCAGGAACAGCACACGATTACTATTCGGAAATGTCTCCCTCTAATTAAGAGGGCTCTGCCTTTTTTTTTCCCCTTCTAGTCACCCGCATTTAATAACACACTCAATGTGAGCCTTGGCTCTGGGAGCTCCGGGTTTCTATTAACGGCATGTGCAATGTGGCTGTGGCTTGTACATCTGTCTGTGAAACGGTGCTCTCCCAGTCAGCCTACCTAAACACCTCCAATTCTCCCTCAAATGGAGAAGGGAATAGAGCCATTCCGACCTTCTCCCAACATGAGACCCATCTGACTGACAGCTGAAAACTCGCACGTGCCTTCACTGTAAATAGCTGGGCTTCCTGACAGCAGCGCCAGGGAGGGTCTGGGCTGGGGAGGAAGGGGTGGGGATCTTAAACAAGACGTACAATCCCGAATGAGAGAGAAAAATGGAAACGGAGACGAGGAAGGCTTCATCTTGGAAGAGGGAGATGAAGGGGGGGGGGGGGGGGGGGGGATGAAGGGAAGAGAATGGCAAACAGCTGGTGGAGAGAATCCACTCTGATGGGAGATTATTAAAAATCATAGCTATAAAGAGGGATGTTGCTATCTCCTAAATTGACTGCTTGATTCAGGGGAAGTCGCCAGGCAAGACAAACCATTTTCTGTTTAATTAGAGGCTCCTTTATGGAAAGCTTGAAGCCTGGTGAGAGGAACCCATTAGAAGACATGAACTCATTAATAAGGATGCACCTTGTAAAACTGTTCAAATTTTAAATAAACGACAAAGGAAGAAGTTGAGGGAGGATTATGGGAACACAAGAACAAGTTTGGGGTTACAAGCTCAAAAAAGAGCTGAAAGGATTGTTTTTTTTCTTTAGAGGCAAACACGTAAGCCTCTAAAATTTTAGGCCAACGGAAATGACCTTTGTGCCAGAGCTGACTGAAGATATAAATAAATGTTAACATGAACAGCAGTGTCAACTGGAGAGAGACAGAGAGAAGAGAGTCCAATTGTGGTTTTTTGGATTTTGTCTCTCTCTCTCTCTTTTTAAAGTCTCTTGTTCTAGCTCAGTCTCAGGGTAGGGTATTCATGAGCACAAAAAGTTGCTACTACCTGCCGTGTACTCTCCTACTTGAGTGAGCACCGGGCCCTGGGTTACCTAACCAATGAAAAGAAACTGTACCACATACAAGTTAAATATAGGTTAGGTTATCTGCATTTTACAAGAACCAAGAATGTTATCTGAGAAAGCTGTCATTTTTAATGACAGCACAAGCTCCAATTACCAAATGGGTAATACCCTTGGGAGCTGGGAGAATTTTATAAGAATGGCTTACAATTATTAAAAAAGTTTACATGATCACTTTTGAACTGGATAAAAATAATCTCACCTGGCTCGTAAGAAACAATCTCCTCACATGGTGTATTCAAGTCTTAAAAAAAAAAAAAAAAAAAAAGATTCCATTTTCTGGAAAATTATACATTCTGAGATTTATCAATAGGTAGATTGTGGGGAATTGCAAGGTAAAGGAAACAAGAGCCCCCGCAAAGCTGAAAAGGCTGCGAGTGTGTCCTGGTGATTTCAAGTCCCAATTACACCCACCAGCAGCACACTGGAAAGTGATGCAGCATACTCTCTTTATATGAGCCCCCCGGTGCTGCCCAGGACAAATCCCCCTACTGTATCATACGTGACTCTGTGGAGAGAATGCTGTTCTGATTCATAGCGTCCACCCCAATACACCTGGTATTGTCATGGCTGCATCTGTCACTCAACCACCAAGATGGCAGACAAGGGTTTATAGAGATCTGCCTGAATCCCAGAGATTCTGACTTAAGAAAGTTATTAACAGTCTTATACCCACTCTCCTAACCTCCACCTTCCTCAAAAAACTCTTAGAACTTCTCTTTCTGGAGCTCCAACATTGGAGCTCATAGGAAACATATGTGTATATTATATTATATATGTAAAATACATATTACATATATATCATACACCCACATATATGAAATAATATATTCTTATGGCACCTCATCTAGTATTTTCTATTGCTTTGACTCTCTACACATTTCATGTGTTTTATTTGCCCAGACTGACTGTAAGCTTCTCAAGGACAAGTCTCATCTTCCGCACCATAATGCTCTGACTAGAGCCGCTCACCTTAGCACCTCCCATGTTGAGCTTATAATTGTGCTTGGCTGGTTTCCCACTTGTAGACAGACAGCACAGGGGGACCAATGCCTACAGCTATTGAGATAACTTGTTGTGGAAGAAAACTAGAGAGACTCAGAGAGATCCTGCCTCTGATGTTAGATGTATTAACTTAAGCCTTATTTTGCTCATCTGTGAAATGGGGAGAACGCCTATAAAACCCAATCCAGAGGATCACTATGAGGGCCAAATGAGCTTGGCAAACCTTAAGCGGTGGTATGTAAATGCAGGTAAATGCCAGTGGAAGCAAGAGCAGAGAATAGGAAAGTAGGCAGGGAAGAAGGCTGCAAGTTAGAGCTCATTGAGTGGTTAGGTATTTGAGGTTTGCAAATGACCAAAGGGGTCCGTTAGGAGTGTGTAGAAAGGGGCTAGAGAAGGAAAGAGAACAACAATTGCAATGAATTGCATTGATTAGTCTCAGAAACTCCTTGAAGTTCTGGGATTTGAATTCAGGGTCTTGTGGTAGGGAACTCAAGCTGGGAGGCCATGGGATGCAGTCCCAGAACAGAAGGGAATTGTATTTATGTTCTACTGGGAGTGGAAGTGGGAGGGCAGAGGAAAAAATATATAAACAGGTAAAAGCAAATAAGATTGGAGAGAGATTGCACTCTAAACTAGGGGCACCAGGGCAGGCTTCCCATAGAAGCTGGTGCAGTAGCTCCAGAAGGAGCATGGTCCAGCCACGGGTGATGGAATGCCAACTTGGGGAACAGCAGGTGGGCCAGTTTGTCTGGAATACCGAACGTGGAAAAGGGAACTCTGTGAAACAAGCCCAGGGTCAGGGCCTGAAATACCAAAGGCTTGTGTTTTCTCCTCTGGGCAGTCCGAGGCCCCTGAAGAGCCTTCTTGGGCAGACACGGGGCAGTCAGGTTTGTACCTCAGGAAGATTGTTTTGGTAGCCATGTGAAGGATGGATCAGGAGGGGCGAGGTTGGAAGCAGCACGTTGAATCAGGAGGCCGCTGTGATAGCCCGAGCAAGATGGGAGGAAGGCCTGGATTAGAGGAGGCAGAACTGACATGACTTGGCAAGGACTGGATGTCAGGAGTGAAAAGGATGGAAAAGTCCAGGATAATTCTAAGGGTGAAAAAGGGCCAGGGAGATTTGAGTTCTATTTCAGACACTTTCGGAATACTCTTATATGTAATCCAGATGGGATATTCTAGAAGTATCAGGAATGTGTGAATATACCCAGGAAAAACCAAATGAAACAGTGATGGCTAATGAGGGGCCCTGAAAAAGATGGCAGAGTAGAGGGAAGCAGTATGACTGAGCTCTTCATCCATAATGTCTCAAACAGATCTATAAAACACACTGGACCAAATTCTGGAAATGGAAAAATCCAGAAAATGATAGTGTCTTTGGTCTGGTCTAGAGCAGCAGACACTGGGATTACCTGGGGGCAGGAGGTTGGGGTGCTCCAGCCCTCGGGGGAGGCCGCCCCAGTACAAGAGGAAGTCCTGTCTTGGAGCCCCTCCAGGGCACTTCCACAGTATACTAAGGAAGGGGGCTCAGAAGCCAGAAGCAGCAGCAGCAGTAGCAGTGATGCTGTGGCTCTAACTCCAAGCCGAGAGCCGGGTCTCATTTCCAGTATCTAACCCAGCCTGCAGAGGAATAACTACAACAAGAGACCCAAACCAAAGGAGAGCTGACAAATCTGACACTTTGAATCCCACAGCTAATTTCCAGCATGCTCATAGGGGTGGGGGTTTAGCAGAGGCCTACACTTGCACAGACCCAAACTGAGTAGAGCTTAGCCTGGGGGGAGGGGGGGCAGCAATCAGACTTTGCCCTGAATCAGACTCCTTATGGGGCACTGAGAACTTGCAGGTTCCCTGCCTGTCCCTGAGAATAACACAACACTCAGTATCTCAAGAAAACAGTAAGAGACCAGCCCAGACCTTCCTCCAGAAGTGCTGCAAAGACTGACCCTAACAGCGAATCTGAAGCCAGAAATATAATGAAAGAATGGGAGACAAAAAAGGGGGGCACATTATAATGAATTATCATGGTGGCAGGGCCACTCAAGACAAATACAAAAGAAAAGAATGACTTTAAAACATCTACAAGCAAAGCCCCAGAGGAAAACACAGCTTGGGCACAAACTCAATTAGAATTCCTGGAAGAGATAAAGGAAGACTTTAAAAATCTTTTTATAAATGGAATGAGAGAGCTTGAGGAATAAATTGGAAAATAAATGAGAGCTATGAAAGAAAGAACTAGAAAAGGAATTAACAGCTTGGCAATAGATGTTTAAAACCTTGCCTAAGCAACAAACTCCCTGAAAATTCAAATGGACCTAAGAGAAACCAGTGACTTCACAAGGCAACAGGAAATATTAAAATGAAGTCAAAGGCTAGAAAGAAAAAGGGAAAACAAGGTAAAGTCTTTCTTAGCAAAAAAAACAAAACAAAACAAAATAAAAACCCAAACAAACAAAAAACCAAAAGTGACCTAGAAAACAGATTGAGGAGTGATAATTTAAGAATCACTAGATTGCCTCAAAAAAGAAGCCCAAACATTCTATTTCGAGTAATCGTAAAAGAAAACTGCCAAGATCTTAGAACAAGAGGGTAAAATAGAAACAGAAAGAACCTATCATCCTCTTCTGAAAGAAGCTCCCAAATGAAAACTCCTAGGAATATTACAGCCACAATCCAGAGCTTCCAGGTCAAATAAAAAAATTCCAAAAGCAGCCCAAAAGAAGGAAGTGAAGATTTGAAAAGCCACAGTCTGGATCACCCATAATTCAGCAGCCATCACTACAAAGGGACAGAAAACTTGGAATATGACATTCCAGAAGGCAATGGAATATGGATTTACAGCCAAAAATAAGCAAAACTAAACCTGGAGGGGAAAAAATGGATCTTTAACGAAGGAGAAGACTTTCAAGTATTCCTGCTTAAAAACACAGAAGTTCAAACACAGATGCAAAGAGAAGCATGAAAAGTTAACACAAATGAACAATTATAAAGGATTAAACAAGGATTAAACTGCCTTCATTTCAATATGGAGAAATGACATGTGTCCCTTTGGAGCTCATCATCATCAAGGTTCAAAGAGGAAGACCAATTAGACAAGGCCAGGGAGTGGTTCTGTTATGTCTTATGTACTTAGAATCGATCTTACGAAAAAAAGAGAAAGAAAGGGGAAGAGGAAGATACTACAGTGAAAGGAGAAATTATCCTACATAATAAGAGTACACAAGTAAACATTTATACTAACAAAGAGAAGAGGGTGTGGAAACTGGATGATACCTGAACTGTTAAGAAGGAAGAAAACACACACACATACACACACATACACACACACACATACATACACAGAAATGAATTTCACTCAGCTGGAAAATAAAAGGGGAAAAAGCAAGATGAAGGGAGGAGAATTAGAGGGAGGGCAGATTAAGGGAGGAAACAGTTCTAAGCAAAACAAATTCTATGTGTGGATAAAAATATTTATAGCTCTTTTTGAGAGCAATGGATGGGAAGCCAAGGGAGTGTCCATAAATTGAGGAAAGAACAAATCGTGGCATGTAAATGTAATGAAACACTAGCGCGCTGACCATTTATCAGCATTATGACCAACCACAATTCCAGAGGCCTAATCAGGACACACGCCATCCGCCTCCTGACACAGAGGTAGGTCTCAATACAACACAAGTTTCTGGACGTGGCCAACATTGAAGTTTGTTCTGATCAACTCTACACAATTGCAATAGGTTGAGGGTTTTTTTTTTTTTTTCCACGTGATCTCACTTGGGGTGAGGGGAAGTGAGAAGCAGATCTTGGCAGAGTAAAACCAGTTTTTAAAAGGGGGGGGACCTGATTTTACTACTGAGAACTAATCTGCTCTGCACGTGCGATGTTCTACGAACTTGTACTTGCTGTCTCTATCCCCCGTGGCGCCTCCTTTCAGCACGCCAGCTTTCTTGCTTGCAAACTCTCTCCCGCCCAATTCCTACCTTTTATGCTCCTTCTGTCCCAGAACTAACCAGAACCTGGCACTCCTCTCTAGTGCTGGCAAGCTCTCCTCTCACAGCTACTTCCAGATCTTTCCTCTGCCACCACCGCTGAACCACTGCTGGGAATTCAAGCCATCTGGGCACGGTGCTGACAGGGAAATCTTGGGGGACCAGGTCTATGCTTTGTTCTCCAAATGCCTCACCAGCCAACCTCCTGCGCGTTCTCCAACTCCTTCAATATATTAAGCACCTGGCTTAGTCACTTCCTCCCGAATGAGGCCATTATTCCCGGTGACTTCAAAATTCAGAACAAGGATCCACACACTCTGGACAGCTCATGCACTCTCTGTTCTCCCCACCCCCTTCCCACTCCAGGACAATCCCCCACAGCGGTAGAACATCACCATTACTCCTATCTGCTCTACCGCCAGGACCTTGAATCCCCCCTCAGACCACAAGTCCTGCCCTTCCACTTTCTCAGGCAGAGAGCCCTGGGCCTGCAATCAAATCCAGCCTCAGATACATAAGTAGCTGTGTGACTCTAGCCAAGATACTTAATCTCTGCCTCAGTTACCTCATCTGTAAAATGAGGATAATAACAGTCTCTTCCTCCCAGAGTTGATTTTTATTTTTTACCAATCTAGTAGCTCAAAAAGGGGGAAAAAAATTAAGAAAACAACAAAAAAGGTAAAAACATACTATGTTGTGAACCACACTGAGTCCTCCCTCTGGATGCAGATGGCTCTCTCCATCACAAGTCTATTGGAATTGCCCTGAGTCATCTCATTGTTGAAAAGAGCCACATCCTTCAGAATTGATGGATCGTATAATTTTGTAGTTGCCATGCACAATCATCTCCTGGTCCTACTCACTTCACCCAGCATCAGTTCATGTAAGTCTTCGCAGGCCTCTGAAATTATCCTCCTGATGATTTCTTACAGAACAATAATATTCCATAACATTCATATACTAGAACTTATTCAGCCAGGCTCCAACTGATGGGCATTCCCTCAGTTTCTAGTTCCTTGCCATCACAAAAAGGGCTGTGTTTTTGCACATGTGGGTCCTTTCCCCCTTTTTATGATCTTTTTGGGACACAGGCCCAGTAGAGACACTGCTGGATCTAAGGGTACGCACAGTTTGATAGCCCTCCCAGGATTATTGTGAGAACCAAATGGGATAATTGTAAAGCGCTTAGCACAGTGCTATATATATTAGTGATGATGACAGCGAATCTGTTCACCATGACTCTTAGTCCCTCTGAATCCCTCCCTTCCCCCTACTTTATTATCTCCCTTGTTCTTCATTCTCTCCCTTCCCTCAGTTTGCACTTACTGACCATGAATCCCAAGCTCCTTTATCTTTCTCTTGTTCCTGGTCTGCCACCCGGTAACCCTGGTCATCCCTCCCCAGTGCCTTCTCCATTCTGCCAAGCAGTGCTGGGCTCACTACATTCTCTCCTCTCTAGTTTCACTAGACTCTGACACATGGCGCCCTTTCTCCATCTCTGAGTCCTTATCATGCCAGGATCCTTTCCAGCTCTAATCCTTCATTTCTACTGGTTCCTTTTCCTCTACCTACAGACATACTAAGGTGGCTGAGCCATGTTTGGGGGAAAAAACAACAAAACACACACTCGGTCTTTCCCTTAGCTTTGATTTTCTCTCAAGTGCTTTCTCTCTCTCTCTCTCTTAGTTCTTTATTAAGTATCTAGGAAGAGTAGTTTATCCCCTTTTCCCCCACCATCTCCTCAAAACACTGAAATTTGGATTTCATTCTCACCAATGATACAGTTGTCAAATACAATGGTATTTTCTTGGTTCTCCTTTCCCTTTAAATAGCCTTTGTTGTTGCTGACTACCCCCTCCTTGTTATTACTCCTTTGCTCAGATTCTATAACACACTCTTACCTTATCTGACTACACATTCTTGCTAACTTTTGCTAATTTGGCTTTTCAATTATCTGCATAGAGATGATGCTTGAAGAGTGGGTGCTTCAAAGAGTGGGATTTCGCCCATAACCCACAGTTCTATATTCCTAGAATCACAATATTTAAGGGTAAGAATTCCACAGTATCTACTTCAACCCTCCCACCATCATATGCCTGACAAATGGTCATCCATTTAATACGCCTAAGAAGGGGGAGACCACCACTTCTCAAGACAGCCCGCTTCACTCTGGGACGTCTAAAGCATTAGGAATCTTCTTCTTCTTCTGATCTTAACCCTGTATTTTCCTCCCTGTTGCAGCTTCTACTCATTGTCCCTCAGTTCTGCTATAGAACCAGTCTGATACCTCCTTCACATAACATCCCTTCACCTATCTGAAGAGCTCTCCTGTCCATCCCCTTCTCCCCATCTCTTCTCTGACCTCAATACCTCCAGATTCTTCAACAGTCTCACATGGTGCAGCCTTGAAGACCTTCATCATGCTGGTCCCTCTCCTGCTTCTCAAACATGGCCCCCAGGGCAGACGATCCTCCAGTCGAGGTCCAAGGAGGGCAAAATGCAGTCAGATTGTTGCTTCGCATTCCCACTGCAGCCCGAGATCCCAACATTTTTCTGATGTCTCCTGCTGATCCTGCAGTCACTCAAGCCCCCAATCTTTCTCAGAACTGCTGTTTAACCATACTCTCCCCACCCCTGTAGCCTGTACTTATGATATTGATTTTGGGGGTACCCAAATAAGACTATTTATCCTAACTGAATCCCTTCTTCATAGACTCAGCCCAATCTTCCTGTCTTTACATCCCCTGCACACAAGATGGCCGTGCTCTTCCACGAGCTTTCATCAAAGTTACCAATAATAAAGATGTGGAGCAGCACAGGACCAGCAGCTCCCTGGGGTGCCTCACGCCACACAGAACCATTCAACAAGCAGCCCTCCAGCTTGTTGTCCAACCAGGACTGACTCCAGCTAGTTCTTTTACTATCCAGTCCGCTAGTCTCCATCTTCTCCACAAGAATAAGATAAGGAACTGTGTCAAAAACTTGGCTAAACTCTAGGTAAACTATATCTACAATATTTTTCTCATTTAGTTTAGTTTAGTAACTTGTAAAAAAAAAAAACCAAAACAACAAAACCCAGGAAATGAGGCTCATCTCATATCTGTTCGGCAATTACTCCTGTAGTGATTCCCTCTACTCCCAGTTTCCAGTGACCACACAGCATAGTGGACAAACAGCAGGTCTCAGAGCTCAATTTCTGCCATCAATACTGACTGTGTGAGCCTGGGCAAGTTACTTGAGCTATCTGTGCTCCAGACAATTCTCCAAGACACAGAGGAGGTACTGCCTTATGCTGATAAAAATTCCTCATCAGCAATTCCCAATACAAATAGTATCACTGGTCTAGACCCTAAACCCATGGGGATGACTGCCCTACTGTGTGCCAGGACCTAATGACACAAAGACAAAGAATCCAATCCTACTACTCACAAGGTGCTTACATTTTGGTGAGAGAGACAAGAGGGTTCACATGTAAATGGATATAGCACAAATAGAAAGCAAAAACACAAAGTGGTTCAATACAAAGATACTTTGGAGAGGAAGAAGGAAATCGTTGTCAGGGGTGGGGAAGGTTGTATCTGAGCAGCTTCCTCAAGGAAGTTCTGTGAGGTAGCAAAAGATGGAGGGCACTCCAGGTAGGGGAGGGCAGGCACTGCCAAGGTAAAAGCATGGAGACAGGAGACGGAGGGCTGTATACAAGGAACAAAGAGAAGGCTGCTAGTCTGGCCGGACAGGAGCATAAAGGAGGATGCTCTGGAAATAGGTTGAGCGGGGTTTAACAAATTAAGACAGGAGCTTCCATTTTGTCTAATCAACAGAGATCAGAATGGGCTTCTCAACAGAGGGAAGTTAGGGTCCCATCCGTGTTTTAGGAAGAGCAACTGGGTGGAGGACTGGGGGAGAATGAAGAAAATCAATGAGAAGGGAGGAGGTGATGCTGGGACAGCTCCATTTTTATGTCCCACTGGGACTTCAAACTTAGTAGTTCCAAAACTCAACTTATCTTTTCCAAACTTGCCCTCTCTCAACTTTACTCTTCTTATCAATGGCACCACCATGCTTCTGACCTTGAAGCTGCCAAATCTCTTAATCGCCAAATAAGTCTTGAGATGACAGCTGTTGAGCTTTTTCCTCAATTTTTCTTCTCATCCTCTCTGCAGCCTTTGAGCTTATCCATCACCCCCTTCTTGTTGGGGGCACTGCTTCTTCCTGGTCCTCCTCCTGCTGGACCTTCAACCCGTTAACCCTGGGAGTACCCAAGGCTCTGTCCTGGGTCCTCTCCTCTCCTCCCTCTGCCCCATTTCACTTGGTGAACTCATCAGCTCCCATGATTTCAAGCACCATCTCTATGCAGATAAGAAATACTACCTGGAGTGATTTCCTACTCTTCTCTTTCCCTAATCCCCAGTAGCATCAATCTGCTGCTGCCATGACTCTACCTTGGCAATAATCTCACGTCCATCTGCCCATGTCTGTTTTCCCTGCCACTGTCCCTGTCGGTTCCTGCTCAGCTGGACTATCAGTAATAGTCTTCTGACGGGCACTGCTGCCTGCAGCCGTCTCCCTGCTATAATCCATCCTTCGCTCCAATGCCAAAATAACCTTCCTAATGCACAGGCTTGGTCACGTCACTGACAGGCTCAAAAACTTTCAGGGACTTCTCATTACCTAGAGGATAAAATCAAAGTCCTTAGCCTGGCCCTTAAGGCACACAATCTGTTTCCTAGCAGCCTTTCCAGTGGTATTTCATTCTACTTTCTTTTGAAAAATTCTCTATTCCAACCAAAATGGCCTGTTTCCTGATTTTGCCCTGTGCCTTTCCCCATCCATGTCCTTGCACCAGCCCGTCCCCCAGGCTGGGAATGCACTCACTCTCTTATGGTCAGTTGTTGAAATGCTTCTCTTTCAAGAGTGGGCAGAGGTTCCAGGCCCACTTCCTCCATCAACCCCTGCTTTCACCTCAAATCTTTTATAGCACTTTGTCCCTCTGCCCTGGGCTGAGAGAACCCTATGCACTCCATGGAGAGAAGACCTCGATTCGGGCTCAGGCAACCGAGGTTCAAATCTTACCTTAGATACTTGATGATCTTGGGTCTTGGTTTCCTCATAAGTAACATAAGGAGACTGGACTCAATGGTCTTTGGTCCTCACAACTCTTAATCTAGGATTTTATGCAATTTTCCTCTGTGTTTATAATATTCTCCTTTATGATAGGTCCATGAATTCAATACATGCTTATTAAATGAGTAAAATGTTTGCTTTTAGAAAAAAAGAACAGATTCCCCCCTCAGGTAGGTTTCCACTTGTTTACACAAAAATCTAGGGCAAATTTTTTTTTTCCTTTTAAGGAAATCTCACTTAAGGGGATGGTGTATACCTAGAACAATACGAAGCTTTCTCATATCCTCCACAAAACCTAACAGAGTTTTATGAACATCCTAAGGAACAAAGTGGGAACAAATACTTATCAGGCAATATGCATACTTTCTGATTGCTTAGTAAACTGCCATCCTAAATATTTACTTGAATAACCAGAAGGAAGGGGGCAGCATGGCACAGCCACAAGAGGCTAAGTCTGAGAGTAAAGGGAGATGAGATCAGGGTTCCCTCCAACCTCACTCCTCATATAACTAACTGGAAGCCAGGTAGATCTATTATCTCTCTAAGCCTCTGTTTTCTCATCTGTGAAATGAACACAAATTTTTATGACCTATCTTACCACGATATGGAGAGGATCAGATAGACAAAGACCTTTTGACTAACACAAGCTTTCATCATAGAGGATAGAAGCCATAGCAGGAGAGCAGCCCCTGCTTTATTCAGAACCCAGGAAGCCTCAGCCCAAGCCACAGCAGGAACTGACTGAGCCTGTCCCCAGGCAGCTGCCCAAGCATTAGCAGAACAAAGAGCCAGGGAAACAAACCTGAGATCTCATAAGAGGCTTCTCAGGGTCACAGGAAGGGATGGAACCACTTCTGGATTCAGGATAGTGCAAGGAGAAGAAAGGAATCAAGAAAAGGGTGATTACAAAATCTAAGTTAAGCCATCAAGAAACTGAGCTAAAATGCAAGAATTCCCGAAGAAGGTGGGAACTAGTCTATGTCACCACATATAAGACCAAACAGGATCTGTTCACATCATCTGAGAGGCGCGCCATGGGAAAGAGCATAATGATCCAGACCAGAAATAAAAATCAACAGGAGAAATGAGGAACACAATGAAGAAATATTATAGATTGAGAGAAGCCCAAGAGGTGAACCCAGAAGAGTATTACTCTAAAAGTTAGAGCCTTGGAGAAAAGATTATGAGCAGTACCAGAATACCTGGAAGAAATGGAGCAACAGATACAAAACACAGCATGAAATGACAGCTGGAGAGCCAAGTAAGCAAGAAGAATTAATAGCTTAGAACAGGGGATAGATTTTAGCCAAGATTTGGTCTCGTTAAAAATTAATACAAGCCCAAAAGAAAGTGATTGCCTAGAGAAGGTGACAAGAAAAGACTGAAAATTACCAGAACCTCGAACCAACTTCATGCAAAACCAACAAATTCAAATCCACAAACATTTTCTGACCACGTGAGGAGCTCTGAAACTTCTTCCTAGCCTGGATCATGGACTGCCAACCAGACCCAGGATGGTGCACAGCCAAATGTGAGAGTGATTTGGAAACAAGAGCCTGCTGGTAAGGCAGAGGTGTGTGCATCATCACAGCCCTCCAGCATATCAACAGTTTTGTCAAAAAGATTGAGAAACTGCCCTCTTCCTGGAATAGTTTCTCAAGATAACTTTTCAAACTGTTTTTTTTCTTTAACATCACCAAACCCTTAAATCTGCTTAATTAGTAAGTCAAGTGAAATGGATTCTCATAGACAAAGTTTCCTTTGCAGGAGATCGATAATGACAAGAACCACCAATTCAATAGAATGCTCCTTCAGGAAAATTCTTGATTCCACCCCTGCCAAAGCCAGAAAATTATCAGGAGAGTACCTCATGAGGCTAAGAGTGGGCAATCCTGGCAGAGAAGCGATTAAAGAAAAAAAAAAATAGATGAAATTTTTCCACTAAGAGGAAATCATAGTAGAGGGAACAGCTTTCTAACAAGTGAAAAGCAGGAAAGAGGGCTGGACTGAATTGCTACCTGAGGAGCAACCTGTTTCATTTTCTATAAATAAACCCAGAAGGCATATTGCCAAAGAAATGCAAGTCAATATAACCTTTCTATAGTGTGCTGCCAAATTTCACTTTCAGACAGTATATTAATTACGTAGTCAATAAGCGTGGGTTTCATTAGTGTATTAAATACCACGATCGATAATATTTATTCTTTTCAAAGACAGGCCACTCAGAAAACAAGGCGAGGGATTTTTGACCCTGCAGTTCAAAAAGTCAGCACAACACACTAGAGACAAGCAGGGCTTTAATGGAAAGCATAAAACACTGGAAATATAGACAGAAATCGGATTATTACGCTTTTGGTTTTTTCCCCCCACCACTCACAATGATACTGAAGGGAATTCAAGAACCATTTAAAATAAAGGCAAAATGATTAGATTTTTTTTTCCTAATTGCTTAACACTGATGTCATGGTAGACGTGACAGAGGCATTGATCTCTAAGTGAAAGATGTGAGACAGAACAACAGCAACACTCCTCTGACTAAAGCCAAGAGAATTATAAGGACTGTGGGCCAGAATCTATTTAGGAGATCCTTGGGGACTTGAAGCTCTTAAAAGCAAACTAGTGGAGCCAGTTTCTGATGTTTCTCCACTGGTGATCTGATTTCCAGGAGGGAAATCTGCTAAAAATCCTCCCTGGAGGAAACCTCTTGCAAGAACGCCTCCCCAAATCACAACACAGGAACCGCTGGTCTGGTCACATGGTACAGTAATAGCCCATCCTTGGCCAGGGAGCAGAGGATACACGCCGGGCTCAATGCTCAGGTGCCCATCACATGGACACCTGGGGAACGCAGTCTTTCTCCTCCAGAAGGATATAGGGAAGGGGGGGAGGGGGAAGCAGGCAGGGAATAGCAAGTAAGAACAACTAGTTACAAGATGGAAAGAGAGATCATCCCTTCTCACCCACAATTTGTCAATCCGGAGAGGTGCTGAAGACTATAATTTTCTAGTTGATGCTTTATAAGCAAGGTCAGAAGGAACAAGCAATTCTACAATAAAATCCGGAGGCCTCAGCAAGAGAAGCCAACGCGACTCTGTCACCACCTTCAGAGGCGAAGGCATTTTAAAGAAGGAATCTGGCCAAGCAATTAATGGTCCTGAGAAAAAATGCCCTTCAAGTCCTTTCTCAGAAGTGGAATTCCTTTGCCTCAAGCTTGTAGGCCCTGAAAACAATCGGACACCTCAGGAAGCGACAGGGACTGAGCCAGGGGCTCGAGAAGGAGCCTCCCGAACCTATTTCCATAAATTAAAATCCAGTTCGCAAGGCCGCAGTGGGTCTGCAACACTGCCTATAGTCGGAGAGATGTGCAGCAAATGCCAAGCTGTGAGCTGCAGCCAACGGACGCATAATTAATGTGATTAGAAGCACACAGAGCAAGCATGCTCTGCTGACTGAAAAGCCCAGTAGCATAATTACTGTTTTCTATACTAGCTCACTGTCTGTACAAATTTCAAAGCCTGGTTGGTTTTAGACTGCTGTGTAAACGTCAATAAAATCCCCAAAGTGCCAGATCATCAGCATTCTTGGGCACAAAACATATCCTTTTTTTTTCTTTTAAAGATAAATTTCAGGGCTGCAAACATCAGAAATAGAGATCTTTATGCCTCCGTCTAATCTTAGAGTTCGTAATAAGTTAACATCTCCCCCAAGTGAACATTTATTATGAAGGCTAATTAATTGCTTTCCAGTAAGTAGAACCCTTTTGAGTTCAAAGAAAGTAGGATTCACAGAGATCTAAATATACTATTTATTGAAACAAAGCAATAGAAACAGAGGGTTCCCCCTCCCCCTTCTTTATAATTCTCTCCTTATTTAAACACAGCTTCAACCAAAATTGAAGAAGTGAAACATACAAATGCAAGAAATATATACAGGTAGGAAACGTGTACAATCATCAATTCAAAACGTGATGTTAATTGAAGTGAAAACTCAAGCAACGCTTTGTAGTCGCCTAGATTTCCCTAGGGGACAGTGAGTCAATGCTTATCAGCCTTCCTCAGAAGAGACAATTTTGATTAATATCAGGCCCATCTGACTCAGTCTATTAAACCCTGAAGGAAGGATATTCTTCAGATATAAGAGATACGGCTTTGATTAATAATTCTGCCGTCTTGCCATTCCAAGCATTAACAGAGACGTGGCACCTCCAGGAGGAGGAAGCCTTTGAATTCTAGGAGTAAACACTGGTGAGCACACTCAGGTCTTTCTCAGACTGCTCTCTAGCACTGCATTCCCAATTCTTTTCCCAGAAAGTTCCCAAAGTGTCACCAACTGGAGCAATGAAACCTCGGGTATACCATTTATTCTTCCGGCCGCAGATTTAGGGCTAATTACTTTGAACAGGACTCCAGCCTAAAGATAATGACATCTTAATAAAATCGACAAATGCCTGGAGCTAATGGCAGTGACAACTGGTACAACACTGAGCGAGACTGGCCCCTGAAGTCTGACATGGTTTAGGGGTCACAAGATCTGAGCACACGCCTCTTTACCTACCAAGGGGTCCCCGGGCTCACTCGACAAAGGAAATTGCTTAGTCCACCATAAAGGGCAGCTCTGCCCCGTGCAGCTAAAGCTTAATTGTCACACAGGGGTGGGAAGAGATCAACTTCACATCAGCTCTGGGGTCATTCTGGGGAGTGTCAAACTTCTACCCAATCAGCAACATTCTTCTCACATTTGCCGAGCCGCTGCGTTCTTCCTGATGTTCATGATGAGCCTCTTGCCATATTCTCTATAGTCCACAGGTTTCACGTCCACGACAGAGGCCTTAATGCGAGATTCATCCTGGGAAGAAAAAGAGCTGTGGGTGAGAGCCCCTCCGTTCCCCACAAGACCCCATTCTCCCCTCTCCCCCGACTCCTAAGTCACTCTGATCAATGGGCAGATCATCCCTTACACTCCCAAAGAACCACAGACTTTGCTAGCAAGGGCCTCTAGAGCCTTCACCTTAGGGTGACAGCAGGGGGGCCAGGTCTTTGGGAGACTCACAGCCTCAGCTGCCCCCACAACTAAGTCTGCACGAATGTGGAGAAAAGAAGCACAGTGATCCCCCAGGCCCTGCTCTCTTCACTCCCAGGGTTACTTACATTGTAAGTCTCCAGTTTGACTCTAATCTTGAATGTATAGGAACGAAAGTTGGCGTTCTGGAAGACTTCCTCAAAGGCCTGCTCGTTCTGTAATGGGCAAACAGAAGACATAGAGATATTGGCGGGATCACATCATCTCAACATGATTCACACGTTCAAAATCAGCTTAATTTCTGAAGTACATATCTTTTGACAAGATTTTCACTCCCAAGTTGATAGAAATTAGTTGTCAAATCTAATTTCCATCATAACAAATTCCAGACAAAACAAGTATCTTGGTTTTAAATTTTATTAAAATCAACACTTTTGGTCTTCACCTTTCAAGACTGGGAGGATCTGGAGAGTAATTCATTCATCAGGACTTTAACAAATACTTATAGGAGATACACCCTCCCTTCTAAGTTTCTTGACTGCTCTCTCCAGGCTCTCCCGCATCTGCCCGAATGATTCTCAGTCTCCTTTGCTGGATCTTCAACCACACTACACCCACTAAGCATGTGTCCACCATCACCATCACTCTGTCCCCACTAACTTGGCGACCTCATCAGCTGCCAATGGTTCAATCACCATTTATTCTACCAAATCTATATATTCAGCCTTACTTAATCTCTCCCGAGCTCTCGTATTGAGTCAACAACTGATTTTTGTGCATATCAAAACGGATATCTCAGAGGTACCAGAACTTAACCTTCACATTATCCCAGCTTTGTACTACCATTGAGAGCACCATCATCTTCCAGTTACCAAGTTAAAAACTCAAGATGATTCTTGATTCCTCATTTGCATTCACCTCATATATCCAACCTGTTGTCAAATCTTGTTTTTACCTTCTTAACATGTCCCATGCAGATCTCCCCACAAAGTTATCATCCTAGAAATAGTAGGAGCCCATCATGTCTTGCCTAAACTATTGCACTAGCTTCAGTTCCCCAAGAGATGGGCTCCTCCTCAGCTTCCAATTCTCTGCCACTACAAAAAAGGGTTGCTATAAACATTTTTGTACATCTTTAATTCATTTTGCTTACACTCCCCCTCCCCCCTTCTTCTAATCCTCTTGCATTCCCGTGTAGTGAAATTTATTTCTGTACCCAACTGTGGATGTATACATCCCTCTTTCAAGCAGTTCAGATCAGAATGTCACTTACCCTGGGACCCCTTCCACCTTGTTTGGATTGACATACTTTTTACCTATTTCCCTCTCTTTTTCCTGTGTATTATGTTTCTCATCTAACAGAAAGTATTCTAAGCCCTGGAGATGAAAGGGGCCAGAGGGAACACATGTATCATCTCCCCATAAAAAACCGTAAACAATTTATTCTTATTCAGTTCTTTAGGATTGTTTGTTCATGATTATCCATTTGGGTTGCTCTTGACTTCTGTGCCTGCACTTCAAAGTTTTTGTGTACCTCTGGTCTTTTCCTAAGATAAGCTTTGGATTCTATTACATTAAAAACATTTTAAGCGCTTACTTTATCTCTTTCAAGAATTCTTGTTGAATTTCTGCCCAAACTGATTTTTTCTCAGAGCCTTTACCTGGAATAGTTTTCTTCTAGGTTTGCATGTTAAGTTTACTTGTCACCATGATCTTTTTTATGGTGGGATTTTTGGGTTGGCTCATTCTTCTGGTTTCTTTCCTGATTTCTGACTTTGTTAGGGATGGGCTCTGTGCATTTCTAGAGGGAAAGGTCTGGTCCAGGAGGACCAGAGTGGTGGTTCAACAGCTACTTTATTGGGGTATTGAGTATTGCATTATTCCAGGATCCAAAGAACAGCTCAGGCTGGAAACCTACAAGATTTCAGTGCTCCCAAAGTAGCCTAATCCAGAGACAAAGTCTGGTGGTTGCCTTTCTGCTCTGGGTTCTACAAGAGGATTATTGAACAATGTTTTCTCTCATATCTTTCAAGGCAATATGTATAATTCTGTAATAACTATGGGAGTGTTTTGTTGGGAGAAAGCATTTAAGGTAGAATTTTGTTCTCCCAAGGAAAAAAAAAATTAGTGGCAACATTGAAGTAGAATTTTGTACTCCATATTTTCCAGTCAATTATGTGATGGTAAAGATGTGGTCTATTGTGGAACATCACTTGTGATGTGAAAGGTTGCTTATTCCCTTTAATTCCCTCAGAAGGGAATTATTATTGCACAGGTATATAGTCACAAAAAATTCTATATATGATGTAAAGTGGGCTTATATGATAGTAGCTATTATTTTGATCTAAACTTTTTTACTTGTTGTTGGGTGTCCTTCACTTTTGAAGTGGACCAATGACATCATGAGATGAATAAGAATCAAATTGTGAGAATTAGATTTAAGTGAGACAGAACGGCACAAAGTCATCAACCTTACTCCTCTTCCAGGGACAAAAGTCAGGATATGACTGGTGATGGTCCAGTATACAATGGATGACCTAGTGCCTAATGTGTGACCAAGTTCTAAGAGACTGCGCCTACTTTATTCTCTTTCATGGTCACTGGAACTTTTACATCCAACGGTTCTGCTGGGAAAGTCTTCATATGCTTGGGACAAACACCCACACAAGTCACCAACGGCCTGAGGTCCCTGAGATATCACCATCTGATTTAATCTGTCAGCCAAGATAGTTTACTAGGGTGCAGTCATTGGCCCGCTAGAGCTTCTTAGAGCCACAAATAAGAGGTGCATAAAACACCTCTGCATAAGAAACGATTCAGCAGAATGATTTTAGAGGGGCCTGGGGAGACTTACATGAACTGATGCTAAGTGAAACAAGCAGAGCCAGGAGATCATTGTATACAGTAATAACAAGACTATATGATGATCAATTTTGATGGATGTGATTCTCTTCAACAATGAGATGTTTCAAACCAATTCCAACTATTCAGTGATGAAAAGAATCAGCCACACCCAGAGAGAGCACTGTGGGAACTGAGTGTGGACCACAACATAGCTTTTCTACTCTTTCTGTTGTTGTTTGCTTGCATTTTCTTTTCCTTGTCAGTTTTTTTCCTTCTTGAGCCGATTTTTCTTGTGCAGCAAGATAACTGTATAAATGTGTGTATATAGGATTTAACATATATTTTAACATATTTAACATGTATTGGACTACATGTCATCTAGGGGAGGGGGGAAGGAGGGGTAATTTGGAACAGAAGGCTTTTACAAGGGTCAATGCTGAAAAATTATCCATGCATATGTTTTGTAAATAAAAAGCTTTAACAAAACAAAACAAAACAAAAAGTAGTTTCACACCCATTAAAAAAAAACAAATCAATCCCTAAATGCCCTCAAAATTGGTTCATCTCCAGCAATTGGTTCACTTCCAGCACACATCTCTTCTGTATATATTTTGGTCCTGTCCACTAGCCTTTTTCATCCTTGTCCTTTTTTAGTGTCATTTCCACTTGTATGAGTACACAAAAAAGATAGCTGGTTTAGGAATGAAATCTGTTAACACTTTGTCCTTTACCATTCCTTCTTAAATTTTATATCTTCTAATATATTTTTTTGCCATCCTCATTTACTCCCACTTTTGAATCAAAGTCATCAAGTATCAAAATAAATGTTGGAGTAATTTAAGAGGATTTATTGAACTTTTCATAATTTCTCCACCTCTTCATCTTCTGAAATATATATTAGTACAAAAACATCAATTATTTTCATGACAGCCTTCTCACAAAAACTTACTATTATGACTACCCCAGCTTAAGGCCTTTATAACCTTCTAATTAATTTCTTTGGTTCCAGTCACTCCACTGCAATATATCATCCATGCAGCTATTAAACTGCTATTCCTAAAGCACAGGTCTGCTCATGTTACTCAAGAAGTTTTCATAGCTCCCTACTGCCTCTAAGATAAAAAGTAAGCTTCTATTTGGCATCTTCACAAACTGGCCCCAACCTAACTTTCCAACACATCTCTCATGACTCTCCCTCACACATTCTATAGCCCAAGCCCAACTCACAGACTCCACTTTTTGCACTATTTCTGGGAAAACTCAGGCCTGGAATGCCTTCCCTCACCTCCACCTCCTGGAATCCTCTAGCTAACTTAAAGCTTTAGCTCAAATGCCACCTCTTCTTAAAAGCCTCTAAATGCCCCAGCTGTCGGCTTATCCACTGGAAGTCCCTTTGTATTCCTTTGGCACCATCTGTGCATATACTGCTCTTCCCAGCAGAAGGAAGGATCCTTCAGGAGAGGGTTGTTGTGTTTTTCTCTGTGTATCCCCAGTGCTTCATGCAGTGTCCAGGAAGCGCTTCCTGAATTGAGTATGTTACCTGCACCGGTGAATGAATGCCCCATAAAACTAACTCTGCTGACTCCTCGTGACTTTTCAAAGTGAGTTATCCTTCCATTTTGTACAACCTCCTTTAATTGTCTGATTCCCCAATGTTACATGTCCGGACAAGGACTCCAGTTTCAGAGTGTTTACACTGACTTTTTTGTTTCCCAAGAGCAGGACCGAGGGCCTTTCTATATTTTTTGTAGTTTCACAGACTGCAAAAGAATTCCTCATCATGTGAGTGCCCAGCCTAGCTCTCAGAAAGGAGAAAACAGCCATCACTCGTGCCTTTCCAACAAGGTAGAACCTACAAGAACTTGAACAGCCTTTCAAGAACCAAAGATCCTCTTTGTGATGCAATGAAATAACAAATGAGGTGGGACAAAGACAAAGAGCTGTCTGCAAGAAGCTTACTTTCCCTAGTTAACACATGTAAAAGAATTGAGAAACCCTGAGTTCCAATTTGGCTCCAGATACTTAACTTCCTCAGTTACTCATCTATACTACTAAGATACTACATTTACCTTCCAGTGGTATTGTGAGGAAAAGGAAGGAACAAGAATTTATTAAGTACCTGCTATCTGTCAGGTACTGGATTAAGCACTTATACACTTATCATCTCATTTTCATTTCCTCCTAACCACTGGAAGGCAGGTACTATTATTATCCCCATTTTACAAATGAGGAAACCAAGGCAGACAGAGGCTAAGTGATGTGTCCAGGATGACACAGACAGTTAAGTGCTTGGGGGCTTCCTGACTCCAAGCCCAAAGCTCTTTCCACTAAAACAAGATATTTGCAAAATCCACTGTAAAGCTACAATTGCTATGGAAATGCCAGCTATTATTAAGGCAGACTTGGAGGAGGGAAGAACATTAGTAATTGAAGGGATCAGTAATGGCTTCATGTAGGTGGAACCTGAGTCTTGAAAAAAGACAGAGGTTTTAAGAGACAGGTGAGAAGGAGGCACATTTCAGGCAGGTAATGATCAGCTTGTGCATGCTGAGCTCAGGGAACAGAGAAGAAAAGGAGTGATAGGAAGACAAGACTGGTAAGGAAGGCAGAAGCCAGGCTAGGAGGGCCTTTAAATGCCAGCCTGAAGACTGTTCTTTATCATAAAGGCAATAGGGAGCGAGTGAAGACATCTGAGCAAGGAGAAGGTAACAAGGAAAAACCCAAATCTTAGGAATATTAATTTAGCAGCTAGAGAAAGTTCAAAGCCCAATCAGAACTCCTTTCTATAGAACAGGTGTGAAACTATGAGAGTAGAGAAAAGACAGGTGAAAAAAAAGTTGGAAGCAGAATCGACAAGATTGGGCAGATAACAGCACACTTAGGCAGCACTTTGCAGTTTCCTGTCCCACATAGTCTTTCATCTGAACTGTACAAAAATCCTGGAGATAGGTGTTATCATTATCCCCATTTGATCACCAAGGAAACTGAGGCAGGGTCTCACAGCTATTAAGTGTCGGAGCCAAGATTCCAAGTCAGACCTTGGATGAGTGGAGAGGAAGGGTCAAGGGTGATCCTGAGGCTGAAGATCTGAGTGATCAGAAAGACAGAGGTGTCTTCCCTGGTAAAGGTCATGTAAGAAGGAATCCTTCTTTTGACTTGAACTCTGCATTGGATTTCTTCTGACAAGCAAATACCTCTGATAGATGAACCTTCTCCCAATTCACGTCTGGATTGAGGTTATTTATTAGGGAGGTGAAAAGGGAAGGGGAGAGGAAAGCAGTTACCTCTGAAGGAATCTTGTATCTAATATGTACTACACGAGGGACATTTTGTTGGAAGAAAATCTTTAGGGAGAATTTTGTTATGCAAAGTAAAACATTATTGTCAATAAACACCACACACTACAGAATCTGGGAGAGGGCTGATAGAGAAGGTAACATGGAGAGAGATAATATGAATTCTGCTTGTTGACTCTGATACCTACAGGTTCTCTAGATGGTTGGTATCCAGCAGGCAGCTGCTGAAGGGGCACCAGAACTTATGAGATTTAAAGATTTATAAATGAGGAGGTAGTTGAGTAGGAATGATAACTGATTTCATGGGAGCTCTTGAGGTCATCAACAGAAGGAAGAAAAGGAGAGGGCCAGGACTTTTGGAGAACTCTTACACTAAGGAACCAGGACATGAACTATGACCCAGGTAAAGGAAATTGAGAAGGATTAAGTAAACAGGAGAGAATGACCAAGTATCTATCAAAAGCTGCAGTAAAGTCAAGAAGGATAAACCTGAGAAAAGACTATTAGATTTCATCCTTAAAAGACCACTGGTAATCTTGCATTTTCATTTTTTAAATTCTCCCCTTTCCAATTTTCCCTAGTTACATGTAAAACAACATTTTTTTTTTTTTTTGGTTATATATGTATATATGAATCATATTGGGAGAAAAAAAAATCAAGAAAAGGAAAACTATAAGAAAAAAAAACACACAAAAGAAACATACATAGCATGTGTCAATTTACATTCAGTCTCCATAACTGTCATAAATGTGATTGGCATTTTCCATTCAAAGTTTATTGGAATTGCCTTAGATCACTGAATTGGTGAGAAAAACCAAATCTATCATACTTGAACATCACACAAACTTGTTGTTGCTGTGTACAATATTTTTCTGGTTCTGCTTATTTCCCTCAGCATCAGTTCATATTTTATAAATCTTCCCAAGCTTTTCTAAAATCCAACTGCTCATCATTTATTATAGAACAAGAATATTCCATAACTTATTCAACCATTCCCCAATAGATGGGTATCTACTCATTTTCCAATTCTTTGCCACAACAAAAAGAAGGTTCGTTCCCTTCTTTTATGATCTCTTTGGGATATAGACCCAGCAGTGGCACTATTGGATTAAAGGACACGCACAGTTTGATAATCCTTGGGACATAGTTCCAAATTGCTCTCCAGAATGGCTGGATCGGTTCATGACTCTACCCACAATGCATCAGTATCCCAATTTTCCAACATCGTCTCCAATCTTGAGGATTTTCCACTTTTTGTCACATTAGCCAATCTGATGGGTGTGAGGTGGTACCTCAAAGTTGTTTTAATTTGCATTTCTCTAATCAATAGTGATTTAGAGCATTATATGACTATAAGGAAAGAGTACTTTCAATCAAGTTTCCCCTACCCTTAAAACAAACTCCACAAACTCCTATGATCCCTTCTAGCTATGTCTCCCATTTTTCTCAGCCAAACTCCACAAAAAAGCTTTTGTCTCTTTCTTTCCTCATTCTCTCCTCAGCTGATACAAGATGGACTCAGACTTCATGGCTCGACTGAAACAGCTCACACCAAAATTACCAATAATCTCAACCACCAAACTGAATGGTGTTTTCTCAGACTGAATGATTCTCGTCCCCTCTTCAGTATCAGAGACATGTGGAGTCCAGCCCTCCCATCCCCACACCCCTGCCCCAGATTTCCTTAACACTACTCTCTGCTGGCTCATCACGACATTCCCCCAACTAAGGTATTGCACAAACTTCCATCCTGGGCCTTCTCTTCTCTCTCAGCAACCTTGTCATTTCTGTGAAGATGATTCAAGATCTCTATACTCATCCCGGGTCTCTCCTGGGACTCAGGCCCTATTGCAGACATTTCAAACTCAACACATTTAAACTCATTATCTTCTTAAATCCGCCCCTCTGGCTGACTTGCCTATTTCTAGCAAAGGCCTCACCATCCTGCCATTGTTTCACATTTGTAACCTTGGCATTGTCCTGGACTCTTCCCTTGCGTACTCCCCACCCCTTCCTCAACCATCCATCTAGGTGCAAAATGTGACCATTTCGGGATTCACCACCTTTCCCATCTCTGATCTCGCCTCCCCTCTCCCAGGTGCCGTCTCCCCTCGGGATCACTGCAATGGCCTCCTAATTGGGCAATCGAGTAGGAGCTGCTCCCACCTCGAGTCTCTCTTCCATACAACTACCAAAGTCAATTTCCTTAAAGCAGATCTGACCATATGAATTCCCTATTAAACAAACCTTGGTAGTTTCCAGTTGCTTCTAGGATAAAACAAATTCTTCTCTTAGCTTTTAAAGCTCTATGCAGTTTGGACCCCAGTGATCTTTCTGCCCTCACTGAGAGGAAGAAGGGAAGGAAACAAGCCTTTGTTAAGTGCCCACTTCATGCCAAGTACTGGGATCAGTACTTCATAAATATTATCTCGTTTGAATCTCACAACAACTCTGGGATAAATGTTTGATTATCGCCATTTTAGTATGAGTAAACTGAGGCTGACAGTGGTCTGGCCTTGCAGCTAGACGGTGTCTGAGCTCAGGTCTTCCTGACTCCCAATCCCCAGTGCTCTCCACTGCACCGCCTAGCTTGAACATTGCTCCCCATCTTGTACTCTGATCCAGTCCAAATGATTCTCTATTCCCCAGTCTTCTACCTCCCATATGCCCGTCCTGAGGTCTAGAATGCCCTCCCGTCTTGCCTCTACCTCAGAGGGTTCCTCTCTCCTCACTTCATACAAGCTTTATGTGGAATTGCAGTCCTCCCTATTAGAATGTAAACTCCTGGTGAACAGGGATTGCTTTACTCCTTGCATCTGGAGCCCTAGCGCCTAGCACGGGCTCTAGTGTTTAATCGGTTGATTATGTGGTAAGATCAGAAGCCAGAGTACAATCAATTGACAAGGGAGGATATGGAAGCACTGAGAGAAGATAATAAAGAACATATCTATGAAAGGGAGGAAGGATATAGGTCAATGGCTTGGAGAAGTATAACTAAGTGAAGGTGTTTTTTAAAAGTAAATATGTACTGATCTTTTATTTTCATATTTTTACATTTCCTTCTTCACAGCCACACCCAGTTTCTCCAGTCTGAAAAGAAAGAGAAATGTGTTTGTAAGTGGAGGTTTAAGGACAGAAGAGACCTGGGCAGATTTGTAGGCATCAAGGAAGAGCTGGGTGATAGGGACCGAAGATTAGAGAAATGTGGAATAGGCAAAGGGGGCAAGCTCCCAAGGAAGGAGGAAGAGAGGTTCAAGTACATCAGTAGAAAGCTTGGCTTTGGCAAGGAGAAAATCCACTTCTCTGTGACATTCTGAAACCAGGAAGAAAAAACAGCGGATGATACAGAGAAATTCTGAAGTTAAAAATAGGGGAAGGGGAGATCATGACAGATAGCTTTTAATCTCTCTGGAGAGGAAGACAAGGTTAGTTGAAAAGAAGGAGGTAATAAAGGAGGCTGGAAGAGAGAAGAGGTTTAGCAGAGCTGCTGGAGTCATGTAATAGTTAATTACAGAAGGAAAAAAAGCCCTGAAGTTCCAAGTGGGATAAGATAAACTTAGATGAAGCGCAATCAGCCAAGTTGTAAAAAAGTTGTTACTTCCACCAGCAACACAGAGAAGGCAGATGGCAGGAAGAAACTAGGGCCCAGCTTTAGCCAAGTTTGAATGGAAAGCGCAGGCCAAGAACTGACGGCTATCCAATCAGAGGGCAGCAGGTGAGGGAGAGGGGCTCTGCTGGCTGGGGCCAAAGTCAGGACTTGGTGGGCCAAGCCCTGGAAAGGAATTGTAGACAGCTGGAAGTGTTCACAAGAATGGTGTGAGCTGAGGCTGGGAGGGAGCTAAGGGAGGCTGGGAGGGAGCTAAGGGAGGCTGGGAGAAAAGGGCAAGACTAATCAAAGGAAAGGCAGGTTGCATGCATGGATTCGAACTAGGGTGAAAGGCCCAACTTTGTACCCATCAATTTGCTTGTTTTCCCTGATAAGGATTATAACTATTCTCTCCTTCCATTCCCCCCAGGACAGTCATTGGGTGCATGGTTCTCCAGGCTCAGAGGACTTTGCTCTGCATCAGTTCCACAAGTCTCCCATTCTTTTCCATGGTCCCAGTTATTATTTCCTTCAGAACAGCAATATTCAATTACTCTGACCCACCAGACCTCCTGAGATACAGTGTTCCCCAGTCAATGGACATCCACTTAAAAAAAAATTGTTGCTAACATAGATCACTGCTATAATCTCTGGTGTTATGAGGATGTCTATTTTATCAATGACCTTTTGGGGGCATGTGTCTAGCAGTGGATTTTTTGGGTCAAAGGATATGGATGTTTTTGTCACTTTTTTTCTTATAATTTTAAACTGCTTTCCAGAATGATTGGTCCAATTTCCAATTCCATCAACAGAGCATTAGTATGTCCATCTTTCCACACTCCCTCTACCACTAACTATTCCCATCTTATCTTTGTCAATTTGATGGCTATGAGCAAAACCTCAGAGTTGTTTTGCTTTGCATTTCTATCTATTAATTATTTAGGAATATTCTTTCATATACTAGCTTGCAATTATTTTCTGAACATGTCTCTTTAAAATCTAAATTGGTTGATGAGTTCTCTGTATATCCATATCATTTTTTTTTTTTGGACAATTCCCCCTTTTAGCTCTTCATCCCAACTGTTTCTTTGTATCTTCAGAATTTCAGTCTTGAGAGCTTCCAATTCATCCTGAATAACTTCCTTTGTAGAATTTTAGGCCATGAGAGCCTGCCTATTCTTTCTTAAAACATTTTAAAATCTGCTCCTGTAAAATCTCCTGGGCACTTCAGACCATGCCCAGCTTTCCTTTTACTCTAATACTAATAAAATAGAAATGGTTACTTCCCCCTCAGGTTTCTATGTATTCACCTCAGGACCAGTTCTTCCTTGCTGAGACTGTAACTCAGAAAAGAAGCTGCCCTTATTGGAAAGAACAACTACTCCACTACATGAAAAAAATGCTTTAAATCTCTAATAATAAGAGTAATGCAAATCAAAACAACTCTGAGGTTTCACCTGACATCCTGCAAATTAACCAAACCCCCCCCCCCCCAAAATGGCAATAGTCAATGTTGGAGGAGTTTTGGAAAGACAAGTACACTGATACATTGCTGGGGAAACTGTGAAATAGCCTGATTATTTTGGAAAACGATTTGGAATAATGCAAATGAATGACTAACCATACCCTCTGAACCAGATTTATACCCCAAGGAAACCACTGGTAATAAAAAAAAAAAATTCCATATACTTCAAAATAGCAGCATTTTATATGATAGCTAAGAATTGAAAATGAAAGTAGATGCCCATCAATTGGGGAATGGCTCACCAAGTTGTGGTAAAGAACATTATAGATTGTAAGATGTTAAATCTATATGAACTAATGCAAAGTGAAGTAAGCAGAACTAAGAAAACAATATAGATATTACTACTATGTGTAAGTGGAAAGAACTATTCATCCCCAAAGCAAAAGCTTACACAACAAAATTATAAAGATCAAGTGGGATGACTGAAGAGATAAGAGAAGCCATTTTCATCCTATACTTTTGTCGCACCTTTACACTAACAGACATTACACATTGTACAGGTTCTCTGACTTTTTCTATATATCAATCAACTGTGCTGACTTTTTTTCCTCCCTAAAAAATAGAATGTCAGAGGCAACTAGGTGGTGCAGTGGATGGAGCACCAGTCCTCAAGTCAGGAGAACCTGATTCAAATCTGGCCTCAGATATGTAACACTTTCTAGTTGTGTGACCCTGGGCAAGTCACTTAACTTCAATTGCCTAAACCCCCAAAAAAGAAAAAAATGTCATATAGAATATGCTCTTGGGAAAGGGGAGGGATAGATAGTATATTATGGTGATGTAAGAAAATAGCAATAAACTAACAAACACACACACATATATAAAAGGACATGAATTTCTGAAGAACATAATCATTTCATATCTGCATTTGTATTCCAAGCAATCAACAGTGTTGAGCACATAGTAGGTGCTTAAGATAAATTTTGACTGAATGGATAAGGCAAGTGAAGAAATTACTCTTCTTTGGGTAGGAGAGACCATGTCAAGAAATGTTCAGATAAATGAAATTTCCTATCACTATCTCCTCCTCTATTTATTCTTTCTGTGAAGGGACCCAGTTGTCTACTCCAATGATAAAACCCATTCTGTTTCTGCCTCCACAATGCTTTGTTTTCTGGATTTCCTCACACAAATTTCCTTCTTAATCTAAGACACCACCCTGCTAAGTGCGAAGACACTCTCCCACACCCCACTCTTTCATCTATCCCATTGCATCTGAGGAAGGTACATCCTTTTCAGAGCCAAATTCTAGCCCTGAACTTCATCTTGAGTCTGTGTCAAATGTGTCAGATGAAGTCAAATTTGCATTATCATTTTAGGATCGTTAAACTACCTTGTTCTTATTACTTATTACGCCTGCTTCTTATTTAGTTACCTGGAGTCACAGGCTCTACTGCGAACTTGGTTCTTGGACCTTTTCTCTACCCTTTTCTGGATGTCTTGACTGATAGCCTCCTTTCTAGACTGTAGCTACTCTCCATGGTATTTAGCTTTGCAGATCTATATAGATCAGAATCATCTGATAATTGATTCAACATTTCCCTTAGTTTCTTTCTTTTCATAAGAGGAAGGTTTGTCTAAAGCACTGGAAACTTTCAAATGACATTAGGGAGCTGAAGACATAGGAAGCACAAAGATGAAACCAAACATCTTTAAGAAATAGGGGAGCCGGAAGAAATCCGGCAAAGACCAACCCTGTGGGGGGAGGGGGGCAAAACCTCTTAGGATTTGACTTTGCAAAGAACACCCCCCCACACTCAACTTCTCTCTTTGAGACTGCCCTATTGTAAAGGCCAAGGCCATTATGTGTGAAATAGGTTGTTGTCTAGAGGTTCTGACCAGCCAAAATCAAACAATGAGCACTAGCAGAAGTATACAATTCCTTCACTTAGCTAAGTGGAAGTTAAATTTGAAATCTAAGTAGGATCACTTAAAATACCAGTACAATTCAACTACTCCAAAGTGGTTGGATCTCTCTAGCAAGAGTTATTTGTATATTAACCTCAGGGGAATAGGAGTATAAAAAGGTTTGTGCCTATTGGTCTATTCTTTAAAAGTTATTTTGTGGGGAAATGCTATGAATATGTAAACTGAACACAGTCAAATGTGCAAAAATTAAATCATTTTCTATCTCCTTCCAAGATGAAGGTAAGTGTCGGGCTCACACTGCAAGCATATGATGGCTCCTATGGGGAGGGGTTTCTATATGTCCTCATTCAGCAGCAGTGAAGGCAGTTAAATTTAATAAGCTAATAAAAAATCCTGAAAGGCCTGCATTGAGTCTTACAATCTGTTATGAAAACAGAGGGCCAAGCAGAACAGACAATGAGGATAACACCACACTTTAAAGCCCATTTTAGTTGCTACTGGTAAACAGTTTGGACGGAATATTTTCAGAAAGCTAGCAGACAATTTTAGAGATGGGTGGGGGATGGGGCAAAATAGAAAGAACTGAAAAGGAGGACAAGAAAGAGAATGTGCCAAATAAATAGCAGATAAACTAAGATTACTAAAAAAAGATCAAGACCTAACTTTAAAACTGTTTTGGGTGAACAAGAAAAAAAAAATCCCCATTTATCTTTGCATGGCTTAAAGAATATCAAACTCTCATTGGTCTAGTTCTGTTCTATCTCTCTGGCTGAACTGAGAGGAAATGATCATTAACAAACCTATATGCAAAGTTTATCACACTGGAATAAAATAGAACTTGACAAATGCAACTAATCTAATTGAGGTCCAACTTCTGGTGTATTCCACAATAAGCATCAAATATACTTTGAAATCCAGATTTTCAATCAAAAACATATGAAATTTTGAGATTTTGTAAGAAAAATATTCATTTTATTGGATATTAACAAAAAGTCTGCTGCCTGGCTTTTCTGTCCACTGAAGTTGTTCTGATCTATGAAGGTCTACTCAAAGGCCCGCTGTTCCAAACAGCAACCTTAGCTGATCTGTATTGCCATGATCAGAAACAATCCCTTTTCCTTTGGTCTTAGCTTGGTTTGTACATCTTGTTTTCTAATGCCTCAAGTTTCCCTATTAAACTGCCATGGGTAATTTAATCTTTTAACTTTTATCTACCCCAAACCATAGTCCAATGCAAATAGAAATTTAACAAATGTTTAAGCTGAATTTCCTTGAAAAAGCAGGTGCCATTTATGTACTGAAAATGTGATCTGAGAATATCTTAAATAACTGAAGAAATATTCAATGTTCATGGCTGGGCTGGGTCAATACAATATAATAAAAATAAAAAACATCACCAAAGTTAATTTACAAATTTAATTCTGTACCAAAGGGATACTTTACAGAGCTCAAAAAAATAACAACTAAATTCATTTGAAGGAACAAAAGATCTAGGACATCAGGGGAAATACATTTTTTTAAAAAGGAACAAGAGGGGAAGAGCAATCCTCAAACCATCACTCAATCCCTCATGCAATCTCTCAAATCCTGTGGTAAGTTTTTTTTTTTTTTAAGTAGACAATGAAGAATCAGAAATAATTGAATTCCACAGCTAAATGTTTGATAAACTTGAAAATATACATGAACTAGAAGAGAACTCTCATTTGACAAGACCTTACAGGAAAACAAGAGAGAAGTTTGGCAGAAATCAGGCTTAGACCAACATCTTATACTGCTGCATTCCACAATAAAATTCAAAGTGGATGTGACCTGAATATTAAAGATCATACCATAAAAAAATTAGAAGAGAAGTAGATATTTATTTATCTTGCAAAACTATTCGTCAATGAATTTTTAATGAAGAGAAGGACAGAGGCAATTAAAAAAGATAAAGTAGATAATTTTGATTACGTGAAATTGAAATGTTTTTGCATTAAACAAAGAAGGATAAACATCAAATCAACAAGCATTTATTAAGCACCTCCCATGTAGGAACTGGGTGAAGCACCAGGGATATAAAGAAAGACAAAAAAGACAGCCCTTGCTTTCCAGAAGTGCCATCCAATAGGGAATACAGCTGTGTACTATACTCGGGATAAACTGGAGATAATCAAAAGAGGGAGGGCACTGACATTAAGGGAAAATGGTAAAGGCTTCTTAGAGAAGGCAGAATTTTAGCTCAGCTGTGAAAGAAGCCAAGGAAAACAGGAGGTAGAGAGGAGGAAAAAGAATTCCAGGAATAATTGGGGACAGCCAATGGAAATGCACAGAGTTAGGAGGTAGGAATGTTTTGTGCGAGAAAAAGCAGAGGCCATTGTCACTAGAAGACTGGGAAGGTAGGAAGGGGCAATGTAAAAACAAGATAAGCAATGAACTCTATTATTAAAAGCTGATTGGTATTCCATCCAGACTTTCAGAGACAGCAGATGTATAAAACAAGGTATGCCCTTACATCAGATGATCTTGGAACCTCTGTTGATTTGAGCTATCCTAGTATCAAAAGCACAGAACTCGGGTGAGCGCGCCACAGTTATCAACGTTCTACATTTAGCTAAGTCTCACAAGTGCCACATAATCTGATCTCTTCCAGGATACCCATATCTAAACAATGTACAGGACAAGAATCTGGGTTTCAAAGTGAATTAGATTGGGAAACAAAACACAGAGGAAACAATCTAAAGCGGTAAAAATCATCAGAAAAAAACAATGTCCACCCAGAAGGTCGTTGGGAAATCTGTATCCTTCAAATCAGAAAGGTTACTGACCTTGTCTTTTAATTCCCCAAGATACGCAGTGTTCTGCCCAAGGATAGCTTCTGCAGATTCCTGGAAACAAGTCACCCACTGATTCTCCTGGAAATCCGCAATATTGACCTGAAAAAACACAACTCCAAATTATTTCCCCCAGAGAAAACAAACAGAAGCCACAAAGGTGGTCTGGTGATTTCAAATCATGTCTATTAAAGCTGTATAGGAAACTATTATTATACACCAATAGTCAGCCCTTAAGAAGAATCTGTTTTAAAACCAAAACCCAGATGAAAAGGAGAGCACAGTACAATGTAGACAGAGGTGAAGACACAGTCTCTCACAACCCTTGACACACAGAATTCGAGTTTACCCACATCCATCTGCCACTGCCCTTGAATCTGGACGTTTTCATAAGCTTCTCCTTTATGACACGAGATTTATGCCTTTGTTTTTTTTATTTCAGTGAGACTATATGACTCCATGGGTCACACTGGGGACTTCACCCAAGGCTCTCTCTCCCTTATTAACAATTCTCCATTGGTGGGCTGGGGGTGGGGGTGCCAGAAAGACAGAATAGGCATAAATGTGAGTTGAGGGGTTTAATCCGGACTTAAAATCTTCTCGTTGTAAGGCAGCCAGCAAATTTACATTCAAACCTAAGTGAGCAAATGAGATGAGAACAAAGTGTTCCCAACTTGGACAGAGCACAGGAAGCTTGAATCAGCAACAGCATCACCACAAGTAAGTGAGGGTGGGTGGGAGGGTGCGGATGGAGGATCAGGCTGCAAATATCTCAGCCTCGAAAGTAAGCAAGAGAGTCAAGGATAAGATGGGAGGAAAGCCCTGGCCCAAGAAGAAGAAAAAGGGGTGGCTATCCCAGCTCAGCCACCAAAGACTTGAGGGGATTACAGCTACATCACTCTCCATCTGAGGCTCAAGTCCTTCACTTTTATATTCAATGATTTCCTGGGACTTAAGGTACCCTTCTCACGATCTCTGGGATCCATGGGGTCTCCTAAGAAGGGCTCATTCTGTTACTAACATGACCTGATAAGTGAAATATGGTAATAAAATGTGGTAATCTTTCTAAAATAACAAGCAGCCACACAGGGCACAGCAACGGATCACATGTCTACATGGATCCCAGAGCTGCCACAGTCCCTAAGAGAGGAAAAAATGGCCTCACATTCAGTGAAACCAGAGTGGCAATTGTGATGAACACATAGATTCAGGGGGAATGAGTGAACGTGCATGGGAATTCTGCCATTTAAAGTTTAACAAAAAAGCTATTATGAATGAAACATCTACAAAACAATTTATCTCAATTCTGCAAAAAGTGCAGGATAAAAGACCCCAAATAATAAACCTGACTCTAGACAGAGTTTTTCTGCTAAACTAAGGTTCTGCATGGCAACTTAGGGTAGTTATAAACCCTTAATTTGTAAGAGGTTTTTAAAATGGAAAGAAGCTGAACTCTAGCAGAGGAAGAAGACACCACCATCTCAACATCACTCAGAGACGTTTTCCTCTGAGGCAGGCTCCATTAAGGCCTGGGAAACAGAACATTACCTACAAGAAAATGAACTAAATATAGGGATCAGCTGTACAAGTGCAATTACTGCTCTCCAGAAATGCCATTTCAAATTAATTTATCTTCATAACTGTTAGCAGGCAAGTGCCACCGATGCTCTAATTGCACCGCAGGCCATACTTGTGGACTAGAATCAGGAAGGGTCGCCAAACTCAAATTTCTGGCAAGAAGAATGACTTTTTGTAGGAACAAGGTATGCCAGTAAGTTTGCTGAAAGCCAGCTTTCCTCCCTGCTCATATCCAGGAACCCTCAAAAACTATTGCATGCTCACTGCTCTAAGGGCTTTCTGGCTGCTTTACCCCAGCAGACATTGTACAGATGCTGCACGCCCAGGGGAGTCAGGAAGTCTGGGTTCACATTCTCCTGGGTGTTGGCTCTGGGACGGCAGGGAAAGAGGGCGAGCTCCATGAGACAGTATTAGCAAACGTCTTCCCCCCTTCTGCATACATCATAATGCTCCACAGTAGATGCTAAATGAGTTTCACAATAACCTCAACCTCAAGACCTACATTTTTTCATCTGTAAAATTGGATCTCATAAAGTAATCCATCACAGAGAGTTATCACACACAAAATTCTCGGCAAGTCATAAAGGGTTACCTATATGCGAATGGGTCTCAGAATCTTACCGACAGGATCATCCGGTACTTGAAGCTGGGAAATTCACGATCACATTTCTCACATCGATAGAGTCCATTTTGCTGGTCTATCACTTTCTTATTGCAATCTTGAGAGGGACAAGCCTGGTACATACAATTCTCCTTCCGAAGGTACACCACTGTTGCCACACAACTAAAGTAATCCGCCTTTCAGAGGAAGAGAAGAACAAGACATTGGTTCACTAAACCTATAATTCGGACTACAATCACAGGCAACTGGAGGGCTTCAATGACAGGCTATTATGTAGTGTTATTGAACTATTCAAGGCCTTAAAGATCCCAGGGTTCACAAGGAAAGATTTTTTCTAGAATATTAGAGTTCAACCATACCAGTGAGAAAACACCCTCCCCCCACTTCCTATAAACTGGTAATATGAGTCTTCTCTTTCAAGACAAAGATTTCTGTGTCCTTTGCATTCTTCTTTGCAGAGTGATCAATCGCCAGTCTGCAGACCTATGAAAGAGAGGACTGTAGATTATAAAACCTAGAAAGCTTTGGCCAACCAGCCTTTCAACCAATCTGTTTGGGGGGCATGGGAGAAGACCACGGTCGAGAATGGTCTTTGTATTCAGTCCTAAAGCAGGTTCTGGGATTCCCTCGAGTCCTCCCTCTGGAATATAAAAGCAGTGACAACTACCTACTTCAGAGGGTTGTTATGAGAGAAAAGTACTTTATAAATCTGAAAACTTGATAAAAATGTGATCTACTCCTACTATCAGCCTTGAGGATCTCTTAAGGTTCCTTCAGATTCACATTTAAGTGGTAGAGAATAAATTTTTTAAAATATGCAAAACTAAAAGGAAAAAAGGATGACATTTTCTAAGTCCTAATAAAATGCTGGGAAATCAGTGCCATGAAAATCAATGTGAACTCAAACTCATGGGCTTCAATAACACAGAAAGCAGCTCAGTGCCCATTTAACTATGGGTGTGTCAGGGCCTTCCACACCACATCCTGAATTCAGAGAAATCTCTTAGAAGTTGAGGAACTACTTAGGACCAATTATTGTATGTTTTTTCTTTGTCACAAAGGTGGGTTCAAAGGAAATGTGTATGTACACAAAATGGCTGTGTGTAAAAACAAAAAGGCACCAATAAAATTATTTTAAAAAATACACTTAAATATAAATAAATGTTTAAAAACACAAAGAAACTGAACAGTTCTGGGGTTGAGATTAGGACTGGGATAACCATATGAAAGCTCCAGCCTTCCTGGGGGTGTTTGCTTTAGACCCAAATGAGCTTTCAAGGCCCCAGAAATAGTTCAAGGCCTTTGACTATCTGCCATACAGCCCCAACTCAAGCCTCTCCAATCCCCAATCACAATCTTCTTGATTTTCTGGCCTGGGCCAAGTCCAGAACACATGCTAGAGGAGAGAGCCTGTTCTGTAGCAGAGGCACAAATGGTTTCATGGGTGGCTGCTCTTCAGTCCCTTGCCTGCTGTGAGGGGAGCCAAAGCAAAGGGAAGAGGGAAGTGGCTGCTAGGTGACTATCTGTTTATGTTTGATCCTCCAACTGATGAAGATGATGATAAAGACAGATGAGGGAATGCAGTGAGTGAAGTGAAGCAAAAGAGAAGGGAATTCTTCTGAATAAGTATTGAAAAGACAGGAAAATCAGGCTCCATGCTAGATGCTGCCCTTCATAGGCAATGTGAATGGTCACTCTCAGGCTGAAATCTGACAGGAACTAGCAAAGGCATTAACCTCAAAGGCCTCCAAATTCTCAGGGTAAACAAAAACATCAGAAAACACACCTATTTGAGGAGTAAACACTTTAAGATCCAAGATCAATCACACTAAAGAACACCATGAAATCAAAGGAATTATTATTCTGATTTCAATCTTCTCTTGTTCTAAGTTCACAACAAACAGAAAAGTCATTTAAGTTAATTCTTGATGTTACTTATTTGACATTTGAAATTATTGCTGGGTTCTGAAGTTAAAATAAAGAAAAAAGAGAGGAAAGGATTTTTTTCCAATCCTGATCCCTGCTGCTGACTTTTGGGACCGACAGGAAAGTAAGGAGTCCAGCTTACCTTGTCACCTTGCCCCAGATTCTCAGATTTAACGTCATACAAAGTTTTCCAATTGGCATTACTCCCTCCAGTTCCTCCACCTCTGGCATCAGAGATCGAAACAGCTTCTAAGGCCTGTCCTTCTGAGTCAAACCTGAAAAGCCAAGAAAACTAGAATAAAGAAGCGACCCCCAAATGAAATCAATGCCAGCTTTGCCAAGACCTGACTTGTTCCCTGAGGCTAGATAGGGGATCTTTATTTTTCCTCCCCATAGATTTTTACAAACAACAGACATCTGCGCTGGACACTCACTCCGACCACATTTGGGTAAAAGTTAGTTCCATTCTGATTGCATTTTGAAGGCAATTAACACTAGTTGTAAATGACCTCCACATGCTTATCTCAATCGCTATGATGCCACCCAGTGGTCAAGGAACACACTGCAAAGTCCTAACTCACTGAACCACTTCCCAGGGAGCTATCAACACTGGTTAGGGGCCTAAATCCTAAAAACAGTTAAATTCCAAAAAGACAAACAAACACCTTTCAATTAAAGCAAAAAATAAAGCTGAAACTCTGCTAATAACACTTCTATGTACATGGCCCTTGAAAGCTTACAAAGTTCCTCTTTTAATATTAGCCCCTATTGGACTAGTGATACTCAGCTGGCAGAAACAGTACTACCACTGCAATATGAAGAAGTACATCACATGGCAAAATATTCTTACACCAAAATATTGCTTTAAAAGTTGATATGGAGAGTCAAAATATTAAATAATCCACAAATTATTTACATTAAAATTTAAAATGAATTGCACCCTTCCCTCCCATCACAGATTTAGCTTTTCTTAATGAGGTCTTTATGTTATTATAAAAACTAATTTGTGTTCCCTAAGCAATATGAATTGATATGAAAGAGACAAAAGCACTGCTTGAAGGAACCTGTCAAGCAACAAGGAAATGCCAACCTGGAATTAAAAATATGCTGCCAATAATGGAGAAAGTGGATAACTGAGAGTTGACCCTCCCCATAATTGCCCACTTATGGCAGGCCACTTTGCCAGGCTGAGCTGCAGACAAATGCCTTCTTGTTCTAACAGGTAAGCTGCAAAATCCCTCACACAGATGCATCAGTCTATAAATCTGTCTCAGCACCACTAGCAATACTAGTTTACTGTCTCAAAAGCTCCAAGGAGACATTTCCCACCATAGACAGCTCATCAGGAGTCAGCAGAGCAAGGAGAGAACAGCCCCTCTTACAATAAAAACACCCCGTTGTTAGAGCTGAGAACTAATGCCCCAACACACACACACACACACACACACACACACACACACACACACACACACTCTCACACTCTCTCTCTCTCTCTCTCTCTCTCTCTCTCTCTCTCTCTCTCTCTCTGTAATAGTAGAGTGTACAAGAGTCTCTAGCCAACCCTCAAGCATCTATTTAATTCTAGTGACTTTTTATGTTGGCTGGGATCAGTCCCCTCAAAAACTTAAGGGAAAACAACTTAATATGCCCATACCAATTAGACTTGTCCTTCTGGATTTAAGTGACTTACTCACTAGCCTAAGATGTAATATTAAGTATGGGGGAGGGGGATTAAGCATATTTTAGAAGTTAGATAAAAAGCTTGCTAAAAAGGCATGAAAATTAATGTATTCATTACATCCATGTTTCACTTATAATCCTCATTTTTGGTTATTATATATGTCAACATCCTAAGTCTGTTGATGATCCTAGTTTTATAATGCAATATTTTCTGTAAATAAACCTTGGCGAAGGAGGGAGCCCCTGGTATGGAACCATTCTCGCCTGAGAGAGGGAGACTTCACTTCTGACTAAGGAGCAATGGACCCAAGGAGCAGGATGAGGCAAGCTCAGATGTGCCTTAACTATGCTTCTTGTTACATGGACTATGTTTTTCTTCTTGTATTGAGGGATTTGGGGGAAGAGAGGAGCTAATGATAGGGCCCATCCAAAAAAAAGGAGAGAAGGGGGGGGGCATTTTTAAAATGCAGAAGAGACTTGAAGTTCAGAAAGAAACACAGCCAAAAAAAGGATAATTTTCAAAGAAATATATAACTCATAAGCTGGATACAACATTCACATTTTCACATGTAATTCTTTCTTTCAGTTCCCTTTTCTACATGGAAAAGCCCCCCCATTTTTGGGGGGAGGGAGAAAATTATTAAAAATTTATTTTAAAAGGTTATCTAGATCAGACCCTTCATTTTCTGAAGGGGTTTGGGACTCCTCCTAAGGTTCATGAAGAAAAGTTAAGGCCACACAGCTGGTTGGCACAGCAGCGTGGCACACCAGGCAATGGGTGGGCCTCCAAGTCAGTAAAAAGCTGAGTTGGGAATCAGGCTCCAACACTTCCTGGATACTGAGGGATGAGGGTCAATTCCCCTACTTCTCTAACCTAGGTAGTTTCCTCTATTTAAAAAAAAGGGGGGGGGGGATAGGGTGGGGTTAAGGGGAAGAAGATTATATACCTCTAGAATCAACCATGATATATGAAAACCAAGTTTTGCCCATCTCAAAAGACCACACAAATGTCCGTCATCACTCCGGGTAGCAGAATCATTCCCTCTAACTCTACTAGTACTTCACAGTAAAGGTTTAGAACTCTAGAACCCACAAGATTTTATCTACAATCAGAGTGAAATGTTTCTTTATTTAAACTCTTGTGACACAACTTGGAAGCCATGCATGTCTCCCTTTAACTACAGCCACATAATTTAAGCTAAAGCTAGTTAAGATGTTTTCTTTAACAATTCTCATAAATCATGTTTCAATTGAAGTGGTATTCTTTCAATGCAGATTCTAACTTTCTGAAAAAGAAGATATATTGTAGAGACCTTAGCAGGCTTTCCTCCTCCCCAGAGTGCCTAGGGAGCGTCAATGGCCTGCTGACAAAAGCCCATTGTTCTCATAGTGCTTTATCACAGAGTCCAGTGAAAAAAACAAAGAAGAAGAAGATGTACTCCAACACCGAATGTTTCAAGCATCCCCTCCCCCATATCAACGAAAACCTTAAGAGACCCATAACATGGATCAAATCTCAGGAAGAAAAATGTTCTCTCCACTAAAGCTCCTCAAAGCAGAATTGCTAAAGTCTAACTGTGCTTGCTTTGGGAGGATCTGGGTCAGCTGGCAATGCTCTCACTTTAATTGCCTCCCTCTGACTCTTCAAGGTTTGTCATGGGATTACAGGTTTGTCAGTTTAAGAAGCTGAAAGCCATCCTCTCAGAGGGCATGATGCCTCCCAGAAATAGAGAAACCGGCCCCACAGCCGACAGATTACAGGCCCAACACAAAAAACCACCAAGGAAAACCTGATTCTCCACCAGGAGAGGAGTAAGGGCCCCTTTTTGGATGTCCCCACAAAGACCTACCATCCACGTAGCTTAAAAGCCTCTGGAATGTCAGGATTCACAAGCATGGTGCTTGAAGACAACACAGAGAGGCTCCGTCCACCAAAGTCAGAGACCCGGGCTCCCTTGATGGCCAGCACGGGCTGTCGCGAACCATCGAATCTGTCAGCCTGCAATAATCAGCCAAGTCACACACAGTTCTCAGGGCTCTAGGCACTCCCTCAGGCTGGGTCACACCTTGAGTGGCTTGTGCACATGTTCAGGCCACCCAAGAGGTCAGGGCTCTCTCAGCATTGCCCCAGAAACCACAAGGTAAATCTTTAAAGAGCAATACGTTTTCTCAAAAAAGAATCAAACAGAGGACTTTGTATTCCTCAGACAATTCCCCACTCTCCACTCAGACCCCGACTTCTACAAAGGTCCCCATTGAGGACTTACCTCTTCGCCCCACAGAGTAGTTGTCACCACCTTCCCTGACGTGTCCATCAGGTGGATGTTCCTCTTGGAAACTTCTCTGTTGGATGACTTCACAACCACCTTGCTGGCATCTTCATAGCTTTTACAGACCCCAATTATGTCTGAAACGAGGCACCCCATTTTAGTGAAGGATGCTGGGAAACACCACTCCCAAAGGATACCCAAAGGACCCCAGCCCTGCATCCCCCAGCCTTACCCACACATAACTGCAGGATTAAGTCAGTGGCTGCCCACCTCACACACGCATTTACCTACAAGTGAGTCTTTAGCCTTATTCTCTAGGTCACCAATCACTGTGAAGTCAAACTGAACTGTAGGTAAGTGATGGGCATCCTCACAAAGCACAACAGAGGTCTCATTATTGAAGGTCATTTCATAGTCGTTCTTAACAGCTGTGAACTGCTTATTAGCAATCTTCAGGGTGCCTTTGGAGAAGTAATACACCTAACAAAGAGATGTCAAGTCATGAGATCTCAAAGCAGGAGTGTTAACTTCAACAATCATCAAGGTTCCCATCCCCACATACGTATTCCATCACTGAACTAATTTCTAGGCAAACAAGCAACTGTGTGACTCAATACTTCTAGTTTCAAGACTACCTTATTCACATCGATGAGGGGAAAGAACTTGTCTACTTGATCATTGAAAGCAGTAGCTCTGATCTCACCCTGCAAGAAAATACAAGCAACAGTTAGAATGTCCAGTTCTGTGCAAAATCTTGCCAGACCAATTGTCAGAAAAGCCAAAAAATTCACTAGTGGATTTGAAACAGGCAGCCAAGAAACACCCAAATGTATATAAATTCAGTTCCAAGTGGGATGAAACTCCCTAACAATTACAGCTGTGAAAAATTGGAATGAGCAATCCTAGAAAGCTATCCCCTTCCCTCAAGAACTCTTCAAGTAAAAGCTGCCCAGAACCTTTGATGAGTATGTTGCAAAAAGGATATGTTTTTAGAAAGGAATAGACTAGAGGGAGCACAAGGTGCTCCTAATGTTGATATTCAGGGATTCTATACAATTACACTTTTTCAGTTTTTCAATTATTAGATTCCATCTGCATGCCTTACTTATGTGGAGTTAGGAACAATAAAGAATAAAACTCAGCTAAGTTTCATATTTCAACACATAACTAGCCCAATTCTCTCCACCCTTCATTCCCACATTAAACTGTTAGGAAATTAGAGATTCACTAGTTTTGCTGCAAAAAAAGTTTATTTACTTCTTCAATTATGTATTGCTTTATATCTGCCAAGTTTAGTGTGACAACTCATTCTTAAAATACATGGCAACTAATGCCAGATCAATAAATTGATTTTCAAAGTTGCTAGTAGCTTAGTTTTTACTTTCACTGTCAGTTAAAATGCTGCTGATAGATCAAAAATGGAAATAAATGGCTGAAACATCCCACAAAGATAGATTAGTATCATAAAAATTCAATGCTGAAAAGGACCTAAACACTCATCTATTCCAATCCCCTCAATTATTGACTGAAAGCGCTAAAGGGGAGAGGTTCAGTGACTGCCCTTAGGTATGCACATGTTGGCTCCCTCAAAATCCCATATGAAACTAAAGTGAACTCCAAGAGGTCAAAGGTGACATGTTACTTAATGATTGGCACAGTCTGTGAATTCTGGTAGAATTAGAACTCAGGTCTCCAGACTCTTGGGCCAAAGCCCTCTCTACTGCCTTACCCTGTCCAAATATCTAAGTCCAGGGTCCTCAAACTTTTAAAATAGGGGGCCAGTTCACTGTCCCTCAGACTGTTGGAGGGTCGGACTATAGTAAAAACAAAAACTTTGTTTTGTGGGCCTTTAAATAAACAAACTTCATAGCCCTGGGTGAGGGGGATAAACGTCCTCAGCTGCTGCATCTGGCCCGCAGGCTGTAGTTTGAGGAACCCTGACTAAGTCATTGTGGGCTTGTCACAAGACCTAAGTTCTGGTTCCATCTCTATACTGCCCCAAATCAGTCTAGAATTTCTTCTCATTTCACTAACCCAACCAATCATTTGTTTGGATAAACCATAGGGAAGCCACAGCCAGGAGTCATTCCCCCGAAGTCCTTTCACTCAAACCAAGGGATCCTGTGGGCAGCTCTGTGCATTGCAGCACCCACTGTTCTGCCCAGCAGCCAGCATCACAGCACTAGCACTTTGCTTGCCAAGAACCCAACAATGCTTCTTGTTCCTTCTGCCCAGGGGACCATTCATGTATTCAGAAGTCTAGCTCCAACAATTCTAAAAGCTCTCATTTAAGACTAAGATACAAAGTCTTATTTATGACTCTCAGCCCCAAAATGGCCCAATACAACGGTCCGGGTCAAAAGAACTCTATCAGCTTTCTTTTTGCCTATCCTGGCTTTCCACTGGACAGATAGGCAAAAAGACGATTCCTCTGTTGTTCAAGGGGTCAAATGCTTCTGTTTCCCAATGACAGGCACAACTTACACTTTCATCAACCATTTCAATAGAAAAAAGCTTTCCTTCCCCTCGGGAGTTGCTCCAGGTTCGGATCTGACTTTTATTAGTAACACGAGCACAAATAGTCCACCTGGAAAATAAATAAATATCAAATGTTCAGAGAATCCCATTCAAAAAAAACACGGCAATCCCCCTACAACTCCACAATGGCCTCCTTGGTCCACGCCATCTCTGCTCACTGGGCAAGTTATTTTGATCAAAAGAGAATACTCTATCAGCTTAAAGAAAAAGCAAACAACAAAGTAGACAAGATGATAAAATGTTAACTTATGCTTTCTAAGAAGTAAATGCATAATCCATCTTCCTCTCACAAAATAAACTAAGGCAGCAACAGATCCTTAATGAAAAGCCCTAAGCTAAAAAATCCAGTGCCCATCAGTCAACACTTGTGGTTTATCAACTCGTTCTAATTCTGTGAACTGTTACAAATATTAAATTTCATATCCCACTTCTGATATGAAGAAATGAAGCTCAACTTATGGCCTATGGCAAGGCTTCTTAAACTTTTAAAATTATCATGTATATATATCAAACATTTACTGATAATCATAATTTCACAACCCCCACATTAAGTTACAAGACCTCATATGGGGACACAACCCATAGTTTAAGATTTGGTTTCTGGAATTAATCATACTGCATAACAATACACCCAAAGGATCTCATGAGGACATATCTAATTTTTAGATTTGGTCCCATTCTTCTAAACAAGATCTAGATGACAACCACCACCACAACAATAACAACAATGATAAAATTTATCATTTAAGGTTTACTTTAGTTTTACAAAGGTAAAGTGCTTTAAGGTTTACAAAGCATTTTACAAACATCTCACGTCACCTTAAATGAAGAAGCTAAGTTGCTAGGAAGACCTCTTACAATACCTCATATACTTTTCTACTCAAAGGAAGCTGTAAAAATACAGTATTATCCATGAAAAACCTGGAAAAGAAAGATCCTCTTTTTAAATTGTTCAGGTTAATCTGATTTAACAGATTAATCTAGATTACCAAAACTGCACTACAGTCTGCAACATACTGCCGATTTTAGCCAAGATCATCATAATTATCTATTTTGAGGATGACAATCTCCTGCTGATGACAGGTATTTAGAAGCACAGCATTGTCAATGGACACCAATATTCATTGCTGGTATTGTATTGGTCTGAATATAGGCTGTGTTTTCCACCTATTATGGCTTATGTAAAATCCACATTTGTTCATATCAGATTTAGCTTCCAGTGAAATTGAAATAGTTTTTTTTTTCCTCCTTTCAAAGAGATTTTATTTAGAAATAGGGCATATGTAGGGAGAGGAAGGGGAGTTAAATAGAGAAAAAGCTTAAATATAGACAACATCCTATTCTTTTAATTAATATCAGTTGATTATTTTTTAAAGATTCATATTTTTTCCAATATAATAACCTCCATTACTTGCTTGCTTTGTGAAGTTTACACATTTCTCCTTTTTTTATAATTTTAGTGTCTTAGGGGACTTTTTAAAAAAGTTGACAGATTATTCAAAAGATAAGAAATTAACTCCAACAACAAAATCTCCACAAACATCTGGTATTCCTACAGTTGGCACACAAACTTCTAAAAAGATCGAAACCACTTTTAATAATGAGGAAGAACGTCTTGAGCTTGGCATGTCTCACAACTCACTTGGACTGGTACGGATTGAGGCTGGCAATGGGAACAACTTTCAACTGGGATCCTCCGGGGGTGCTTAGATTAGTGCTTCCAACTTTACCAAATGTCTTTGAAACACCATAGCTCTTAGTGGCCGTAGAACCTTTAAAATATACACAAACACCAAAAAAGCCTCATATTATTTAACTTGTATAAACATTTGTATTTACAGCTAGCTCCATGATGAGATTTATATAAAACAGTAGGAAACATATTCAGGTGATATCTTACTTCTATCCATATTCTATCCATATCCAATTAAATAAATTAATAGAGGAAGGATGGGCAAGGTAGCCTCCACAAAGAGTAGAGGAGGGGTTTGAAAAATGGTGTTACTAGGTTCTAATCCTTCCCAGTTCTATTTCTTAAACTTTAATTGGGAGTGCTGGCCATTCATAAGATCATGGAGAAGCAAATACAACCTTTTTTTTTTTTTTTTAAAAGAAACACAATATGATATCGGAGCAGCAATAACAGGCAAAAGAAAAAGGTTCTTCTGGACCTGTGGAAAAAGGGGCTCTCACTCAGATAAATAAATTACAACCTGACCAAAGTGTCATTTTGTCTCAAGAGAAATTCTAGGATCTTATTGTCCTAGAGATGCTAAGGTAGACTAGGGCATGAAGACAATAGTGTGGCTCGGTGTTTGGGCACAGGGCAAGTGCAGAAGAACAGTTCTGATCCCACCAGTGTCACTGAACAGCACAGCCTAGGCCAGGTCACACTGTATGTTCCCTGGAGAGAGTGCAGCAGTAACTAATGCTCCTTAGTAGCTGAGGCTCCTCTTATACACATTCTGTTTCTATAATGGCTAGAATTATAAATTAACTATCCTCAGAAATGAGGTTGGTTAAAATTTAAAATAAAAATTAAAAAAAAAAGGGACTCTGTCACTCATTAAACAAGTGTCTATTGAGGGCTTGACACCAGTCTAGATATTTGAGGAACAGAGTAAGAAAGGACATAAAAGCCTGACCTGAAAGGGTTTTCATTCCACCAGTACCAGCAAGAGACACAAGCTGGAACCAATAGCAGTAATTCTCAATGAGACAAGCCTATAACACCCTTAAGGGAACCTCTAAAACCAGTTTGGCTTCTGATACAAAGGCCAGGTTCAGGGCTCCTTCCACCACCCAGCAAACATGGGTTTAAGGTTGCACAAACTGATTTTAAGCTTAACTGAAGATAGACATGGGCATAAGTAGACTGCAATGTATGACCAATGATGATGTCCTGAACACAAGAAAAGGTATAAAAAGTATGTTATTGGGTATGTATATGATGGGAACAGAAAGCAGGCTGATCACATATTAAGAATAAGAGATAACAGATGGACAACACAAGAGAGATATTGTTCCCACGAGATCTGCAGAGGGAATAAGAGAACAGTATCACATTGGTTAAATACTTTGTTAATGAACAAAAATACTTTATGTTAATGGACAAAATTCACCCAGGATGAGAAGTTATGAAGGGATCACAATGTGTCAATGAAATGATTACACACATTGATGAAATTTTGGGAAGGTACATCTGAGAGGAAAGCATATGAAACAGCCTCAGTAAAATGAAATGACTTCTGGCCTACCCTTGTGTTAATGCCCCATGACACTGCAGCCATTCAGCAGCACAAATACTTGGGAACCGACTCTATGGTCAAACAATCATCATGGAAGCAATGAGAGGAACCCCAAGTGGTAAGAGGAGTGAACCATTGAAAGTCCTGGAAACTGACTTTCCAGGAGAGCAGGAAAGAGCATTCTGCTCACCAAATGCACTTAATGGCAATGGCAATGTATCATCCCTATCCTGAAAATATCAAGGTTTTAATTTTGCTCCTCTCGGAATTTTAGGATCGAAAAACACAAAATGATTCTTAAGAGAGGTGTGGGGGCAAAAGGGGAACTTAGTAATTTCTGGTTAAAGCAGTGACTGGGGGGGAGCAACACCTGAAAACAAACCCAACCAAATTCTAAATTATGGGCTCCAATTTGGAGGTTCCTCAAATAAAGAGCCCTCAAAAGCAAACAAAATGTTTCAATTAAAATTTTCCTGGATCTTCTATAAAGTCAGAAGAAAATACTATTTTTCAATGAAACTGAAAAATAAAGACTCTCTGACCGATATAAATGATATGGTTCTTCAAGCAAAGGATAAAACCCCAAGAGAAACTAAAATGCAAAAGAGAGAGAAAAAGAAACTAAATTTAATGAAGCAGATGGTGAAGAACAACTAGCTAAAAGATAAGAATTTTAAAAGGTATGCAAATGAACAGAAAAGTAAGAGGATATAAAATTCAAGGATGTGTGTGAAACTCTAAGGTAAACTCTGAAATGCTAAGCGTACTACTATACATTAGTACATAGATTGGCAATACATCATTTAAAATGATGGATGACTAAGTTAGCTTTAAAAGTTTTGATCGTTAACAGCTGTCTTTACAGCATGCAGTTTACAATAAGAATTTGAATTATTTTAAAATCGTCCAAGAAAAGTGTCCATTAGCCTCCTTTTACCCCAGATTCAATAGCAAGCACTATGCAAAGGCTTCTTATTCATATCTGTAACTCATCCCATGGCAGGACTTACCCAGTCCTGAACTCCCATTCTGTTGTTGGGGCTTGGTAGCTACTGGATTAGCGGCTGGCCCTGGGGCTGGGGCTGGGGCTGCTTGCTGCTGCCCTTGTCCTATGGATGAAAAAGGAAAAGGCAATTCAGTACAGAGAACTGGAGTTACAAGTTACTTAAATCATCTTGAGTTAAGTGAGAAATATAAAAAGTCTTGATTTCACAAAAGATGTTTCTGGGCCTGAATTCACACTGGGACATTCAAATGTGTGCAGTGAATTTGCCAAGACAGAAGTGGGGGGAGGGGAGGGGCACATGCAAGCAGGTTTATTATAAAAAGAAGCAGGGTTGTCTCCATTGACCTTTCACCTCCTCACAATTGATGGCTTTCAGTTTTAATAAGGTTCTTCCCTAAAGCCTACTCCTTTCTCCTACATGAACCCGCAGTAAAGTCACCGGGCTGAATCTGTGACATTATCGCTATTTCCATAGCAACAAATCGATGTCATCAACAGAAGTGCGAGTGCACTGCAGGCTTTGGCAGAAGAAAAAGCTGGGGGGTAGGAGAGAAGCCTGAAAGCATCTCAATTGGCTCTGAAGTGTTCCAACTTCAAAGGGAACGGCTCCATTCAGGAAGGCTTCTCTCTCTCCCTTTCCCCCAAACAAAGCAACCTTCTTTCCCAACAGACAGTTGATGGAAAATAAGAGCTGAAAAAGTCATTGGTAACCATGAAGTACAAGTGAACTGTCTCAGCAGGGAGAGCTGAGGGGTTCAGAAGCGGGGGTGTCAAGGAAATAGCAAGATTAGTAGGAGCAGGAGGTTAAAGGAATAAGACTCTCAAAAAGAAATAAGCAATGACTTCCTAATGATATTAAGGTACTAACTTCTCTCTAATCACTCATTAATTTTTATCAAATAGAAAGATAAAAGTGGAAAAATATTATTTAAAAATCATTTTAAAAGCAATACATCTAATTTTGGGGATTTAACTATGATTGGGCATTAAATTTGGCAGTTAATCTAATCTATCTTTTTTCAACTAGAAAGCATACTAGTGAGGTTCAGAGCACTGCTTAGGGTGCTATGGCAACTGCAATAGAGAATGATCCTGGAGACTAATTGCTTTCTACAGCTGGGCTCCCCAGGCTTGGGCCATTCCCCATCAATGGCTGTTCCAACTGGGGAGATGAGGTCTTGATCCCATTTTTCTGGGGTTAGATGGTACAATACATAGAGCATTTAGACTGGAGTCAGGAAGACCTGAGTTCAAATGTGGACTCAGACATTTACTAGCAGTATGAACCCGGACAAGTCACTTCCTCATCTACAAAATGAGCTAGAAAACGACTCCCATATCTTTACCAAGAAAACTCCAAAAGGGGTCAAAAGGAACTGGACACAACTATAAGATATCAACAACATACAGATGGCATACACCAAGCTTCCCACCCTCCTTTGTTGCCACAGTCAATCAAGAAAAACAGGCCATCAAGATGAAATAACTGAGCAAAAATGGAAAGGTTAAACAATGATCCTCATCCCTAGCTCTTCTGCTGCTGCAGTCTTTTTGGGAGGAAGGGGGCTCAGAACTGTGATTTCACTGATTTGGGGAATGCCCTCTACCAGGGAGATCACCAACTCTTCCTTAGAGCTGAGTGAGGGAGCAAGAGGTGAAGAGACCACCATAAATGGGTCAGAACTAAGACTTTGTGAAGCAAGATCTTCCTGCTCCATCTACCTCATCCATTACACTACTTCTCCCTCCTTCTTATGCTGACTCCACTCAGGAGTCCACACAGTGCTGCATCATATGGCCTGAGCCCAAGTAATCGCATAATCATGTAACTATCCCAACTGCAGCCCATTTTCATGTCACCTTACAATGGAGAGTTCTTTCAGCACAGAGAACACCAACTACCCCTACAAAACTGCTTCTGACATTTGTGTAAAGTTAACTAATGACATGTACAACATGTGTATTTCTACAAACTAGACACATATCTGTATATTTAGTTGTATGTTCATATTGATTGTCTTAACATTGTCTATATTTCCTAGTGTTTCTCTTCCCCCCCCCCAAAAAAAAACTATCCTTTTTAATAAGGAATAAAAAGAAAATCTGCAAAACTAATCAATCAATCAAAAAAGACTAACATTGTATATAGTGTTATCCACCCAGTCACCCACCTCTGCAAAGCAGCAGGGGAGTCTCTTATCTCATCCCTTCTTTGGGTTCAATTTTCCATATATGTCTATTGGGCTTTTTTGGTGCTGCTATGTCCACTTACACTGCTGGAGTCATTCCGTACACTGCTTTCATGCTTCTCTATAGCCATCATATTTATAGTTTCTTACAACATAACAATTTTTCATTATATCCATGTTCCCTAACTTGTCTACCCAATATCCAAAACAATGATGTTATTAAGAATGGCAACTTCATATTTAAAGATTCTTTTCATTCTTCTGTGCAGCTCAAATCCACAAAGGCATTTGTAAAGCATGACTGCATTTCCCTGATGGTGTATCATGAAAAAAACATGTATAACATGACCCAGTTCATAAGGTATACCAAGTGAAAAAAAAAATTTTAAATACCCCATTTATAAATTGGTATCTCCTATTATGTTCACCTCTACTGGGAACCTCACTGGAAACCTCTTGTCAAATGCAGTTTTAATTTTCTGATTCTCTCAGATAATAAACTAAATTGGAGTCCTTCAAAATCTGCTTGTTCAAATCCCTCATTTCAGAGGGGGAAATTTGAGGGATGGAGATGTTGTCTGCCTAAGATCACACAAGAGATCACACAAGAGATGGCCAAACTGAGATAAAATCCAGATCTTACAACCTGCAGTCTGGTGTTCCTTCAACATTATATGGGGTGTCCCAAAAGTCTTAATGCAATATTAAGCTTTAATGGTAACAAAACTACACTAAGACTTTTAGGAGAACCTGGGTTAACACTGGAGTATAATGTTATCCTCAGGACCACGTCACAGTTCTGAGCTATGGGGGGCTTTCAAAAACAACATCTTGAATTGAGAACTAAACCAATTTAAAATGCATTTTGTGCACTGGATATCATGTAAAGGTATAACAAATAATCATTGTAATTCCATAGTATGGGTAACATTTTAAAAATCCTACTAGGGAAGGAATGCATGCAACACACACTTATTTGAACATACATTCACAGAAAGGCATGCAAACAGAGGATCCAGCCTCAATTGTTTTAAAATTTCCTGATAACTTAAAACTAACAGAATCCAACTGGAGAAAAAAATCCATCTGATCAATTTTCTTTGTATTTCACTAAGTTCTCAATAATGAATCATATTCCCATCAACACAGATAAGTACTATACAAGACAGATTAATTACAGGCAGTAACAATTATATTTTATTTGCTCAAGATAACGTAGCAAGTTTGATTACATATACACATGCAAATAGGCAGTGTTAAACACAGGAGCTTCAAAATCCAATAATCGTCCAATCCAATAATCGTCCAGTGTCTACAGTATATGAAACATGAATCTGTACTCTTGTGCATTAAAGCTTTGTTACTAACATTTTGAAAACTCAATAAATATTACTTTATTTAAAGTGGGAAAATGACAGCATAATGGGATTAAACAAAAACCCGTCAATCTACATTTCAGTATTCCTCTGCCCATTTCTTGGATTGAACTAAATTACAGGGATGCTCTAAAATTTCCCCTACTCACTCATCCCATAACCAATGCTTCTGCATTTCAAAATACAAATAAAATCTCATTACTGTGTTACACCACCGCAAATAAGCATTCCCTGTAACAAAGCTATTTTCAAATCCCAGTGTTTTAATGTAACAATGTTTTATTGATCTAGTTTCAATGAATCTTCACTACAAATAATCCCGAATAACAAGTGACTTTTGGGGTCCTTACATATGTAAAACTTTCACCAGAAAGAAGAAAAGTCAGATGATTTGCCCAGGGTAACAGAGCTAGTGTGAAAGGTCAACTTTGACTTCAGATCTTCTTCCTCCCCATTAATATAGGCTTAAAATTTTTTTTAATTTATTATTTATTTTGAGCATTAATTAAAAAACAAAAACATCGAATTCTGATTCACTCCCTCCTTCCTACTTCTTTTCTATTCAGTGTAAAGGCAACAATGTGATCAAAAAAAATTTCAAATTTATTATTTATTTTGAGCGTTAATTAAAAAACAAAAACACTGAGTTTTGATTCTCTCCTTCCTTCCGATTTCTCTCCTACCCAGGGTAAAGGCAAGAATGTGATATCAATTATACATGTAAAATCATGAAGAACTTATTTCCACAGTAAGAACAGGAAGAACATTCCACAGTATGTTACAGAAAAAAGAAAAATAAAGAAAGTGAAAAAATTATGCTTCAAGCTGTATTCAGACTCCATCAGTTCTTTCTTTGGAGGCAGACAGCATTTTTCATCATCAGTCCCTTGAAATGGTCTTAGATCACTGTATGGCTGATAAACAGCTAAGTCATTCATTGCTAATCATTGTATAATATTGCTGTTACTGTGTACTACGTTTTCCTGTTTCTGCTCCCTTCATTTTACATTGATTCATCTAAGTCTTTTCAAATTTTCTGAAAGCATTCTGCTTGTCATTTTTTTAATAGCACAATCCACTACAACCATACAGTACAACTTGTTCGGTCAATTCCCAACTAATGGGCATCCCCTCAATTTCCAATTTGTTGCTAGCACAAAAAGACTTCCTATAAGTATTTCTGTACATATATGCCCTTTTTCTTTTATCTCAATATAGTGTATTCTAGATCAAAAAGTATGCAGTTTGGGGGTATAGTTCCAAATTATTTTCCAGAATGACTGGGTCAATTCTAAATTTCATCATCAGCACATTAAATTAATGTCACTTTCTCCACATCCCCTCCAACCGATGTCATTTTCCTTTCTGTTACATTAGCCAATCTGACAGGTGTGAGGTAGTACTATTTTAAAAACTACTTGTTTTAATTTGCATTTCTGTAATCAATAGTAATTTAGAGATTATTAGTCATTCACATGACTGTAGCTTTGATTACTTCACCTGAAAACTGCCTTTGATTATTTATCAGTTAGGGAATTTTGACACAATTCTCTATATATTTAAGAAATAAGAATGTTTTATCGAAGAAACTTGCTATATATATATTTCCAATTCCCTGATTTCTTTCTAATCTTGGCTGCATTCGTTTTGTTTGTATAAACCTTTAAAATTTAATGTAATTTGTATTATCCATTTTATTTCCCTGTGATCTTTTGTTTGGCCATATATCTTCTTTTATCCATAGATCTGTCTGCTCGTTTCCTCCTCTGTAAAATGAGCTAGAGAAGGAAATGACCAAAGCTCCAGTATGTCTGTTGAGAAAACCCCAAGCAGCTAGGTTGCTCAGTGGATAGAGCACCAGCCCTGAAATCAGGAGGATCTGAGTTCAAATCTGGTCTCAGATACTTAATACTTCCTAGCTGTGTGACCCTGGGCAAGTCACTGAACCCCAATTGCCTCAGAAAAATGAGAGAGAGAAAACCCCAAATCATGGCAGGAAGAGTTAGATGTGACTGAAACAGCTAAACAATACTGCAGTTTGAAATCTGATCCTGTCAGCCCATATTTCACTTTTTTTTTCATTAGTTCCCATCATATTCTTAAACTGTTCTTCCAAATGAATTTTGTTAGTATTTTTTTTCTAATTCTGTAAAATAACTGTTGGATAGTTTGGTTGTTATGGCACTGAATAAGTAAGTAAAATTAGGTAGAATTGTTATTTCTAGTACACTGGCTCAGTCAATGCCATGAGTTTAGACCTGTCTTATCTGTGTGCAAATTGTTTTGTAATTGGGTTTGTCCTTGCAGGCAGCTAAGTACTTTATACTATCTACCATTGACTTCATATCTTCTTGATTCCAGGTTCAATGCTCTATCCGTTGTGGGGCCCAGATGATAAAAAGAAAAAAAGAAACCAAGAACACTGAGGAAAGGAATAGAAAAACCAGGATGGTGCTCTCCCTCATTTTTCCAAGTGGCTTCAGGGAACTTTTTATGCCTAAAGAAGCAGAGTTCCACTTATCCTTGAGCTAACTCCTACAGACTGGTATCAATTACTTGCAAGCCAGGTATTTTAACAAATTCTATAATCACAAAACAATTGGTGATCTTCTGGAGAATTCATAAGTCTGGAATTTTAGGGACACTCTATTTCTAAGTTATATTTCTTCATTTTCTAGATTGGCATCAAGTTACCACAGTTTAGGGTGGACGTAAAAATAAAAAATGCTAAAACTCCAACAACTGATATTTTATGTTAATACTTATTAATTTTTTTAAAAATAAAAGCTTACATAAATTCAGTCTCAAAACACATTAAGATTCAAACTTATCATCACGGAACAGGATGACCTATGACTAGTACAAATCACATCTGAGATAATTTTTTCAGTAATTTTATAAATAAATGTCACAACAAGTCTATTAATAGGACAAATGGGATTTTATTAGGGCATCTTTTAGTAATGGGGTCAATCCTTAATTGATGAAGCAAAAAAGCTGACTGTGACTTGAGAGATTGGAATCTACTCATATGCAACAGAGCCCTAAAGCATGTTTCCATCTCGCTTAATCCCTCTCAATAAATGAACCAACCAACCAACTGGCATTTATTAAGCAGCTACTATGGAAGAGGCATCATGCTGAGCACTAGAGATATGAATGTAAAAGAGAAACAGTCCCTGATCTCATCTATCAAGGGAAAGCATGCACATAATCATACACAAAATAATACCTGATAAGTGACAGGGGCAAAAGAGCAGACACTCCTGCCAGGCCCTTGGAGACCTCCACAATTTGGCTTCAATACTGTGACCCTGGATAGAAAGGCCTGGCGTGCTGTGGCCCCCGGGGTCACAAAGAGAGATGATGAAATGACTGTACAAGAACAACCACAATTCTCTCCCAGCCTTTTACTGGACTCCCCTGATGTCGTAGAAAGCTCCTGAGAAACTAGATTAGTCCCCCACTTCTGTAAATTTGCAATTTGCTGCAAAGGGGACAGACTCTCCATTTGATGACCCAGCCACCACTTAAGGAAATCTTTACTCCTTTTAACTGAAGTGTCACATCCTGTGATAGTACAAACTCTAAGAAGTCTTCCCTAATCTTTGCCCCAATATATGAAGGTTTTCTTAATGTCCCTCACACTTATCCAAGTTTTCCAAATCCAGATCACATATTGTGATATATGTATATCGCATCCTTCTTATTTTATTTTACTCTTTGTATTCCAAATTCCTTTCACATGAATGCCCAACAGAACTGACTAATACCAATGAACTCTGGTGAGAACCACAACCATCTGTGCAAAGATTCCTGGGGATTTGGGGGAGGCAACTAGGATTAAATGACTTGGCCAGGGTCACAGAGCTAGTTAAGAGTCTGAGGTTCCATTTGAACTCAGGTCCTCCTGACTACAGGGCCAGTGCTCTACCCACTGAGCCACCTTGCTGTCCCATGACCAAAGAGTATGAAGTAAACAATACAATTCTAATAATCACAGCTATTTCCACAGGAGGCAAACTTTCTTGCTTTGAATAAACTCGTTTTCAGTTGAGAAATCATTTAGAGACAAGAAAAGATGAAAAGTTAGAAACCAGAGTTAGAAAAAAATGAAAAGAGAAAGAGATACTGACCAATTAGAAGTACAAGCTAAAGTTTCTCATGCTTATATTACAAACTCTGCATAGATATACCCCATTTGATAATTCTGATTGTTTTTAAGTCATTATCTTTTCAATGAAATATGACAAAAATATCTCCCAACAGCCATGACAAAAACCTGTTAAACTAAAATTCTTCTACCTCCTACTGACTTCAAAGTACAACATACAGTTTAATTGGCTTTGGTAAACAAAATAAAAAGAACTTAAATTTTTAAATTTGCTCAACCTAGGAATGAGCCTTGGGGCAAAACCTACCCAGGTGTTGACTGGAGGCCAAATTCAGCATTCCACGCACCCAGGCCCACCCTGACCATCAAGCAGGACAAGAGTTTTGCCCTCTGCCTTACCTTCAGTTAATTGGCTTCCAGGTTAAACCTCCCTCCCTGACTGTTTACCATGTTCCCTGATCTCCATGTTCTACTTATACTTGGGGACCTGGACGTAGATGTTAACATACCCTCATGTAGCTTCTCATTCACCCACCTCCCACGATCTGTTCCTCCCCCCTGCAGAAGTGACTCACAGCTTATCCCTTTCCACCTCCAAGTGTTCTACCTCTACTACCCATTATGTTCCTCTGACCACGGCATTTTATCAATCTATTGCTGCCCAGACCTCCTTCCCTGTCACTCTGTTTCCTGTCTTTCCCCCAGTCCTGTCACTGCACCCATGCAGGCCCCTTTCTTTCCATTCATACTCCTCCCTTCAATCTCTTAACTCAAGACTTCGCTTATGTCTTCCTTATATTCTTATGCTCCCTGTTTTCACCATTTTGCTGTTCATTCCTTTCCAGTTGCAACCTTGGATTATTCCCATCATTTGCGTTCTCTGCTCCTACACACAGGCTGCTGAATGCAGATGGAGAAGTCACTCAGCCAGGACTGGGCCCTTTGCCGCTGTGCCCACATCCCTGGTCTCCCCCCCACACACACACAGTTGGCAAGCTTAGGTTGGCCCTGGTCATGGCCCTGGACAAGAGGTCTGATCCCAAAGCCTCCTAGCTCAACCACAATCTCATCTCTCAGGCTCCAGAGCTTTTCCCAGCTGGGGCCGCCAGTTGTCCAAACTCCCCCTGGAGAACTCCTTCAAACAAACTGACCTTCTCTCTGCTTCTGGCACACCCCTCCATCCTCCATCTTCACCCCGCATACAGACTGCCCACCCCCTCCACTTAGACCATCTCTTACCTCCAACTCCCAGGACCCCCAAGTTCCCCACTCCCATACCCCAAAGTCCCCCTCTCCCCACAGAAGTGATCTGGTTTAGGAGGCCCATTTTATTTCCTATTCACATGCTGTTTTCCCTAACAGAAGAGATCTTCAAGGGCAGAGATCACTTCACTTTTGTCTTTGTACCCCTAGTACCAAGAGAAGTGTTAAATACACAATAGGTATTTGAGAAATATTGGTTAAATAGAGTTATTGAAAATAACCAAAACCATTCATTTTCAGATATGACAGAAAAAAACTAGGTGGTTGGCCTCTGTGGGGAGCATCCAGCTGGTGCCGCCCAATACTGGATCTCTCCAAACCAAGCTGCCAGAGTTCTGGTGAGCAGCCCCAGTCCCCAGAATTGGGGACTCTGCCCCTGAGACCACTGAGATAAGAGTTTTGGGCTGACTTTGCTTTCTTCTACTTGGATCCCCAGCACTAAGCCCAGGGCTTGACGTGGAGTAAGCACTCAGCAAATGCTTTGTCATTCAAATCATCATAACTATTCTAAAAAGAAACTGCCATCGCTGATGTTGACACTGATGATGACATATCGAACAAATTTACATCAAGCAACAGTACAGCTCTGTAGGAAAAGTTATGAAGTCTTCCTGACATTCATTTTCATTTTGAATTAAATAAAATCCCACCCTCTAGTACCATTTGCTCTGTCCCTAATATTAGCTCCAGTCCCGTCTTCACTGTTTCTCTTCCCTCTGGTCCCTGGTTTCTATCTGAGCATCTTCAGATGCCCCAGCCTCCATACTAACTCTCAGAATCCCTACACAGGAGCCCTGGCTTCCAGCAGGATTTTCCCAAGTGCCACAATTTCATACTATATATAAAATTGCTAAGAGGCCTCTCCACGCATTTGAATATAATTTGCACATATTTACATGGATGTATCATCAATTTTCAAACTCAAATTGGGAACCCTGAAAGTAGCCATCTTTTTCTTTTTTCTTTCTTTATTAATCTCTCAAGCTTACTAGAATGACCCAGATTCCTCACATAGCATAATAGGGAAAAGATCCAAAGTATTTCTTTGCAAGATTTAGGTAGACTAAATAAGCTCCTCTTAGCAAGAACTCAGGCATTCAGAAGCGTCGGATCCAGAGAGTCAAACAGAGCCTTGTCAGACCATCAATAACCCTCAGTCTCTGAAGGCACAGCATCTTCATCTGCCTTCCCAAGTCTTTCAAGAAGCAACAACTAAGACAAATGAAAAGAGAAGCTCACACCAATCTATGACTCGATTTATGAAACAATCATGATCCAGACATTGTCCCCAGCCATTCCAAAAAATAATGATCATTTTTAAAAGTCCAGTTAATCACTCTAGTGCAATGATAGATCCTTTCTCAAGTCAACCAGAAGGAATAGCAGTATTCATAAAATTTCCAGAAGATTCAAAACCAAGAATTATTTAATATAAAATATTAATGTACCAAATACACCTTTCCAAAAAACTACAAAGGTCGAGTCGGCTTGTTATCAGTTACTAAATATCTGAATATCTGAATACCAAATTTAACATTTAGCAGAAGATTTCATTAGAATAACAGTTTGAAGAATTTCTAAGAATGTTTAGCTAGGCAAGATAGCAGTTGCCTCTTAGCAACAGTAAGTGATACAGAGACAATTTCAACAGATGACTAACTATAGCTCACGAGAAATATGCTGTCACATTAGTCAAGAACCTGGGGAAAAAACAATCATTTATGTAAAATAAGCTATGCACTGATTTTCCAAATAACAATGATATTTTAATATGGGATTAGTCTCATTGATGTTATTTTCCCTTATCCAAAAAAAAACTCAGGTATTTAATTTTTTTAGTCTTTAAAAAGAATTGTAGATTTTGTCATTCATGACATATTTATGTTATCTGCACTTTTTATTCCTAGAGACAAGAAGGCATTTGAAGAAAAACAGCTGAATTTAAATCATGTCCAACATTAAATAGAATTTTCTCTCTTTTCTTAACTCAACATGTAACAGATTTCCTTAGAATTGGAAAATAATGACAGAATGACTATTATTACCAAGGGCCAAAAATCCTCATTTTTTTCATGAATGTATAAGTAAAATGAGAGGGATCAAAAACATTCATTCAATCTGGTCATCTGAACTATGCAAACACCCATGCCCTACCTTCATTATAGGGCACTGGATTGCCAATCTTTCCTCCAACTTCATCAGCAGACTGCAAAACTTCTAAATCCATCAATATAACCACCTTCCTATAAGGGCAAAAAAATACAAAGTTAGAATCAGCAAAAGGAAAAGTACATGTAAGCCTAAGACCTCAAGCTTTCATGCAGGCTGCTTTATAAACATGAAATCCCTACTGACTATTCTAATAATGACTTTCTCTGCATTAACTACTTCTGAAATGGCCAAATAACTTGGGAAATAAGTTATTCTAATGATTTTCACACTGAATATTTCCCTAATTTTTTCACTGCATATTTTGTGTTCCATGGGTGCATTTTATCTCTTCTAAAAACATAACCCTTCCTTCCACCTCTTAAACATAATAATGCGTCTTATTTCATAAACAGCACCTCTCCAAAAGGAGCAAATGACATAAGGAAAAACTCCCAGTAGTAATTCCCAGCCCATGGGTCATTGATTTCTCAGGAGTTCCAGAGGTATTGCAAAAGGTATGTGTGTACACACACACACACACACACACACACACACACTCCCCACCCCCAAGCAGAATGAGTCTGTTCTTTATTTAACACCAACAACATGCAGTGTGACTCATTATAATAAACACATTTTCCATAGACTGAATGTCTCACACATATATACATTATTTTTCAAATGTATACAGACACCAATAACATTCAGAACACCAATTCATTGGTGAATGCACAGCAACCATCTTATCATTTATTTTCTCAATTAATATCTACAAATAACATAACTACTATCATATATATAATGTCCATGAAACTTTTTGAGGTAAAAAAATAGTTCTTATATGAAAAAAGGGTAGGAATAACTACAGAAGTAGAATGTTAAACAGCTTTAACAAAAAGATTTTATTTTCAATAGTATTTGTGTATATGTATATGTATAACCAACTACGTGGCATTTATATTTTCAGTAAAAATTCATCTTAGACCAACAGTTGTGCAGATTCAAGAAGAGAAATAATAAAAGTAGGCAAGACCATGATGCATCTGAATCAATAACTCCATGAAATAAATGGTACAAATATTATATCCTCAATTAACAGATGAGGAAACTGTGGCAGAGATAACTGATTTACTCAATATCCCGAAGCCAACAAGTGAGGGGCCCCTATTAGAACTTGGATCTCCTGACTTTCGGTCCATATGAAGTTGCCTTTCTCAAAAAACTTCTTTTTTAAGTCTTCAACTGGTAAAATAAAAAAAGATGAAGATCCAATGGACCCTCCAAGAAAGCCTGAATCTAGTTCCCAAAAACTGCAGATATTATTCTATACAAAAGAACCTTTGATCAGTGAACCAAAATATGACACTGCATTCCAGAACAGGAAATCAAGGTTTCTCACAGAAAAAGGTACTTCAAAAATGAATACACTCCAAAGCTTCAGATAATTAAAACACTTTTTTGAAATATATTCTAGTATGTTTACCCATGTTGCTAGGTTAGAAGGCTGACATTTTTTCAAAAGTGAAAGGATCAGTTAATTAATTGGACTTTTGCTTCTCAAGAAATAAGGAATGAGGGGCAGCTAGGTAGCAAAGTATATAGAGGACTAGCCCTGAAGTCAGGAGGACCCGAGTTCAAATTTGGTCTCAGACACTTAACACTTCCTAGCTGTGTAACCCTGGGCAAGTCACTTAACCCCAATTGCCTGAGAGGGAGGGAGTAAAAGGTAAGGAACACAACATTTCTCAAAATAATTAATAGAAATCTTTTTTCGATTTGCCTCAATTTGGTATCCTGCTTTCAGGATTTCACCATTTTATCACCTAAAACACAAGTGAACAGGTATGAAATCCAAGTTGATAACTAATCACAGCTATCACTAATCTCTTCCCCAAATCCCACAAGGTTTCTAGACTTTGTTTCGATGCCTTTCAACAGGTCTTTATCTAGTTAGCCTGTTTTTATTGGGGGAACACAGAACTGAGAGACGCAGCCTGGAATAGAGGAGAAAGGCTCCCCAAGTCCTGTGTCTGGCATATATTAGCTATCTATCTGCGGACTCCAGACGCTCATCTCCAACTGGAAGCCATCAATGAGATGCCAAAGAAGCGTTGGGAGAGAGCTCCCCACCAAAGAGCTCACAGGACCAAGTATTCCTTCTCTTCCTCCTCCCAAGAAATATTCGCCAATAATTGTGAATTAAAAGTAAAGAATCACAGATCTTGGAGAAATTATGAACTCATGTTACCCCTCCCTTTCCTTGCGGAAGTGGAAGAGAAACTGTGATTCACCAATGTCAAAGGGTCAAGCTCACAACCAGAAAGAGCCAGCAAACTGAATCCTAGTACAATGTGAGCTCCTGATCCCTAGCTGGGACTTAAAAGCCAACTGAATGAAACTTCAAGTTTGGGGGATCTAGAGCTCATGGGAAGAATGTTTCCTTCAGATGACAGCATGGAAGAGCAGCCACCTAAGAAAAAGAATCACTGGTTCTGAATCCTGGACTTTCCCTCAAACTTTAACAAGTACTCTCCCCTCTCTGCTCAAGTCTATAAAATCAGACTAAAGATGCCTGTTCTATTGAATTTATGAGGCAGACTGAATCAAAAGGCAGCACTGCACCATGGTCACAAATCACTTCAAAGACATAGGCCTGCAATGTCATGGAAGGCAAGTTGTGCAGACACAGTTAACAAGAGGTGAAAACCACAAAAAATTACAAGCAGCAAAAGTTATTTTTACACCTAAAAATTTGCTTTTCTCTCAAGTTAAAGTAAAAATGAGCAGTCACAGACAGGCCTTACTTAGAAGTAAGTTTTTAGTAATATGGGCTATTTGAATTCTAAAATATTATAAAGTATCACTTAAGTACATTCTTTTAATTCCCATGAAAGCTATGCTCAGAAGGTCAGATTATTTATTAAGACGCTAAATATATATATATACTTCAACAACAATACTATATGATGATCAATTCTGATGGACCTGGCCATCTTCAGCAATGAGATGAGCCAAATCAGTTCCAATGGAGCAGTAATGAACAGAACCAGCTACACCCAGTGAAAGAACTCTGGGAGATGACTAAGAACCATTATATTGAATTCCCAATCCCTATATTTCTGCCCGCCTGCATTTTTTATTTCCTTCACAGGCTAACTGTACAATACTTCAGAGTCTGACTCTTTTTGTACAGCAAAATGACGGTTTGGACATGTATAATTATTTTGTATTTAATTTATACTTTAACATATTTAACATGTATTGATCATCCTGCCATCTAGGGGAGGGGGGGAGGGGAAGGAGGGGAAAAATTGGAACAAAAGGTTTGGCAACTGTCAATGCTGTAAAATTACCCATGCATATAACTTGTAAATAAAAAACTTAAATTTTTTTTTAAAAAAAAGATGCTAAATATAACCTAAATGTGGCCCTTATTTATTTAAGATAAAACACCATTTACTCTTCAATTCAAACATTTAAGTAGCATCTAATATGTTGGAATACTGGCACTGGGAATATGAGGACAAAAACTAAACATTTCCTTACATTCTAGGATATGTGTGTGTGTGTGTGTGTGTGTGTGTTAAGGATGGACCATGGACCATGATACAGGAAGTCTACTATATATAGGCAAAGAGCCAGGATTCAAGTTGTCCCCATGTGACTGGCAAATCATTTAACCTCAATGGTTCCCAAGTACCTCATCCTAAAACAAGGGAGCTACAAGGTACTTGGAGCCTCTGAAGAAGGCACAGGATGATCACTGAGATGCTTTCTAGATCTTTATCTATGATTTTCTGAACATAAGTAGAAATAAAATACAAAAAAAATTTTTAAATGGGAGGGAGGAAGGGGAAAGAGAGGGAAATCACAGAATTTGAGAGTAGAAAGTAGCTCTCCAGTCCAACCACACACAAAAGGATTCTCTGCTATAACATCTAACAAATGTCATCAGAGAAGGAGTCTGATAGATAATACTAGGTTAGGTGCTTGAAATGTGTCTTTACATTGGGGCTCTACCTCATAAAAGTAGGCCAGTAATCCAAAACTCCAATGAGAAATAAATATATAAAAGGAAGTCAAAGTAATAAAGGATCCTTCCCTCTGCCACCAAAAAGACATTAAAAAACAAAAAGTTGAGAAATACTTTAATTAGTGATGTTGGGTAACCAGTATGTTTAAGGTCTGAACCAGTCCTATTACTACTACTTAATAAAGCCTCAATTCCTGCTTCCTAAGGGCTGCCTATTTTAGACCTAGAGCTTGATTTATGTGCTCATTTTAACAAATTAACACCCCCATTCAATGAAACAAGGAAAGAAAAAAAAAAAAAAGAAAAAAAAAAAAAACAGACCTTCCAAATTTCAGGGTATTAACAATGTACCGGTTAACCTGGCAAATGCAGTTGCTTGACAAACGCTCTTCCTCCACCAGTACATTCAGCTGTGTTGCCAACATGAAAGCTGAAAAGTAAGAGAGATTTAATCTCCACAACATGTCGAGTTGGCCTCTTGACACTTCAATCCAAAGAACATGAATGCTGATCAAGTTGGGGTAAAAGTCCTATATCAGTGTAACAGTGAGCACGTAGTAAAAAGAGATGTTCTCTGAAATTAAGGCGAATCTGTGATTTGCACAGATTCCCTGCCCCAATTTCTCTACTCCACAAGATAATTACGACAGTCATCTGCTGTTAGCAAAAAATGCATAGCAACATTTCTATACACCTTTATCTCAATGTGCCCAAATTCACCTTTTAGAACTATTCTAGTTCATGACCAAATACAAACAAACAAAAAAAAAAAAAACCCCTTTAGGAGTCTCTCACATGCAGAACATGTGTTTGCTAACTCTAGCAACAAATTCCCCAAAGTCTATCTCCCTTTTTAAGCTCCCAACATAGAAATAACATTCAAGAGAAGCAGGTATAGGACAACTAACCCATCATATTCACTTAAAGTCAATATCATACTCAGGGAAATTAATCACATAGAAAACATATAGAGCCAGTTAGAGAAAATTAATTAAGCCAAGTGGCAGCTTTCCACTTGGACTGTTCTATTGTTAAAATGCTCTGCCAGCTGCAATTCTGTCAGAATTATATTGCCAACTCCATGTATGCCTTAAAATAAGGCTCTTGAATGTCATAAAATGTTGGATTTCAAGGTGGTGGGAGTACTTCTACCACTTCAACAGAACCAAATTCTTAATTCTATACACTGTACTCACAGGATACAGTATTCAATCCATCACTCATGAGCATTCGATAACGGGGTGGAGAATTTCCTGTAGCAATCGGCCGGATGTTCTAGGATAGAAAACTTGAGTTATTATCCTGTCTTCTTATGGACTCTCCTGCAACACCCCAACACAATGGCAGGAGAATAAATCTGACATTAGCACAACACGAGACAAAAATATTAAAACCACTCCCCTGGATACCTAAAAATAAGTGAAAAGAAACTGGATTGAAGCATTTCTTTTTCACTCCCCACCAAGACCTTTGTTCCTTCCCTTCCCCTAAATCAAATCCAATCCACAAATAAATCAATAAGCAAGTGTTCACTGAGGACTTGCGGCTGGTAGGGAAGGGAAAGCTTCTGGTCAACACCTCAAGCCAAAGTAAGTCATCACCTCTTGCCAAAGCTGCCTCCCACCTGCTCCTTCCGCCTCCCCACAAACATCTTATACAAATGTAACACTAATTTCATTTGCATTTATAAGTTAGAAAGATGATGATGTGTACTTGGATACTTACAATGACTTGGAGTATGGGTTTTATAGAAGTATCTCCTTGTTGCATTATCAGCTGAAAAGAGACAATGATAATGTTAGTTACAACTGAACTGATGTGAATTTTTTTTCTGCACAAACATAAAACCTAGTAATAGTTTATTTAGGTCTCAGAGACCTTAGGAAGAGCTGGTTAAAAGGGAAGAGGACACTCAATCTTTAGAAAAGCTTCTTGTTTAAAATCAACCTTGTCACCTTGAACAATGCCCCTTCTCTCCTCCCCCATACAACTCCAGATAACCACACTTGGCGCAATTTAAGTTCAAGCAGGACAAGATTTAGTCTTCCTCTCAAACATGCAGACCATACACATACACCACAAAAAGTGCCTCTTCATATACAAAGACATTAGCACTATTAACAATGTAGCTTACGCCCAGAGAAAGAACTCTGGGAGATGACTAAAAACCATTACATTGAATTCCCAATCCCTATATTTATGCCCACCTGCATTTTTGATTTCCTTCACAAGCTAATTGTACAATATTTCAGAGTCTGATTCTTTTTGTACAGCAAAATAATGTTTTGGTCATGTATACTTATTGTGTATCTAATTTATATTTTAATGTATTTAACATCTACTGGTCATTCTGCCATCTAGGGGAGGGGGTGGGGGGTAAGAGGTGAAAAATTGGAACAAGAGGTTTGGCAATTGTTAATGCTGTAAAGTTACCCATGCATATAACCTGTAAATAAAAGGCTATTAAAAAAAAAAAAAAAAAACAATGTAGCTTTATGTGATACCTAACTTTTAAAACATTATTAGTATTCCATGACACACTGGCTAGCTACATGCAGAATCTCTTTTGCTATCATAGGAGTTTTGGCCTACAGACTGTGATCTGCATCTTTTGGCTCAAAATCATGGCTAAGTGCTTCTGATTGACAATCAAGGTTGGAACTGGACAGATGGTGAGGATGAAATATAGGCGTATTTACATTTCAAATTGACTAGAACAGCCAAGAGAATTCCATGTGAATCTCATGTTAAAGTGATGAATCATTCCTACTTTACTTCAGAACACATCTAGTGCAAGCCATCTCTACCTGTATGCCCAAGGGTCAGCCAATCCTACTATAGTCATTTCCCAACTTTCACCATCAGTGGTTCCCTCAATCTCCCTACCACTTTTTATTTCCTCTTCTCCACGGCTCCAAACCCCTCCTCTACTAACACACACATATACAGAGTCCCAACTTCTTTCTGATCCTCTCCATAGGCAAAAGATTTCCACTTTTAAGTGCCAGCAATTACACTCAATTACTACCCTTCATCTCTGTACTATACAAATACCCCCCCTCACCACCAATAACACTCATCCCTCAGGATCAAAATCCTAGAAAGAAACCAAGAATATTTAAAATCTGTGACCTGAGACAACAAAACAAATGCACAACATATGGGTCACAAACATCTCAAAGTAAAAGGGTGAATTCAACCTTGCAGGCATCACAGACTTGATAGGAAGTCAACCATTATTTGACTATGCCTCTGGAAGGATGTACCTTATTTAAAAACTATTGTTTACAGAAAGGGAACAGAGAAGCAATATGTAATTTAAAAAATATAACCAATCAAATAACAAGCACTTATTAAGCAACTACAATTCTCTAGACACTGTGCTGGAAGTTAGGGATACAAAGATAATTATGAAAAGTCACTGTCCCTCCCCACTACTAGGTATGACTCCCAAAAGTTCTGTTCTTAAAAAGAAAAGGACCTATTCCAACTGGAAGAGACAACATGAATATACACAGCTATATACAAAACAATTTGGGGGACAAGACTGGCAGCTCAGGAATGGGAGAAGGCTCCATGTGGGTGGTGGTTGAGCTGAGCCTCAAAGAAAATTAGGGATTCTAAAGGGCAAAAACAAGAAAGCAGAGCGTAAGACCAGAATTCATAAAAGAGAATCATGTGTCATAAGCCCCAAAATGTAGAGCCAGGTTGTAAAAGACTTCAAACACCAAAAAGAGATTATATTTGATCCTAGAAGTATTAGGAAACCCTAAGAGATCTGCACATTTTAAACAAAATCACTCTAGCCAAGTGGAGGGGAAAGACTTGGGGCAAGGAGACCAATCGGGAAACTATTACAACAATCCAATCAATCATCAATTATTTATTAAGCACCTACTATGTGCCAGCATTGTGCCAAGCACTGGGGATACAAAAAGAAAAAAGATAACCCCTCCCTTTAAAGAACCTACAATCTAATGGGGTAAATGTAAGCAAATCTATACAAAGCTAGGCATATATGGCATAAATAGGAAATAATTAAGAAGAAAGGAATTTAGAGGTCAGGGAAGGTTTTCTGTAGAAAGTAAGATATTATTTGCAACTTTAGGAGGCCAGAGAAGAAAGTAGTCAGAATGGCTAAGGGAGACCACTCCAGGAACCAGGACAGCTAGAAAATACCGGGAATCAGGAGATGAAGAGTTTCATCTGTTAAACAGCCGGGAAGTCAGCGTCATTGGTTCATAGGGTGCACCGCAGGGAGTAAGTTGTGAGAAGCTTGGAAAGGTAGGAGGGGGTTCTGAATGCCAAATATTTTGTATTTGATCCTGCAGGTCACTGGAAGTCATTGCAGTTTACTAAGTGGGGGAGGGGAAGAGTGGCATAATCATATCTCTGCATTAGGAAAATCACTTCAGGGAATGAATGGAGGATGGATTGGGGAAAAACCTGAGAAGGCAGACCCACCAGCAGTCCAGGTGCAAGGTGATGAGGGTGGTGACTGGGTCAGAGAAGAGAAGGTATATTCAATAGCTGCTGCAGAGGTAAAGGCGACAGGCCTTAGCAACAGCTTGGATATGGGGAGGAAGAATGGGGTTGATGAGGGGCTCAGGATGATTCCTAGACTACAATCAAGAGGTGATGAGGTCTGGGAGCTGTGTGAGTGGAGAAGTCCTATTTGAAAGCTGCTATGGAGCCATGCCATGCTCCAATTGGTAAATGGTCAAAAGACATGAACTATGCCCAAAGGACTATAAATACACAATACTACTAAGGACCTACATGTACAAAAATATTGATAGCAGCTATTCTCTCAGGGCAAAAAATTGGAAACTGAGGGGATGCCCATCAGTTGGGGAATAAATCATGGTATGAGACTATGATGGAATATTATTGCTTTATGGGAAATGATGAGCAGGATATTCTCAGAAATACCTGGAAAGTCCTCCATGAAATCAAGCAAAGTGAAATGCACTGTGTACAAAATAATAGCAATATTTTAGAAAGATGCATCTGTGAATGATTTAGTTAGTCTCAGCATTACAATGATCCATAACTACTCTGAAGGACTTATGATGAAAAATCCTATCCATACCCAAAGAAAGAATTGATTGTCTGAATAGAGACTGAAGCACACTCTTTTTTTACTTTATTTTTCTTGAGGGTTTTTTTTTTTTTTTTCAAGAGGGGAGATCTATATTTTCTTTCACAACATGACTTTTATGGAAATGTTTTACATAACTTCCCATATGCTTTCTTAATGGGGGTTGGGGTTGAGGATAAGAGAGAGAATCTGGAACTCAAGAATTATAAAAACAAATGTAAAAAAAATTGTTTTAAATGTAACTGGGGAAAAATTAAAATATTAAAAGAATTTGGATGCTAAAAAAAAGAGAAATGTTATGGAGGTAAAAACAAGAAAACTAAGCAACTTACTGAACATGTGATGAGAAGTTCTGAAGGATACTGAGTTGCAAAACTGAGTGACTAAGACAGGTGGTGCCTTAAAAAAAAAAGAAAAAAAAAAAAAAAAAAAGAGGGCCATGGCAGGATGAAGCATGCCTATAAGCCCTACTAGCAGGGACTTCCAGGACATTATAATGGGGTATCTGCAATAGCATGGATAGCCTCAAGAGCTTTACAGTGGGAAGCCACCAGATTACCTAAGAAGGGGCAAACAGCCCAAGTTAGACATGGAGGCCAAAGCTCTTATGCTGATCCAAATGAGATCAGGTTCACAAGTGGCCCCTGTACTTTCAGCCTAGACAAGAGAACCCCAATCTCCCTGCCCCCCAAACTTTAAAAAAAAAAAAAACATAGGGAAGTTCAGAAGGATGGCTTTGAGGGGAAAAACAAGTCCTCCTTTGGACACACTGGGTTTCAGCTGTCTATTCCACATCCAGCCAAATTGACTAGCAGGCAACCAGTGATGTGAAACTAAAGATCAGGAAAGAGACTGAGGCTAGATCTGGAAGTAACAGAATAGAGAGAATTAAACCCTTGGGAGCTGAGGAGGTCACCAAAAAAAAAAAAAAAATCTCCAAATTTGAGGGAATCCAAATGGTGACAAAGAACATGCATTTGAAGATTAACAGGGATGGGGGCAGCTAAGTGGTGCAGTGGCTAGAGCACCAGCCCTGGCATCAGGAGGACCTGAGTTCAAATCTGGCCTCAGACACTTAACACTTCCTAGCTGTGTGACCATGGGCAAATTATAAGAAGCTGAATGGTCTAGGATGTAATATACTATGGACTGTGGGAGAGCCGATTTCAAAGCATTCAGAGAAAGAGTAGGATGTCTAGACATGGTCTATACAAAGACCCCTTCTAGGTCCGTGATCCATGAAAATCACTAACCATAACTAATGAAGAGTAGAAAAAGAAGAAATGATGGTGAGAAACCAGAAGGGCTTCATCAAGAACAAGTCCTGACAACTAATGTCAAGTCCTTTTGAAAAATCTGCTTTTCCCTAAAACATTTGACAAATTTTATTATGCTCTTGTAGAAAATGTGGAGATGTGGACTACAGATTCCCATACAAAACAGGTTGAATGAGGATATAAACAGGCAATTCTCAGATGAAGAAATTGAAACTATTTCTAGCCATATAAAAAGATGCTCCAAGTCATTATTAATCAGAGAAATTCAAATTAAGACAACTCTGAGATACCACTTCACACCTGTCAGACTGGCTAGAATGACAGGGAAAGATAATGCGGAATGTTGGAGATGTGGGAAAACTGGGACACTGATACATTGTTGGTGGAATTGTGAACACATCCAACCATTCTGGAGAGCAATTTGGAACTATGCTCAAAAAGTTATCAAACTGTACATACCCTTTGATCCAGCAGTGTTTCTACTGGGCTTATATCCCAAAAAAAGTTAAAGAAGGGAAAGGGACCCACATGTGCACGAATGTTTGTGGCAGCCCTTTTTGTAGTGGCTAAAAACTGGAAACTGAATGGATGCCCATCAGTTGGAGAATGGCTGAATAAATTGTGGTATATGAATATTATGGAATATTACTGTTCTGTAAGAAATGACCAATGGGATGAATACAGAGAGGCTTGGAGAGATTTACACGAACTGATGCTAAGTGAAGTGAGCAGGACCAGGAGATCATTATATACTTCAACAACAATACTGTATGAAGATCAATTATGATGGATGGTGACCATCTCCAGCAATGAGATGAACCAAATCAGTTCCGATAGAGCAGTAATGAACTGAACCAGCTACATCCAGCGAAATGACTATGAACCACTACACAGAATTCCCAATCCCTCTATTTTTGCCCGCCTGCATTCTTTTGATTTCCTTCACAGGCTAATTGTACACTATTTCAGAGTCTGATTCTTTTTGCCAAAATAACTGTTTGGACACGTGTACTTCTATTGTATTTAATTTATACTTTAACATATTTAACATGTATTGGTCAACTTGCCATTGGGGGAGGGGATGGGAGGAAGGAGGGGAAAAACTGGAATAAAAGGTTTGGCAATTGTCAGTGCTGTAAAAGTACTCATGCATATACTTGTAAATAAAATGCTATAAGAAAAAAAAATTTAAAAAAAAAACAGGTTGGATGGATGGCCCGTTAAATCTCTATGTCAGGCAGTCCAGTGGAGTGCCCGAGATCTATCTTTTGGACCATGAACATTTTTATCAATCACAGGAAAAGGCACATCGAATGCTCACCAAATCGACAGCTGCATAAAGTTGGGAAGGAATGGATAAATATTCTGCTAAATCAAACAGGGATGAATTGACTCTTACAGTTGAGTTTAAAAAGATCAACTTGACAAGTACCAGCTGGGTAAGCAGCACAGACAGCGGGTCATGTGAAAAAAAGTTACGCTGAGCTGACCATAAGCTCAATAGGCATCAGTGATGTGGCATGAAAGTTAGGGAAAAAAAAGTTGGGTCAAGAGCTGCACAGGCTGTGCGGGAGAGCGCGGGGGAGTCGCCGTCCCACAGTGCACTGCACGGCTCAGATTTTATCTGGCAGATGAGTCTCCAAGTCACACTGAGCCGGGCCTTTAATGAACGTAAGGGCCGCCAACCAGAGCGGTGGAGACGCGGTCCACAAGCGTTTGTTAAAGACCGACAGGCGGCAGGCCCTGTGCCTAACGATGCTGAGGACAATGAGGCAAAGATTGGCCCGGACCTGAAGGGCTAACGGGCAGGGGCGCATGGAGGGGGGCGGGGAGGGACCAGAAAACAACCTGCGGGACCTCGCGATGGGGGCGGGGACCAGAAACAACCTGCGGGACCTCGCGATCGGGGAGGGCTGTGACCAGGAAGGCCTGGCAGGGCTAGACCGGGCTTGCCTGGCCCCTGAAGTCAGCCGGGAGCCAGAGAGAGTCCCGGGACGCGGGGGGCGGGGACGCGGGCCCCCCAGGCTGAGAGGCGGGATGCTGGCTCAGGCCTCGGGGGGAGGCTGAAATCGCTTCCAGCTCTCCCAGGCCCCCGAAACACTGCTCCTCTGAACAGTCCCTCACGTCTCACGCGCCCTTCCCCCACCCCCAAACACGGCTCCCTGGTCCCCAGCACAGGCCGCGTCTTTTACGTCCCCACAGCCCCGACCCCACCCCCGCTGCTCCCGGCCGGCGCTTTCCGGCTCCCGCCAACAGAGCCGCGGCCTCCCCCGCGCCCCCGCGCCCCTGCGCCCCCTGCGCCCCCTGCGCCCCTGCGCCCCTGCGCCCCCGCGCCCCCTCACCCCAATGGCGCCCTCGCTCAGGCGCCCGCTCATGGCTGTCCGCTGCGCCGGCCCGCCCGCTATCCGACAGTTCTTTCGGTTCCTGGGGTTCCAGCGGGGTCCGCGGAGTCGGGGGTGGAAGGGGAGGGGGGGGTCTCTCCCGCGCGCTCACGCCTGATTGGCCCGGGCCGGCCGTGACGCGCGTCGCTCTCGCGCTCCGGACGCGGGCGGCGTGGGAGGCGGGCTCAGAGCGCCAGCCCGGCAGCCCATTGGCCGGGTTTCCTCGAGCGCGGGGAGGATGGGAGGCCCCGCCCACCGGCGTCCGGCCCCTGAGCGGCGCGTCCGGGGGCTCTCCCGGCGGAACCGGGCCCACGCGGAGGAGGAGCCACGCGCGACTGGGAGGCCGGCCCGGAAGTGTGCCGCGGTGTCCAGGTGAGAGCGGTGGCGCGGAGCCGCCCGTCGCTGTGGGGCCGGCGCGGGGCGCCCTGTTCTCGGGTTCCCTTTCCCTGGCCGTAAAGCGGGAGGAAGCACTTTCTGGGCGCCTGCTGAAGCGGGAGGGAGCACCCACTGGGCGCCTGCTGAAGCGGGAGGGAGCACCTACTGGGCGCCTGCTGAAGCGGGAGGGAGCACCTACTGGGCGCCTGCTGAAGCGGGAGGGAGCACCTACTGGGCGCCTGCTGAAGCGGGAGGGAGCACCTACTGGGCGCCTGCTGAGCCGGGAGGAGCACCTACTGGGCGCCTGCTGAAGCGGGAGGGAGCACCTACTGGGCGCCTGCTGAAGCGGGAGGGAGCACCTACTGGGCGCCTGCTGAAGCGGGAGGGAGCACCTACTGGGCGCCTGCTGAAGCGGGAGGAGCACCTACTGGGCGCCTGCTAAAGCGGGAGGAAGCATTTATTGGGCGCCTGCTAAAGCGGGAGGAAGCACTTTCTGGGCGCCTACTAAAGCGGGAGGAAGCATTTATTGGGCGCCTGCTAAAGCGGGAGGGAGCACCTACTGGGCGCCTGCTGAAGCGGGAGGGAGCACTTACTGGGCGCCTACTGAAGCGGGAGGGAGCACCTACTGGGCGCCTGCTGAAGCGGGAGGGAGCACCTACTGGGCGCCTGCTGAGCGGGAGGGAGCACTCTACTGGGCGCCTACTAAAGCGGAGGAAGCATTTATTACGCCTCAAGCAGGAGGAAGCACTTTCTGGGCGCCTACTAAAGCGGGAGGAAGCATTTATTGGGCGCCTGCTAAAGCGGGAGGAAGCACTTTCTGGGCGCCTACTGAAGCGGGAGGGAGCACTTACTGGGCGCCTGCTGAAGCGGAGGGAGCACTTACTGGGCGCCTGCTGAAGCGGGAGGGAGCACTTACTGGGCGCCTGCTGAAGCGGGAGGGAGCACTTACTGGGCGCCTGCTGAAGCGGGAGGGAGCACTTACTGGGCGCCTGCTGAAGCGGGAGGGAGCACTTACTGGGCGCCTGCTGAAGCGGGAGGGAGCACTTACTGGGCGCCTGCTAAAGTGGGAGGAAGCATTTATTGGGCACCTACTGTACACTGTGGGGGGTACAGTCACCATCTCCTTGCATTCTCACCGCCCTGGGAGGCAGGTGGGGAAACTGAGGCGGGTGGCGGGCGTGAATGTTCCCTTTTGTACTTGCTCATATGTGGGGGGAGAATCCAACGGGCCCACGGGTGCAATGCTGACCTTAAAGGTCCTTAATAACAATGTACTTACACTGACATCCTGAGAAACTAAGTTTCGGGGGCAGCCTGTGCTCCCCGGGGCAGCCTGTGCTCCCCAGGGCAGCCGTTCCACAAGCGTCTGTCAAAGTAAGGACCAGACAAACTCGAGGTGCTGGAAATAATTAGCAACGTTTACTGAATAACGCCCTCATTTATTTTTATTTTGTGATACTGTGGATGGGAAATGCGTTTCTCATGATTTCACGTGCATGATTGATGGCCCATTGTTTGCCTTCTCGTTGAGTGGGGGAGATGCAGGAGGAAAGGAGGGAGAAAGTAAACACTAAATAAATTAGGAAAAAGCATTTATTAGACACCTACTGTTTCCTAGGTACTATGCTAAGTGCCCGAGATACAAAAAAAAGGCCAAAGAGAAATTCCCACCCTCAAGGAGCTTACAGTCTAATAGATTAAATCTATATAATAGATGTAAATCTAATAGAGGCAGCAAACTAACAATTGTACCCACAAGTATGAGATAAATAGGAAATTACCTAAAGAACATTGGGGAAGGCTTTTAGTTCCGGCTTAAAAGGAAGCCAGGGTGATCCAAAGCAACCCCAATAGATTTGGGACAGAAAATGCCATCTGCGTCCGGAAAAAGAACTAAGGAGACAACATAAATCAACACGTGCTAGTTCGCTTCTTTTTGTTTTGTTTTATCTCTCCTATGGTCTTTCCCTTTTGCTCTGATTTTTGTCTCCCAACATGATTCATAAAGTAATGTGTATTAAAAATAAAGAAATTATTACAAAAAAAGAATATAAAGAGAAGACTAAAGGAGAAAAAAATTGGTAAAACTAAATAAAGTAACTAATTAAAAGGAAAATAGTAAAAAAATAAATAAAACATAAAGGAAGGCAGGGAGGTCAAGAATGGAGGAGGGAGAGCCCAAGGCAAAGCAGGAGATGAAGGATCTTGTTTGTGGAGCAGCTGGAGTCCCTGCATCAAAGAGTCTGGTAGGGAAGGACAGGGAGGGAGGAGGCATCTGGTTATGAAGGATTTTGAATACCAGCATTTTGTAATTGTTCCTGGAGGTAATAGGAAGCTCGTGGAATTTACTGGGTCAGATGAGTGTTTTCACAAGATCCCTTTAGTGTCTCATTGGAGGATTGATATGGAATAAGCAATTATTACTTACCTAAGTACTTTGGGAGAGAAATGTCATCATGAGCTCACATTCTATGCATAAGTAATTAATGATCTTGTACATGTGAAGAAAATGCAAGATTTTGGGGAGAGATGTCATCTAGATGGAGACCCTTTGGCCGAATCTTGAGGGAACTGAGAGATTATAAGAGGCAGAGATAAGGGAATTCATTGCAGTGTCAGGGCTGCTATGAAAGGGGATAGAATGAGGGAGGGGTGCTCTCCTGGGAAAGGAGGCCAGAGCCACCTGGCTTTGAGGGCGGACTGATGGACTGATTGTGAACTTATGGATTTCAAGAATCCATGGGCCCAGGAGCACTGATTTACTCACTTAGCTGCTTAGTAGAACAGGTAATTTTAGAACCAAGCAACTGGGAAAAAGCAAAGTTCTACACTAGAATACTTTAGTTGTTCACGGATTATGACTTCATTGATGTGGTTATTCTCTACTTATGGAAATTGCACTCCTTAGTGACTTAGTAGATAATCTGTGAAAATTGTTATCTCGGATATATGCATCTTGCTTTTGCCATCCTGATGAGGAACCTCCCCAAACATAACATTTGGCCTCAATTTTGGAGCTGAAAAAGACCCCAGTGAACACCTAGTACATCCTACACTTGAAAAGGACCCCTCTTTTTAGCCAGAGGGCTTTACTTTCTATGAATAAAGCAATGGGATTATGAAGGAAATCAGTTGTACTGCAGTGCAGCTATCCAAATATTTTTTAAAATATTCACAGACCCTGAGTCAAAAACCTCTACAGCAAACCTAATGGGCAATAATACAGCCTTTGACTGAAGCCATGCACCGAGAGAGCCTCGTATTCCTGAAGGCAGCCCACTCCACTTTCATAGCTCTGATTGTTGCGAAAGTGTTCCTTACCCCAAGCCGGGTCTGTAAAGGGCTGAAACTCTTGAGTTCATGCACTGAGGTTAGACAACTGAGCACTTAAGGCTAATTACCGATTGGACAATACTCTATTAGCATTTGCTTGGAAAATGGTCCTTCCCACTATCCTGTGCTGGCTCAATGATTGGTGTATACAGAGAATTGTAGGAGGGAATAGGGAGTGGAGTAAGACTAGCCAGGGTCACTTCTGGGCGGGAGGGGAAGAGGAGAGGTCAAGGAGATTCTTCTTCCATCCAATTCAATCCTACCTCTAAAGACAAAGAATAAAGATCAAAGACTTTTGCTTATCCTGACTCCGGCTGATTCTAAGGTATCCAGGTGCTAACAGGGCCATCACACAAGTGGGCCTTTTTTGACATCTACCCTTGTACCTGGTACCCCTAATGACTCACCTGCAAGAAGCTTTCCCATACACGCTCCTGTTGATATCTTGTTTGTTCAGTTTTTTTGTTAGACTGTGAGCTCCTACAGGGCAGGAACTAACTTTTTTGCCTTTCTTTATATCCCCAACACTTAGCATAGTACCTGGCACATGGTAGGCACTGAATAGAGCTAGGTCCTGATTTATGTGAATAATGAACCTGTGAAATAGTCACATGCATTTCAGATGGTCTGTTTGGGGTTATAATTGTATTAAATATGGTCACTGGTTCCAACCCAGTAGAAATATGCAATATAGATTTGAATAATGGGATCACTTCACAGGGTTTCTTCTTCAAACTAATCAGACTAATCTAAGTATATTAGTTGATTGGCTAAATAAAATAATCCCTTCTCACAATGACTTTACAATCCAATGGGAGACAAGTAACACCTAAATAGACACATAGCATAATACATATTAATGAATACATATGCATAAAAATTAAATACAAAATAGTTTGGGAGACAGAACGCTAGCCCTTGTCTCAATCAGAAAATGCTTCAAGTAGGAAGTAGTTCCTGAGCCATATCTTTAAGGAGGCAGACATGAGGGAGCGTGCAGGCTTAGGGTGACTTCTCCTGGGAGCTTCCCTGTCCATTAACAGTTTCCCTGGAGAAAACACAACTGAGCAGTCTGAGTTGCAGGGTTACAGAGTTAGATGTGATAAAAGGAAAAATAACCAGGTTGGCACAGTGGATAGGGTGTGGGGCCTGAAAACTAAGCTCAAACCTAGTCTCTGTCCCTCCTGGCTGCGTGACCTTGGGCAGGTCACGTCACCCTGTGTGCCTCAGTTTTTTCACATGTCAAATGGTCTGGAGAAGGGAATGGCAGACCGCTCCAGTGTCTTCGCCATGAAAACCCTAAATGGGACTGACCGCAGTAGAGCAACAACAAAAGGAAAAGCCTCATGGCAGTGAGAGCTGGGCCAAGTAGAAGGCACCTAATAGGTGCTTGCTGAATGAATGAGGAGCTGCCGGCTTTTCTTAGCACTACAGTTCAGACCTGGCCAGGAGCCCTTGGAGGCTAGGTGGGTGTTCCCTAGGTTAACGACCCCTTCTGTGTGCCTTGGGCAAGAAAGAGGAAGGGCAGGAAGCCTGGCCTGAGGCTCCCAGGCTGGTCCTGGCACAGTGTGGCTGCATCACAGGGGCTCAGCCTCCAACCGAGGGAGGTGCTCCGGGTACTACAGCTTGGGGGGACGGTCGTGGCAATGACCAACAACAGCCCGATGAAGGCGGCTCCTCCAGCGGGGATTATGTACATCTCCCAACGAGGAAACGGAGGCTCTAGGCCATGGGGTGGCTTGTCCTTGGCCACATACTAGTCTGGAAGGCCTCGGCACAGAGGGACTGTGCAAGGCTGGCCCCTGCCTCTCGTGGTGGTTCCTGATCCTGGGTTCAGCCACTTTCTCTTGTGCCAGGCTGCCTTACAGCTAGAGCGGGTTGGGAGGCCACGTGCCAAAGTCCCCTGACTGGGGAGTGTTGGAAAAGGGCAGCGATGAGCTAGATGGCTCAGTGATGGCACGGTGGGCCTGGAGTCGGGAGGCCCGAGTTCCAATCCAGCCTCAGTCACTGGCTGGGTGACCCTGCGCAAGTCAGGTAAACCTGTCTGAGGTAACCCATGGGAGGAGGAAATGGCAGCTCACTCCAGGGTCCTTGCCAAGAAAACTCCGCGGATAGAATGGGCGCCGAGGGCTAGAGCGGCAAGAAGAGGTGGGCGCGCCCAAATCACAAAACCTGACGTGGCTCTTCCCCTGACTTTGCAGGTCTGCGGCATCATGGACCTGCCCGTGGAGGAGTGGCGGGCCCATGTGCACCGGCGGTGGCGGCAGCTCCCATCGTCTGCCCAGGCGGCGCTCCGCACCAGTGCCCTGCGAGAGGTCCTTCGGCACTGCTCCTCCCTGCTCCAGTAAGTCACGGCGGCCCCCCGGCCTGCGTCAGGCTCTTTGACGTGATGGCCACGACCCCATTCCCGCAGCTAGATCGTGCCCTTGTCTCAGCTTCCCCAGGTTATCCTCCATAAGGATCAGCTCGCCCGCTCTGTCCTTTTCTGGATCGGAAGAAGCCTCCATTCCATCTGGCAGCTCTTCTCACTTTTTGTCCCCAAAACCCCTTTACACTCACTCCCCCCAAAAATGGCAGCTTCTCACCACTAGTGTGAAGACAGCTGTGACCCTGCAGCCCTCCCAAGGCCCTGATCGGGCCGTCCGGACATGGCCACAGTCACAGGCAGAAACCCCCAGGAGAGGCAGGGCCAGCCTTGCACAGTCCCTCCACACCGAGGCCTTCCAGACCCAAGGGTGGCCAGTGCTCTGCCTCTGGGCCAGGCCAGGGTCCTGCCGGCGCTCAGCTGGAGCCAGAGGCCATCCCTGCTGCTCTCAGGGCGAGGTTTAAGTTGGCCATTGCACGGTGGGGGTTAACCAAAGGGTGGCACAGGGAGCTCCCACTGGCACCATTGAGTGGGGGGGAGTACGCCTTAAGGAAGAAGGAGGCTGCCCTCCATGGCATGCCAGCCGTGTGCATTCTGGCGCTGAGGGCCTGCAGGGGGCCAGGCACTCTACAGCTCTGTAGGAAAGCCGGCTAATGGTCTGCCTCCTTCCCCCCCCCATCCCCCCATCCCCAGAGTTCTGAGGGAGGAGCCTCGAGGGCAGGAGTGCCAAGGAGGGCACGGGGACGTTGGGGGTCTTTAGGCTGCACACGTGTTTGCCAAGGCCAGGACTTTCCCCAGAGTCGTAGCCCTGGGAGTCTGAGCTCCCTCAGTGAGGAGCCTGGCGTTGGCACCCGTGGTGGAGGGCACCCGGAGTCAGATTGCACGGGGCAGTTCCTCAACAGCTCTGGGATCAAACTGATGATGCTGTTCTAGCCAGCGCTCCATCGCGTCTCTAACCTTCCCACACGGCCTGCCCGGCTCCCAGGAGTCACTGGGTCCCAGCATGGTGGCCGTTCTCTGTGCAGATCTTGTTCCTCCTGCCCCAGAGAGCCTCAGCACCTGACACAGCAGGTGCTTAATTAATGCTGATGGAAAGGATTGGTCCTTGTAGTAGAAGGAAACCATGAGCCTGAGCCAGTCGGCTGGAAGGTGCCGGCCTTGCCCAGCCTCCCCCAGGCTCCATGCCCAGCTTCCCTTGTGCTAGCGGCCCTTCTGAGAGCCGGGGAGAGGGGGACTCGACCCCGGTCCCAGGGGCAGGAAATGAGCGCACTGAGCCGGGGCCTCTGAGGCCCAGGTCTGCCTCTGGCTGAGCCTTGTCTCCTCTTTGCAGGCCTGAAGACGAGGGGTTCTTGCAGAGGCTTGCTGAGGGTTTCTCAGTGGAGAAGGATCCCGACGCCTGCCTCCTGTATAAGGAAGAAGGGAACAAGGCGTTTCTGAGGAAGGCCTACCAGGCTGCCGCCGGACTCTACTCCAAGGTGGGGGGCAGGGCCAGCCCAGCAGGGGGCGGCTCTGCCTTCTGGGACCCTGGACTGCCCCAGTGACTGCTGTCACTGCCCTCAGACTCGGTCTGTAACTAGAGGTTGGGCAGAAAGGAGGACCCTGGCAGAGCCTCCTGGGCTGTGCTTAGGGAACAAAGGGAGCCTTGTGCCGGGGGCTGCATTCCCTAAAGAAAGCCTTCGGTTCCTAAGTCCTAGCACCTGTGTGTGGTCCCAAGCCGCCTGGACCTCCTGCCGGGCTGGGTCTGTCAGCCCCACCGGGTCACAGGCCATCTCTGCGTGAAGCCCTTCAGTGATCTCTGATGCCCTGGGTGTGGGAGCACAAATGGAGCCCGGGGTGACTCGGCCGATGGCCTTTGGGAGTGGCTGGGGCAGGAAACCCTCCCACCCTATGACCCACCTGGCAAGGACTCTCTGAGCCCATTAACTAGGCTGACCTCAAAGGGCAGATGTCCCCGGACCTTCCTTGGAGGTTGCCAGAGCTTGCCCTCCACTGGTAAAGCCTTAAGATCCCAGGGTCACTCTGTGGCTCAGCAAGGCAGTGAAGGAGGCCCGTGAAACGTGTAAGAGGATGAGCTGGTGAGAGTTGTGCTTTGCTGGGCCTGTGCAGGACCTTTAACTGAAGAACAAATAGGTCATAGACAGCCATGGCCATGCGGTGCTCAAGACCCTCGGGGACATTTCCTGAGTGGCGAGCGATCAGATCCACCCACAGACATCCTGGCCCTTTCATAGACCTGAAGAACTTGCTTCACTCTCCATGCCTCTTGCCTCTGGGGTACCAGTGTACCCCACTGGGCCGCAAGAGAACACACCTCATCATAAGGTCCAGGGGATCATAGATTGTGGAGAGGGTCTTCGGGCTTTGGAATTTTTGGACTGAGTTCAGGCCTGACATGGACCAGGATACTAAACATGGAAAACGTGCCCCAAGGAAAGCAGCACCCTGAGAAGTTCCCTCTCCTTCCCTTTCGGTGCAAGGAAGTGGAACCAAGGTTGTGGAGTTGGGCTTCCTGTCCCTGCCTCAGTCCTGACGTTGGTCTGGAAACCCAAGACTTGAGGACTGCTGGCTCCACTGTGAGCCACCCATGTCTGTCATGGCTACTGAGCTTGTGGCAATGGTGCCCACGGCTCCGCTTTGCCAGGAATTTCACACGGCTCCTCTGAGAGCCGAGGAATTCTTGGTGGATATTTGTGTTGATAGATCTTCCCGTTTTCCTGTTTGTTCAGAATGTTATTTTCTCACCAGCCTCACAGTTTGGGGCCCATAGGTGTTGTTTTTGTGGGAAGCTGGACTTAACCTTGGGAGTCCTCTTGTCCGTTTTGGGACAGAGGTAGAAAGACCCAGAAATGAATCTGTTACTCAATGGTGCAGTCTCTCCTGGCCTCCTGGTCAATCACTGGGCTTGTATGTGGGGACATGACCAAGAACTGGAATGGACCAGATTCCCCTGGGGGTCCTGATGATCAGTTCCTGTCAATGTCTCCAGCCCTCTCTGAAACCACCCTGGTGGTCGTGTCTTACAGAACAGTAATATGCTATAACATTCATAGACCACCATTCCCCACCTGAGAGGCATCCCTTTTCCTTTTTTATGATTCTTTGGGACACAGGCCCCATGTGATGGATCAAAGACTTTTGAGCTTTTAACCTGTTCCCTCAGATCCACAGCCTGGCCTGGAAGCTAGGCGGGGCTACTCTCATCATGCTCACTCCAGAAAGATCCAAGATTGTGCCCAAGTGGATGCCCTGACAAGTAGGAGTGGATATGGAACGCGAGGCTTTGTCCTCTGATAAAGCTCTTTCCGTTCACTAGCCTCTCCTTATCCCTCTTGCAGGGAGCATCCCATGCGAGACCCAACACTCAGGAAATGGCGCTGTGTTTTGCCAATCGCTCTGCGGCCTTCTTCCATCTGGCTCAGTATGAGGTGAGTACCAGGATGCCCAGAGTCATGGGCAGAGAAGGGCTTTTATTACCCAGGAGTCACAGCAATGTCAATAAACTCTGCCCCCCCCCCCCAAAGCCCATGAGTACTAGGAAAGTCATAAAGGAATGGAATGGGGGAGAGACGTCTCTCCAAGTGGGGCCTGCTGTTTCCAGCAAGAAAGCAGCTGTAATGTGTCTTATGGGGTGGTAGGTGAGTGCTGGTGTGGAACCCAGGGCCTGCAGGAAGACTTGGGGGGTGCAGGATTCCCCTGGGAGGGTAAGCGGTCTCTTGGGTGGGAGCCAAGAGGAGAAGATGTTCTTCTGACCTTTCCTTGTAGGTGGTCCCTGGGGGGGGGGGGGGGACTGGAAGTTCTTCTTTCAAAGCCCCCAGCTCAGCTCTGCCCACCTGTCTTCCTGGCCTGGAAAGAAAAAAGAGGTTTGAACCTTTGTGAGACTCTTGAGGTTTGGTTGTAGCTTCGGAGACTCTGATCTCTCTGCCTTTCTTTGTCTGAGATTTCCTCAATTCCTTCATCAAACAAGTACTTCCCATCAAAGGGAAGCAGTTCTCTTTTAGTCTTGGGTCCCCGTGGGACCAAGCCTAGACAAAATCAAACATGGCTTCTGGCATCCGAGTGGCGGCACGCATGGTTGGGGCCTGGGAGGAGGGGGCCGCTGCATGGGAACCCGGGAGGCCGTGATTCAGAGACTGCCTGCAGCCGGGCTGGGCCCGGGGCCAAGTCGGGTCCCCTTTGCTTCTCTCTTACTCCTTGTAAATGGGCTGACACCAGGCCCTGCCCCACTGCCGGGATCTCTGTGGGGAGAGCAGCTTACACAGGCCAGTTATGAAACGAGAAGCCCCTGGTGCCTCCTGAGCTTCTCTAAAGCCTCTGCTACGGAGCCATGGAAGGGACCCAGGGTTGGATTTGTTGGGAAAACAGTGGCTCGGGGCCACCTCAGACACTTCCGTCACTCAGTCATTCAATAAACAATTATAAGAGCTGCCGTGGGCCTGGCACCGGGCTCAGCACTGAGGGTACAAAAAGGCAAAATCCAGTGGCTGCCCTCACATTCTGATGGGAAAGGCGGCATGCAAACGGATCTGTGCAAAGCAAGCTCCGGGCTTCCTGGAGGAGGTGGGATTTTAGTCAGGACTTCAAGGAATCCCGGAAGGACAGTAGGTGGAAGAGTGGAGGGAGATCCTTCCAGGCACGGGCAAGGCCAGAGCGAGTGCCTGGGCCCAGAATGCAGGGTCTCCAGCCAAGGAGCCGGTGTTCCAGGATTGAAGGGACTGTGACCCGAGCCAGCCAACCCCCCTCTCTGGGTTTAGGTGGGCTTCCTCTTTAAAATGAGGAAGAAGAGGTCCCTGGGTGACCACCAGTGTCCTTTCCACTTCTACATCTCTGATCCCATGTGTTTGCTGTGGCTCTGGTCATCTGTACAGCATCCAACTGGGCTGGCACATGGCAGATCTGGTCCCTTGGATAGAGTCCTGGTATGAGGCAAGAGGTCCCTGGCTGGGTGGGGGTGGTTTCCCCCTGTATAGAAACTCATTGGCAATTCCTGGGGGACTCATTCTGGGGGATCATCCAGGCTAATGGAGATGACCTGAAGTTGCTTTGTGACATGATGGGTTTTGGACATTCACTGGAGCTGGCTTGAACTTGGGTTCTGTGGGGAAAGGGCCAGGCTTACAGAGGAAGAAAGTGGCTTTAAGAAATAAAAAAATAAGCCTTTTATAAGAAATAAAAAATTAGCTTATAAGATTGTCACAAATGGATTGCAGTTTTTTACCAAAAATCTACTTTGAACAGAAATTAACTCAAATGGTTGAGAGAATCAACCAACAATCATTTATTAAACCCCTGCTGTTCCCCACACACACACATACACATCTCATACGAGAGCTACAAATGCAAAAGCGAGACAGTACCTGCTCTCGGGAAGGTTACATTCTACAGGAAGGGTCCTATGGCCTGCTCAGGGGTAAATAGAGAGCGTATTCAGAACCAGTACAAACCATGTCCCAGGGGGGCAGTGCAGGGCCGGAGGAAAGGCCTCTGAGGGAGGGGAGACTTGGATCACCCTGGAGGGGAGGACAGAGCTTTCAGGGCTTGGGAGGGTCCTGTACAGGGAACAGTATCAGGACTAGGATATCCAGTGCCTGAGGGAGAATCCTGAGGAATCATCCTGGTGTCTCTCTCTGATTGGAGCCAGACTGTTGTCTGGAGCTTGGTTTTTCTTCTCAAGGCCCCAGAGAGCCTTTGCAGCTTCTTGAGCAGAGCAGTGACACAGTCGGAATCACCTTGTAAACTTCCCCACCCTCATTGCAAGGATTATTGGTTGTAAGGCAGGCATCTAATGTGAGACCTGTTTATCCAAAGAAAGGTCCTATTGAGGTGTTCTTGCAGGTTCTCAAGTTTGGGGACAACCAGAGGTTTCCTTTGTAAAGCATTTGTGAAGAGTGGAAGTCATAGTCCTGTTTCCTCTCTAATTTTAGACATGCCTCGAGGACATTGGGAGAGCACAGAGGCACGGGTACCCAGAAAGGTTGCGACCCAAGTTGATGCTGCGCAAGGCGGAGTGCCTCGTGGCCCTGGGCAGACAACAGGAGGCGGCCCTGGCTGTTCGAGACCTGGAGCAGAGTGGGGCAGCCCAGCAGGCCAGCACCGGTGCTCCTGATCTCCAGGCCCTGCAGAGGAGGCTCAGCCATCTGAAAGCACGGGTGCGGGAGGACACGGGCCCTGGAGAGGCTCCTCCCCTCAGTGTATCACATGCCTCCGAAGAGGTCGGTCCCAGGGCCAAGAATGAACGGATTCCCGGCACGTCGCTGTCCGTGAGCTTGCGCAGTGACCCTTCCAGAGGACGCTATCTGATCGCCACCGAGGATGTTTTTCCAGGTGAACTCCTAGTAAAAGAGGAGGCTTTTGTGAGTGTCCTCAACCCTGGAGAGACAGCGGGGTTACGGCGTGGCCTGGAAGCCCAGCGAGACGGCCGAGCCACCCCTGGAGACTGCCATTGTCACCGGTGTTTGAAGCCTATTGTGGCTACGGTTCCCTGTGAGGGCTGCAGCTATGCCAAGTACTGCAGCCAGCAGTGTCTGCAGGTGGCCTGGGAGCGCTACCACCGGGTGGAATGTCCCTTGGGGGGGACACTCCTCACCCTAGGGGTCTTCTGCCATGTGGCGCTGAGGACGGTCCTCCTGGCCGGATTCGAGGCTGTCAGCAACCTTATAAAGACGGTTCAGGGAACAGTAAGTTCTGAAGCTGCTTCTGTACCTGACGGCCAGCCCCCTGGGCAGAAGCTGAACACTCGGCCCAACCTGGCGGAAAGCAGCCCACATGGGGGGGCGTCTGGGGTACCAATTCCCGGGTGCGACAGGGATGGCAGTTACCAAAGCTCTTACTACGCTGTCTTCCACCTCTTGCCCCACACCAAGAAGCACAGCCCGGAGCACAAGTTCCTGTGTGGTCTCAGCATCGTGGCCTTGTGCAGGAAGCTGGGAGAAGCCGACTGGCCTCCCCGGGCCCAGGGGCCCTCTGCGCAGGAGGCAGCCCTGACCACGGAGCGGACCCCGGAGCCCAGTGTCTGGGCAGAGGCCATGCTGAGGCACGTACTACAGCTGCACTGCAATGCCCAGGGAGTGACTGCCCTCCAGGAGGCGGGTAAGGGTGGAAACGGGACCAATGGAGTGGTCTGGGAGGCTGGGGGTCCCATCTTGGTCTTTATAATGGAGGGATTGACAAGAAAGTCAACTTAAAGGAGCATCCAGGAGTTAGCCAAGCATCCTGGAATAGTTCAGCGCAAGGAAGGGAAGAAGGGAGGAAGGAAGAGAATGAGGAAAGAAAGGCAAGTGGAAGAAAGGGAGAGGAGAAAAAAAGAGAAATGGGAGGGAGGGAAGAAGAAAAGGAAGATGGGAGAGAGGAGAGGAAGGAAGAAAGGAGAGTGGAAGGAAGGGAAGAAAGAGGGAAGGAGTGGGGGAGCATTCAGTAAGTACTGACCCAGTTCTAGACCCTCTTCATTCTGCTGACTGCGCCCTTAGCACAGTTCCTTTCTCCCTTCTATAAAAGTGCAAGAACGTCTTTCCTTCCCACCTCCCTCCCAGGGTTACTGTGAAGCGCCAAAGAGCTCAGTCAGTCAGCAAGAATTGCTTAAGCACCTACTCTGTGCTGGACCCACTATGTGCCAAAGAAGTGAGATGGCCCTGCCCTCCACACTCCGCGCCAGTGTAGCCAGCCCAGTGACTTGGGTGGAGAAGGGCTTCAAGCTGGCCCTGGGGCCGAGTCTTAAAGGAAATTAGGGACTTTGGAGAAACCCTTTGAAGGGATCTGGGGGTCTACAAAAAGTGATGCAATAATGCAGCTCTTTAGAAGGTAAATGTCCAGGGGAATTGGGGTAGAAACTATGTGGTTCAATAGGTAGACACTGGACCTGATCCAAGAAGGTCTAGGATGAAATGCTATCAAGGTGTGTGACCCTGAGCCAACTGGCCCACCTCTGTCAGCCTCAGTTTCCTCATCTGTAAAATGGTCTTTATGCAGCAGAATGGGCTTTTGGTGGCACCTGTGGGAGGTGTCTCATAAAAGTCCTCACTTCCCTTCCCAGTGGGAGAGCAACCAGAATCGAAGCCCCCTGTGGCCGTGGCTTTTTTGTGCGGGACTGCCCACTGGCACTGCCCCTTGGCCTGTTCTCAGGCCCTTGCCTCCCTGCACCATCCCTGTTTTCCAAGCAAAGGCCACTGAGTAACTTTCAGAGTTTGCTTTTTTTTTCCTTGGATATATTCACTTGCATTTTCTAATTAAATCTAATTTGGTTTTAATCTGTCCGTATTTCTAATCTTGGTTTTATCCCTTTTTATTATTTCACTGGGGTTCCAACACCTCCCAATTTAGTGTTCTCATTGAATTTCATTAGCAGCTGTGTCATTAGTAACACAGAAGGAGGATTAAAGTGTTAAATAAGAGAGACTGACAGAGAACCTAGGAGGCATTTGTTGTGCTATTTGCCAAAGTCCTGTTCTTGAAATTTTGAAGAAACCTCTCTAATGCTCAGGGGAGAGAGCTTGGGGCGAAGGGGCGTCTCCAGTCGAGCATCAGAAGGCCGGCAGGCTTGGACCCCACAGAGTGGGCAGCTGCCTCGAAGGCCATTTGAGTGGCTCCAGGAGGGCTCGGCGCAGTGGGCAGGATTTTCCCAATGACTCTCAAGGGAGCAATCTGGAGCTTGAATTCTCCCTTTGGGGCCGTGCCTCAGCCTGTGTTTGTGGGAGACGTCTGCTGCAGAAGGCCTGTGCCAGTCTCCACCAGCCAAGTCTTTTCTTCAGGGCAGTAGGGCCCGCTTGTGGAGAGGGATGACAACCAGCACTGGATGTATTGCTTTAACTTTTTAATTTTTTTTGGTCAAGGCAATTGGGGTTAAGTGACTTGCCCGGGTCACACAGCTAGGAAGTATCTGGTCCTCTGAACTCGGCGTTCTATCCGCTGGACCATTTAGCCCCCTGATGTATCACTTAACAGTCTGTCGGAGCCTTTCCACAGCCAATATTAGCTCAGCCAGTTTTCCCCATATCCCTGTGAGATAGAGATAACCAGTGGTACTGGCCCCATTTTACAGATGGCAGACCTGAGGCAGGCTGAGTCTTTTGGCAGGATGGGATCTCACATGTTTCTCATTCCAAGACAAGCCCTCAAGCTGCCTCTCCGAATTGTGAGATTTGGGGCTTGAGGGGATCCCAGAGGCCAGCTGGCCTGCCCACTCATCTGGCAGATGAGGAAACCGAGTCCCAAAAGGAGTGGCAGGTAACAGGAGAGGGGCCTCCGATTCCAAAGCCAGCATTCATCCCACAGTACCTGGGAAACCTCCCACTTCTCCTTCCCTTACCTCCCACAGCCAGAAGTTCTCAGCGGGTATGGACGTTCCATCTGTCTCCCACCCCACACCCTCCAAGGCACTACCTTGCGCCCTCTTGGAAAACTGTGTAATTGGGCTGCACTCAGTCCTGATTCTGAGGACCCTGATAATTGCAGAATAGAATTAGACACTTGAATATATTCTCTTTATCAACTTTCAGTGGCTTGCCATTTTTGGGAAGAGTAAATTCCTGATGCTGTCATTTCAAGCCTTTCCTGCCTTGAGTACTTCTCTCTGGCCGAACCCAGGATGGAACTTCCCCTGTTCTTGGCTAACCCTGACCCCCTCCACATGTCTTCCCCCGGGCCCACCTTCTCAGCTTGGGACCCCTTGTCTTTTTTTTCACATTATCTTACTTGATAGATCTGTTTTCTCTCCCTCCCGCTTCTGCTCCCTGTCCTCTTTTCTCAAGGCTTTCCTGCTCCCCTCAGATGAGAATCACCTGTCCCACCTGCTTTTCCTTCTCTTAAATTCTTGGATGGCCCTTCCTTGATCAGAGCTCTGCAAACACATGGCAGCTCTGCCCACCTCCTTCCTTCCCCTTATACTCCCCTTGCCATGGTCAGCCACTGGGCCTCTTGGAGAGCAGGATCTGTGTGGCACTCTATCTCTCTCTCTCTCTGTGTCTCTGTCTCTCACTGTCTCTCTGTACTTTCTCTGTTTCTCTTTCTCTCTGTGTGTGTGTGTGTGTGTGTGTGTGCGTGTGTGTGTGTCTCTCTCTCTCTCCTATTTGTTCTTTCTCTGTCTGGCTCTTCCTCTCTCTTCACCTCTCTCTGACTCTGTGTCTCTCTTGTCTCTCTCTCCCTGTCTCTGTCTGCCTTTCTGACTGTCTGAATTCATCTCTCTCTCTCTCTCTCTCTCTCTCTCTCTCTCTCTTTCTCTCTTTCTCTCTTTCTCTCTCTCCATCCCATCAGCTTTCCACAAGTACTTTTCCTATCTCCCATCTATACAACAGTCCCATTTGATGCAGCCCTTTATAGTTTACAAGACGCTTCCCTCACAGTCAAGTAGATGGAGTCAGCCTCCTTAGGCCCATTTTACAGAGAAGGAAGCTTAGGCTCAGAAAGAAGTGACCCTGACTGCCAGCCTGCCATGTCCTGCCCCTTGGCGCTCAGATGAAAGTGGAGTGACTCAGCCAACAGAAGGATGATGGATAATTTCTAAATCACGTTTTTTGGAACCCAATCAGAGACACACCCAACTAACACTCATTTCTGTTCCCAAGCCCACTCCTGTTGGGGAGAATCCATAAATAATTTGCAAAGCTGATATCTCTGACTGGAGTGTGATGTTTTTAGGGAAAGTTTTAGCAACTCTTTTCCTGTCGATTGTCAGCTATCACTAGCCGAGAAGTGGGCTAGTCCACTTAGAATTATTCAGAGGCTGCTCCTCCATACTGGGCACTGGCCCTGCCTGCCATGGAGCATTTTCTCAGCTCATTAGCACCTCCAGGAAAGAGGAGAGGAGTCAAAAGTCCCATCATTCAAGCTGATGCTTCTTCGATACCTTAGGGGACAAAATTTGTGGGCCATTTTCCAAAAAAAAAAAAAAAAAAGCATTATTTGGAGATCTGGGAATTTTATTCATCCAAGCCTTCCCTGTGATCCGACTAGAGGAACAGGCCAGGGAGGGAAGCCGTGGACCCTACCCTCTCCCTGGCTTGGGTGAGAAAGGCCTCATTTACTTTGGATAATCCAAGAATGACAAGGGAACCGACCGCTGGGGACAGAAATCCTCCTTCTCTCTGGCTGTTTAAACAGAGGAAAGCGAACAAGCCGTAACCTTTTCTTGATGCCTTAGGGTCAGTGTTCTGCACATCCCTTAATGTACTGTCAGGTAATAGAGCAGTGCCCTCTGGGGCTGTTTGCCTTCCCACCATCCTGGCCCTCAGCTGGCTTCTGATAATTGAGGTTACTCGATAGCTGACCTCTGATAAGTGAGACGTTACTGTAGAGTAACTGCTGAAAATATTGGCCTGTCTTAAGTAGGATTCCTGCTCCCTCTGACCCCACACTGCCTGTGGCCTTTAAAGTTCTTGTCTCGATTAGCGTTTTTCTTTCCTCTTTCTCGGTTAGCTGACATGTCTTGCTGTTCCAGCACTGTCTGCCGTAAGCGACTGTTCCCTTTCCACTAATTTGCTGCTTTTATGTGCACTGACCTGGGAAAACAGTTTAAACAAACTTGTTAGAATTGCGTCTCAAATAAGAGTAAACAGTTTTGGAATGATGGCCTGAAAACAGATACAGGAGGAGAGATAAGCAAAGTGATGTCCCCCAGAACGCACTCAGCGAGGAACAGTGTTGCCTACTGCTTTTTTGTGAATAAGTGAATAAACATGTTTTTAATGCCAGCAAATGCTTTCCTTTGTGGCATTTATTGACAGCATTTATTTTGCGATGGCAAGTAGCCTGGGTCTCAGCAGTAACTAAAGACTTCTCTGGGACAGTGAGACACAGCACAAGGGACACGGCATCCAACATTTGTCCCAGCTCTGTGGGAAGGGCCGTCCCGTGAGGAAAGAATGGGAGCTTCCTCGTCAGCATTTTGCAACATCTGTTGTGGCTACTTGTGGGCCTCTGGCCTGGTCATTGGCTGTGTTCTTCTGGAAAGTCATTTTGCAAGAGAAAGGACCTTCAGATAAGGAAAGACACGGTTTAACCATCCAAGTGCCTCAGCTGGTACGAGTTCTCAGATTTCTGTCAGGGGGATCTGATGTTGGAGCGGTTTCCCGGGAAGATGTTGGGCAGACACATGGAACCTGGTAGCTTTTGAAATGGATTGAATGAGCAAAACCAGTCTCCTTGCTGCTCACTTAGAGCGAGATGTCTCAAGGATGTTCTGTGTGCATCTATACTTAGCCCTCCACTGTTCAACATTTTTATCACTGATGAAGGTATGGCGAGCATGCTTGTCAAAACTGGAGACTGCATAAAGTGGGAGAGGCGATCAGACACAGTGAATGACAGAATCAGGATCCCAACAGATGTGACGGACCAGAACGATAAGGCAGAACTAATTAGGTGACATGTCTAGGAGTCAGCGTCAAGCCCTCCATTTGTTTTCAAAGAACCCATTTCCCAGGGAAAGGATGGCTAGACAGGAAGGCAGGGACAGACAAGTGTTTATGTGAAGATCTCGGGGTCTTAAGTGACCATCAGCACGAGTTGAGCCAACAGTGTGATGTGGAGAGGGCAGCGTCCAGGACAAAAGGGGTGTATGTGGCTGTGCTCTGCCCGGGGCCGACCCCCTCTGGTGGTTGGGCTTTGTTCTCACTAAGCTGGAGTGAGCCCAGGAAAGGTTAGGAGGCTGTGGGAGCTCAGCCGTGCTGTACGAGGACCTAACAGAAGAGCAGGCACTGAGCCCATAGGGCTCAGCATTTGAAATGAGAACTAGCCTTGCTCCCCTTGGCTCAAGTGGGCCAGGACTCGGAGCAGTGGATGGAGGTTATAGAGAGCAGAGTCGGACCTTGGGAGGAAAGTGTTCCTGTGTGCACTCTCTGAGAGAGGAAAATGGCCCTTTGGAAGATGGTGGACTCCCTTGGCTTCGGAAGGCCGGATGTCCATGTCAGTGATGGTCTAGAGAGGATTTGGGGCTGGGGCTGGGTTGGACTAGAGTTTCCTTCGTGAGGTTCCTTATCTCTGAGCTTCTGTTAGAGATTCTTTCATAAATTTAACGCAAATGTGTGAAAAATGTAGTTGGGCAGCGGCTAGGACACTTGTTAAATTAACCAAGCCAGTGTCTGATAAATCAAAGCATTTGCTTTACAGTGATTGGGAACGTCTCTGGGAAATAATCCTGCCAGTTGCTCTGGTCTCTGTACCCTCGCGAACATTCTCGTACCACCAGGCAGGAAGCTTCCCTGCCGATAATTCCTTTTTGATTATTATTTAAGATATTTTAATCTTTGGGCTCCTCTTGATGGTAATAAGGAAGAATGATTAGGCTCCAAGATTCCAAGGGACTTTTGCTTTAAATGTGTTCGTTCCCTTTGCCTCCCGGGGACAAGAGAATGCTGTGAGTCATGTTCCTTCCTATTTATACTGGATCCGCTTCTGAAGACATGAGTCAGACAGGCTCAAGGCCCAGTTTCCTATCTCTGCCTTCTGAGAAATGGGTAGCTGGGCTGGAAGCGCTGTCCTGACGTGTCTGTCCTCGGGCCCTTTCAGGATCGGAAGGGGACCTTGTTACAGAGTGCCAGCAGGTCCGTCTCGCCACGGGTCTCTTTCCTGCCATCAGCCTGATGAACCACTCATGTCGCCCCAACACCAGCCTGTCCTTCCGGGGCTCAGTGGGCTCCGTCCACGCGTCACAGCTCATTGCACGCGGGCAAGAGATACTTCATTGTTACGGTGAGCCCCCCGCCCCTACTCCTGAGGAGGAGGACCCCCTAGGGGTCTCCCGTCAACACTACCAGGAAGAAGGGTCTGAGCTCTAATAGGGAGGGCTCTTGCACTGGCCCCCTCGTCATGCGGCTGGCCCACACGCATCCCTGCATCGACCTTTCCAGATGCCTTCTTTTCTGAAAGTGGTCTGGCCGGTGCCCCTGTGTCTCCTGCTCTAGGGACCATGGAGCCTGTTTGCCTGTGGGGATCATAAAGGGAGAGGGTTGTCACGGATCCCCTGTTGGGCCTTTCTCCTCCTTTCCATGTTGTCTCTCCATTGTGTCTCATGGTAGGACCTCACGAGGGCCGCATGGACGCTGCCACGAGGCAGCAGAAGCTGAGATCTCAGTACTTCTTTGACTGCCGCTGCCAGGCTTGTCAGGAGGAAGAGGTGCACGGGGCCGGCGTGACACCGAAGCAAGGCGGGTTCCGTTGCCCCACCTGCAGGGCAGCTCTGCAGGTACCCCTCCTCCTCCCTGGGTCTCTGCCTTCTGTACTGCTCTCCTCTCCGCCCATGGGTTGAAATTCTTGGGAGAGAAGTGTTCCCTGGTTTTGGGGGTGACTCTCCACACCGCCACCCAGATTCTCCCACCACTAATAACAATAAACGGCCAACAACTAACACATCGAGGTTATAAAGTCCTTCACGTGCATTCTCGTTGATCCTCACAGCAAACTATGAGAAGCTCTCCCTTGGGTACAGGCCCAGCTTCGGTTTTACACTAGAGCAGAGGGAAGCTCAGAGAGAGGTTCGTCCCTGGTCCCCCAGCTCCTGGGTATCAGAGGTGGGACAGGTCCTTGGCTCTCCTGCCTCCAGATCTAGCCCCCAACACTAGCCAAGCGCACAGCAGAAGAAGGTTTTCCTCTCTGAGTCTTTGGGCACGTTGGAAGGTACTTTAGTGTAGCAAGGCACTGATTGATAAAATATAATAAGAAAGGTAGTCAAAGGCCCTGGGTTCTAATCCTGGCTTTATTATTTACTGCTGCTTTATCCCCCAACCCATCAGAGGATTAGACTGGATGGCCTCTAAAACCTCTTCCATCTCTAAGCCTATTATCTTATGGAATATTAGAAAATGACCAGACAGGAGCCCACCCCACCCACATTCAGCCCACTTCAAGTGCCATTGCTTTTTAGTGACATTCAGGCTGACACCCGCCCATTTTGAAAAACAAAAAACTCAGGTAAAGTTTAGGAACTGAGAAGAAAATGGCTTGTGGCAACTGCAAGGAGTAGCTGGTCCGGGCTGCAGTAATCTGGTTGAAAGGGCTCCATCTCCAAGGGGTCTCCATGTCGTCCTTAGAGGAGCAGCGCAGATGAACCCTGGAGCCTCAGCCTCCTTTGTGAATCAGAGCTTTGTACTGGGAAGGAATTGGAGAGACATGTAGTCTCTCATTTTACAAATGAGGAAGCCTGACAGAGAATCTCAAAAAAGCTGTCTACAGTGACATTGGCCATTGGTGGTTAAACCGCCTTCCAAATGTAGGCCCTCTGTCTCTGAATCCAATATCCTTTCCTCTAAACCCTGAAACCCTCTTTCAATTCCTATTTCAACAAAAAGCCCCAGCCTCTCCAACCAGTGTGAATACCTCCTTCAAAGAGTTAAGTCATTCCCTTCCTACACAGCTTGTTAAGGAGCTGAAAAGAAATTTGAAGATGAAAAAGGTAGATGTGAGAAAATTGAATGGGGATAGAAAGGAGTATACCTTTTTCTCAGCTGTACAAGGCACCTTCATAAAATTTGACCATATATTAAGGCATCAAAAAACCTCACAAATAAATGGAGAAAAGTAGAAAGATTAAATGTATCCTTTTTGGACTATAATGCAATAAAAATTATATTCAATAAGAGGCCGTGGAAGCATAGCCTAAAAATTATTGGAAATTAATCTAATCATAAGGATCAAAGAACAAATCATAAAAAAAAACAAAAAAAAAAAAACCTTCCAGGACAGCCTGTTTCACTCTGGAGCAGCACTCTTACCAAATTCAGCCAGGCTTTGGCCATGATGTGAAGACATGCTGTTCCCTCTCCCCTTCAGGGCCAAGAACCCCAAAGGCATCTTCTGATGCAAAAGGCCACTGGTGGTCCATAGAGTGTACACCCCTGGAGAGCAGAGAGCTCCCTTCTGTAGCTGTGTCCCTTCCTCCCAGCCCAGTACCTTAATGCTGATTGAATTGAGTAGAATTGACAGCAACCCTCCCCTCATGGTTTGGCTGTTGGCGCAGCCCAGAAAGAAAGGTAAATAAAGCTGTCTCCCCCAGGGACTGGACCCTCTGGGCTGCAGCAGCGGATCCTGCCGGGCCCAGGTGAGCAGGGCTCACCTGCTGGGCCAGTTGGGAGACCTTCAGCAGCGGGTGGAGATGGCCGGGGAGCTACTCAGGGGAGACCGGACAGGTGAGTCCCTCCTCTCCGCCCATCTCTGCTGTTCTCTCTCAGGCTCAGTAAATGCTCATTAAGTGTAAGGGGGTTATCCCCTTGTCAGCCACAAGGTGGCTGTGTCATCCAGAGACCAGAACCCGCTTTATCAGTTGGAAGGCCTTGGAGGCTGGACAGCGTGGCTCCTGCAGCCAGGCTGGCAAACCTCCCATGACGAAAGCGTTGTCTCTGACATGTGTGGGCCCCTGCGTCATTCCCCTTGGTTTGGATCCCAAGGCTTCACTGACTCAACTTCCCAGAAGTGTGGTTGTGTCCCAGATAGGACTTCCAGAGGGCCAGGGGGCACGCTTTGCAGAGGCGGGGTGGGGAGTGAAACCCCAGAGCAGTGTGGGGCCTCTGCTCCCTGCCTGCAGCTGATGGGTCACAAGCAGGGAAAAGGAGGGAGGCTCCTCGCCATCTGCCGAGACCCCGGCTCCTAAACTGCTGCTGCCGCTTTTGCTTGCCTTGGAAGCTCGAGCCGTCCAGCTTTTATTGGCGTGCCGGCGGGAGGCTGAGGACTTCTTGACCTCGGAGCACGTGTTGATGGGCGAGATCGAAGACCGCCTGGCCCAGGCCTACGCCAGCCTCGGTAGGCATTTCCCCACAAGGGGAGGGGGGAATCATCTTGTTTAGTCTTGGTATAACTGCTCTAACAGCCTCAGTCAGTGTCCCCCAAACTCAGACCCTCTCTCCCTTTAGTTCCCCCTCCCACCCTCCCCTTGAGAAGTCTTGGCTGTAATAGAGTGGGGGTTGCGATTCTCTTAGGCTGTGTTTTCCTGACAGGGGACTGGCCCAAATCTGCAGCCCATTTGCAAAACAGTCTTCAGGTGGTGAAGGCCCAGCACGGACCAGCCAGTGTGGAGATGGGCCATGAGCTTTTCAAGTTGGCCCAGGTCCTTTTCAACGGGTAAGGCTCCCACCCTCCACCGACACACACACCTGGCCCGCCCTCAGCCAGGCACATTTTGTTCCTTGTCCCCATCCTGGAAGCTTCATTAAGTTCCTTAGGGTATTTTGAAATTCTGAGTAGCTTTCTTATTTCCTCTTCAGGGGAAAATTGAAGGTCTCTCTTTCTGACATAATGAGAACATTTGTGCACCATGCTGAGAGATGACCGCGCATTCAGATCCAAAATAGGTTCCCCAAGGGGAATGCGTCATTCCCACCCGCTGCCGACCCTCCCTGGTCAGTGTCCCCATCCAGCCCTTTGGGCTCTCATTAAAATGCCTACTCTGTGCCAGGCAGCAGAACGGCAAACAGGCCGTCCCTTCCCTCCCTTCATTCCTCACCAACCAGGACTCGGCTGTCTTCTGCCCCCCCCTCCCCTTAATGGGTTAGTCATACCTTCTGATCCTATTGTCTCTGCCTTCTTTTGGAAACTCTGATTTCAGCGTTTCTGAGCAGCCCCTCCCCCCCAAACTGTTAGTGTAGCAACCACTGAATGCATCAAGCTAAAGGAGGCTCCCAAGCTGCTTTGGAGAGGCGAAGTGCCAGACTGATTCAGGAAGGTCTGGGTTCAAATCCTGCCCCAGACACTGGCGAGTTGTGGAGCCTGGGGCAGCCTCTGAACTCCCCAGATCTTGGAGGTCTCATTAAAATTGGGTTTCAGCCTACTTGGGGGGCACAGATTCCTACACCAGGGGAGTCACAGACCTCAGCTTCTCAGTGGGTGTAGAGGCACCAGGGAGATGGACTCTCGTGCCCAAGTGAGAGAGCAATGGTGAAATGACCTACAACTGGTCAGTCAGCAGCATTTATTAAGCTCCTGCTGTATGTCAGGCACCCCATTGAGCGTTGAGAATCCAAAATAAGGGCAAAAATTGTTGCCACCTTCAAGGAACTCACAGCCTAATGGAGGAAGCAGATAATATACATACATACTCAACCAACATTGTACAAGCAGGAGGATGAGATGTTGGGCAGACTTGTCCATTCTCAGAGGGATTGCTGCATTAGAAACTGGGCTGGTGTCCCTGAGGACGCTGCCACAGGCTATGTGTGCCTCCTGGTCCCTAGTATCCCGCCATGTCTGTCGGCTGCTGCCCCGAGCTGCATGAAGCCAGGGCTTGGCTCCTCATCCCAGAACCCCTGTGCACCATCACCGGATGGAGGGCTGACCTCTGCTTGTCTCTTGTGGCTCAGGTTTGCAGTCACTGAAGCAGTGAGTGTGATAGAGAAAGCGGAGAAGGTCCTGTCCTTACACTACGGCCCCGAGAACGAGCAGGTGCAGGAGCTGCAGCAGATGAAAGCCTGCTTACGGGAGTTACCCAGCCACCCTGGGGAGCCCACAGCCTAGGACGGGCCCTCAGCTTCTGCTTGTGGCTGACATAGTCATACGGGCTCCTACAAGTGGTCCCTGGGCACCTTCATGCCTCCAGGAAACACAGACCTGTACCAGCCGACCGCCATGGCTGCTGCTGTGAAACAGCGGCAACGTGGTCAGAAAGGCCCTAACAACCTGCCCCCTCGGACCTGGCAGCCCCACTGCCGGCATCGGTCCTGAGAGGCTCAGGAAGCTTTCCGGCAACAGGTGTTGTGGGTGGTCAGCTAGATGATGACGGCGTAAGTGTGTATGGGACGTGTACTGTGAGAAGGGACAGCCAGGAGGAAATCCTGGGCCCCGGGGGAGGCGTCTGCAGTGGTCAGAGGGAAGTGAGCAAACTCCGGGGAAAGTTCCCTGGCGGAGCATCGCAGTGTAAAAGAAAACCTCACTGAAGAGCATCGGGGCCAGGCACAGCTCCCTGGGGGTCGCAGGACTTCCCCATTTGGCAGAGCATGGGGGGCCATGGGTGCAGGACGGGGCACACATTGTTAGGGGGGCTGATGTGTCAGCTTGTTTACTTTGTTGTACTTTGGTATAGGTCCAATATTGGGAAATGACTGGAATTTTTTAAAATGAATATTTAATTTCTTAAAAAAAAAAAAAAAGTAACGGCTTGGGGGGAGTCCTGTGCCTGTTCTGAGATGTGGGGCCGGGGAGCAGCCGCTCCAGAATGACTCTGGTGAGAGGTGGGCTTCCGGACTCTGCCGTTGTTGTGAGGGCTGTTCTGCAGTGAGAGAACATCCCACTCTGAGGACCGCAGATGGGTCTGGACACCAGGCCCCTTCAAAGGGAGCTGGGCGTTCCCCAGAACCGGGCTGAGTCCCGGACTCACGGCCAGGGGCCGGCCCATGCAGTTCTCCATTTGGCTTCAGTGGAACCCCTGGGGTTTCCTGGGGTCGATCTCACTGATGGCGATGGCGTCATCAGGCTCAGAAAGAGCGTTCTAGGAACCCGTGGAGTTGGTGAGGTTTCCTCCCTGTAACAGGCCCCTGGGGTTCCACCCGCCGTGCCTCCTTTCCCGGGTTGTTTGTGGGATGGTTATTGGACAGCGTCAGGTTTGCTGAAGCCATTTTCCCGGTCCCTTCTGCCTCGTGCCCGCCTGTTCCCTCGCTCTGCCTCCTGAGCACACTAACGGAGCGCCCCGCCGTTGGGTCTCACGGTGCTGGGCCCCTTCTGTGACTTCCCAGCTTGGAAGGGACATTGAAACGGGCCCCTCCGTCCCTCCTAGAAGGGCAGACCACCTCACGGCCAGAGCCACCCGGGGAGCATCCGGCAGGAAGGAATAATTACAAGGGCGCTTGTGGCGTCAGACCCGCAATAACCAGGCTGAGGCCGAGGACTGGCTGCCTTAGACGCACGAGACCCCAGCCCACCCGGAAAGCTAGCCAGCCCCCAAGGCGGTCCCAAGGACAGAGCCCCCGGGAAGCTTCAGGTGGGCTGGAGCCCGGCAGGCAAGGCCCGTTCCCCCCTCCCTCCCATCCAGATGGACCTGGGTGCTGAGTGGGGGTCCGCTGTCAGGATTAGAGCACCCTCGGGGCCAGGGGTCCCTGACCTCGGAGTCTGCAGAGCCCCGGGGTCTGAGCTCAGATTTCGGGGAACTCTGGGGACTTGGAGGAGCCTACATTCTGAGAAGGGTGTCCTACTACAGGGTCGGTGAGCCCCTAGGCCCCGGAAGTCGCGGGAGTTTGCGGAAAGTGCTGGGTTCATATTCTGCCTGGGTAGTCCTGGGCAGATCACCTCTCCCAGCCTCAGTTGCCCCATCTGTAAAAAGGGGACCCGCCTCATAGGATCCTGGATGTTCCAGGGAGGGAAGGGGCACAGTAAGCGGGCCAGTAGGTGGCGCCATGGTGCACAGTAAGCGGGCCAGCAGGTGGCGCCATGGTGCACGGTGCATCAGCCCGGCATCAGGAAGGCGGGTGCTCAGTCACTCCCTCTGCAGCCCTGAGTCCTCCCGGCCCGTCGGCCTCAGCTTCTCATTAGTGAAATGAGCTGGAGAAGGAGACGGCAAACGGGCGAGAGCCCCGATGGAGTCAGAGACAGCCGCGGCTGAAGCATCGGCTGCGCCAATGGCGGGTCCCCATCACTTGGCCATCTGTCAAATGGGGACGAGGGCGATCCCTCCCCCCACCTCCTCGCCCCCATCTCCCCCCTCCCTACAGAGTTAGGAGGAAGATCCAAGATCCTCGTGGGGCTGGGCCTGGGAAACCCGCCCCTGGAGCTCGGGCCTTCCGAAGGAGAAAGTGCTCGAGGGCCTGCGGCGCCCTCCGCCTGGGAGCCTGAAGCGAGTCCCCCCCTCCCCCCTCAGTGATCCCTCGGCCTCTAGCTGGGGGGGGCCGGAAGCGAGGGGGGAGGGGCGGCGCCTCGTTTCCCCTTTCCGTCTCTAACGCCTAATTCAGTGCCTTGTGCACCGGAGGCACTTAATAAACGCTCGTGGGAGTAATCAGAGTAACTGGATCCGGGAGCCCACCGCCCAAAGGCGGCTCGTTCTTACGGGCGCCCTCTGTGCCATCGCTCAGCTTAAACTGTCCTCGGGGCAGCCTGTGCCCTCGGTCCTGGGTCTGCCCCAGGACCCCCCTCCCCCCCACGTGGCAGCCCCTTAAGCACTTCCGGTGCCCGGAGGCCGGCTTTAAATGGGGGACAACAGAGCGGGGCGGGGGCGATCCCCGGGCTATGAAGCTGAGGCAACCCGTCAATGCGGGCGGCGACTTCCCGGGGCGGGGAGACGCCCAGGAGCCCGACGCCGGAGGACAGAGGCGCGGCAGGCAGGGCAGAGGCTCATGGGACCACCTTTATTACGGAGCGAGGGGGCGGCCAGCGGGGCCGTCTCCGCCCGGGGCGCTCAGGGGCCCCTGGGGTCCAGCACTTTGCCGAGGAAGAGAAGGGCCCCCGTGTCCGTGTCCCGGAGAACGAAGATGAAAGGCTTGTCCAGGTGGTAGTCCAGGGAGAAGGCCAGGCGGCCGGGCTGCGCGCTGGGCCTGGGCGCCTCCCCCGCCCCGTCCTCGTTCCACTCGAAGGCCGCGCGGTGCTCCACCTGCGTGAGCTTGATGGCTTTGCCCGTGATCTTGCTCAGGTCCGGGGAGTCAAACAGAGACTGGAGCTCTGGAGAGAGGAGAGAGGCCGTGAGAGGGGAGAGAGGCCGGGAGAGAGGAGAGGCCGGGAGATTTTTGTAAAACCTAAAGTGCCCTGGAGATGCTCAGTGTTTGTAGGATCAACTACAGACTCCCCTCAACAATTAAACTCTTTCCCTGGGGGCTCTGGCTACACACACACCTACACAGATACCCTCGTATTCACACGTGCTCACACACACGTGCACATGCGCACAAACACGCATACAGATATGTGCTCATAGAAATACGATCAGAGAAGTGGACAGAGAGACGATAGATGTTCTGCTTTCTAGCCAGACCGCCCTGCTTGCTGTGGAGGACATGGGTTCGTCTTTGTCCCTTCCTGCCCCGTACGGACCTGAGCGAGTCCCCCAGCCCGCGAGGGCCTCGGGCCCTGCTGCGTGGAGGCCCCTCCGCCCCCAGCCCGCGCCGCGCCCCCTTGCCCGTGAGCCCGCGGCAGCCGCTGCTCCCCCACTCACTCAGCTGCTTCACGGTCTCGGTGACTTCGCCATCGTAGGTCAGCTTGATCTTGGGCACGGTCAGCACGGCCTGGATGGTCTTCAGCTCCCGGTCGATGTCGTGGATGAACTCGGAAGTGAGACTCTCCTCGATCAGGGTCAAGTTCTGGGTCACTTTCACGGGCAGGAAGAAAATCATGGACATGCTCCCAGTCAAGGGCAACTGGGCTATCTGAGGAGGCAGAAGAAGGAAGCGTTCCAAGGGTAACCCACCGTCCAGCCGTCTCACCTGGAGCTGGCGAGTGGGGCTCGCCCTTCCTCATCGCCCCCCCCCCATAACCAGGTTGGCGAGTCCCCAGGTCCCCTCGGCATCAGCAGGAGGAGCCGCCTCCTTCAGCGAGGCGCGCTGGATCTGGAGCCCCCGCCCCGTCCCCACTACCATCAGACCTTGCAGTTGAGGTCAGAGTCCAGGCCGTAGCGAAGGATGGCTTTGGGGTCTGACATCATGGGCACCCTGATGGTCCTGTCCTCATCCAGGTGGAAGTCCTGAAGGGAAGTCTTTCTGGAGTCAAACTTTGTCACCCACTGCCCTGGAAGGAGACGGCAAACAGGAGACATCAGCAGAGCGGGGACAGCGGGACGGGAAGCGGATGGACCCGCGGGCTCATCCTAAGCCTTAAGGAAACCGGGAGGATTGGGGGGACCGGCCCATTTGGGGGCCCCATGCGATCAATGAGCCTAGGACAGTACCCAGAATCCCACTATCCCATGTAAACTAGAAATTAAGATCCAAGGCGAGTGTGCAGGACATCGTTCTTTTTTAAGCAGCTTTAGAAAAGGCTAATTTGACGTTTTTACGCTGATGAAAACCAAACCAGAGAGATCATCTAGTCCACTCCCTTCATTTTTGAGATAAGGAAACGGCAACAGAGGAGATGAAGTGACTCACTCCTAGTCACCCAAGCAGGAAACATCAGAACAGGCTGTGCTCCCAAGGGCCTGCTGCCCAGCTTAGTGCTTGTCCCACATTGCCTTCCTCTACAGAAATACAGTTTTGTAGCAATCTGGGAGAATGGAAACTGCCCGGACAGACTTTGGTTTCTCTTTTGTGGGAGGGAGGGACACGAAACTCTTTTATAAAGCTTGTCTGCAGACACCATCATTTCAAATAATGGGGTTTCAGATCTAGAAAGGGTCTTCAAGACCCTCCCATCACCACAGTGGGGTGAGCCAGAAGGATGAAGGGTATAGGTCTGACCTCAGGCCCTCTGTGCTTGCCTGTGAAAGGGGGGGGTGATAACGGTCCCGACCCCATAGGGTGGTTCTGAAGATCAAGTGAGGTCATGTAATTGGGACACTTTGTAAATCTAGAAATCATGCACGAGTATGAGCTGCTTTCGTTTTTAGTTGTTAGTTTGTTTTTAAAGCCAGACCAGTGACTTCATTGCAGGAGGGAGGTTTGGAGAAATCTTCCAGCCCCTGTGGACCAGCTCCTGTTCTGCCTGCAGCTTTAGAACCCCTAGAGCTTAAGTAAGTCACTGCCAGAGATCACACAGGCAAAAGCAGTCCGGGGTTGGAAGTCGGAAGTCATGGGTCAGACCACCAGAAGGGATTAGTGTAATGAAAGGGAGGAAGACAAATGGGGGGGGGAGGGGGCAGGGGGAGGGCAAAACACCTTTTATAAAATTCCTGTAAACACAATCATTTACTATAACAAAATTTGAGATTAGAGATCACTTGTCTCCAATATATCTGACTGGGTAATCCTAACCAGTTATTTATTTTTATTATAATAATATTATTATAAATTGTTTATTATAAATATGTGGTATTGTGCATATCAAACATATGCAGTTTTCAACATTGACCCTTGCAAAACCTTGTGTTCTAATTTTTTTTCTTTCCCTTCTCCCTACCCCTTCTAGACAACAACTAATCCAATATATGTTATACATGTGCAATTCTTCTATACGTATTTCCACACATATCGGCTGCACGAGAAAAATCAGATCAAAGGAAAGAAAATGAGAAAGAAACAAAAAGCAAGCAAACGACCACAAAAAGAGTGAGAATGCTATGTCGTGATCCACACTCAGTTCCCATGGTCCTCTCTCTGGGTGCAGATGGCTCTTTATCAGAGACCACTAGAACTGGCCCTGGCCATGTCATTTAACCTCTCAAGGGGGCTGCTCTCCAAGACTAGAAATGGCACAGAAGCCACGGATCTGCGTTGGGGAGGGGTTTCTTATGTGAGTTAGTAATCCAGCACTTTACATATGTTGTCTTCACTATCCCCAATAATGGAGAAAATGAAAAGTGGCTCATCCAGAGCCTATCACTCAGCTAGGGTCTGCAGTCAGATTTGAATTCGGGTTTTCCTGAGCAGTCCCAGGCCCTGCACCTCCAGCTGCCTGCATGAATAAAATCACAGGTCGGAACAAGCCAAAACTCCTCCGGTTTAGGGCCTTCCCTCTCAGATTGCCCCAAGTGTGGCCTGTGTGTGCCCCATTTGCCCACAGCCGAGGGCCAGTGTCTCTCTGTCCCACGGGAGTGTCTCGGGGACAGGGGCTGTCTTTTGCTTCCTTGAAACCCCTCTCCTTAGCACACTGCCTGGAACCCCATTTTTTGTGGTTATTCATTTCTTCAGGAGCCCATTGGGGGTTTTCTTGGCAGAGATTCCACCTGGAGCAGCTTGCCATCTTCTCCTCTAACTCACTTTACAAATAAGGAAACCGAGGCAAGCAGGGTGGAGGGACTTGCCCAGGGTCACCCCAAAAGTATCTGAGGCTGGATTTGAACTTCTGACTCCGGGCCTGGCACTCCACCCACTGTGCCACCTCATTGCCCAGGGAACACATGCTTCTTTTGGCTTAAACGGGCTGTTCTTGCTCTTGCTGTTACAGAGAAAGGGAGCAAAGGACAGAGAGGGGAAGCCAGTCAGTCCGTATTTGTCAAGCACCTACTGTGCGCCAGGCACTACATCAAATGCTGGGGATACCAAGAAGGGCAACAGACAATTTCTGCCCCGAGGCCGAGGGTTGGATGGGGGAGACATCGGACGAACAACTCAGGACAAGCATGATACACACGGAATTAGCGGGAGGAACTAATGGAGGAAAGGCATTAGGATTGAGAGCGGGGACTCAGAGAAAGAAGCAGGAGGGAAGGTCTGCCCTCAGTCTAATAACCAGCCAGGGAACGCTGGGTAGGGAACCTCAGCCCCAGTTCCACGCAGCTTTGAAATGCTAATCCCCCCCCCCTCCCCCCCGCTTCTCCCACTCCGGCTCCCCACGGTGCCTCTGGAACGAATATTCCTGCCTGGAAGTCGGTGCCTGAAGCAAGGGCGCCCTCCAGCTGCTTTCCCAGGCTCCCTGTGCCCATCCTTGCCAGCCCCGCGGCATCCTGGGCCGGCGCGGGCTGCCCCTGGCTCCTTGACCCTGGCCCTCAGAAAAAGCTGCAAGCCGGGTCTTCAGCTCCCGGGCCAGCTTCTGCCCAGGGCTCAGAGGGAGGCGCCCCTGTGCCCGCCAGCACGGGCACGAGAGGCCAGAAGGCGGTCTGCCCCTGGGCAGCCTTAAAGCTTATAGTAACAGGTTTCACCTGTATTGGATTACTTATCGTCTGGGGGAGGGAAGGGAGGGAGGAAAAAACTGGAACCCAAGGGTTGTGCAAGGGTGAATGCTGAAAATTACCTGTGTGTGCCTTGTGAAAACAAAAGGCTTTAATAAAAAAATAAATACTCAAAAAAAGCTTTAGATAAAAAGACTTTAGCATAAACAGCCAGATTATATGATGATCAATTCTGCTGGACGTGGTTCTTCTTAACAAGGAGATATTCAGTTCCAATGGACTTGGGATGGAGAGAGCCTTTTATACCCAGAGAGGATTATGGGGACTGAGTGTGGCTCACCGCATAGCATTAGCGTTTTTACTTTTTTTTGTTGTTGTTCGCTTGCTTTTTGTTTCCTTTCTCATTTTTTTTTTCTTTTTTTGATCTGATTTTTCTTGTGCAGCAGGATAATTGTGGAAATATGGATAAAAGAATTGCTGGGCTACTTGTCATTTAGGGGAAGGGGATACAGAGGAAGGGAGAGGGAAAAAACTGAAACACAGGGTTTTGCAAGGGTGAGTGTTGAAAACTATATGTTTTGAAAATTAAAAAAACAAAACAAAACCCAGCATAGTTGATAAAGAGCTGGACTAACAAGAGGGGAGGAAATGCACAAAGGAGTACATGTGGAAGAGTTAGGAAGTTCAAATCTTAGCTGGACCATATTGGGTGAGTCACCTAACCACTTGGGGCTTTGGACAATTCTATCAGACTGTAAAATGCAGAAGGGCAGGGAGGTGGTGCAGTAGAATGGGCACAGCCCTGGAATTAGCAGGAACTGAGTTCAAATTCAGCCTCAGGCACTTACTAGTTGTGTGGTCCTGGACAAGTCACTTAATCCCTGATTCCTCCAAAATAAAAATAGACAGACACCAGATAGGTAGGTAGGTAGATAGATAAATATAAATTGCCAAGAACTGTGTTGGTAGTGGGAAACTTCACCAGGACCTGAAATCACAGGCCAGTTAAAAAACAAACAACAGACAAAACAAAAAACTTTTCTGGTACCAGAAGAGAAAAGGGATTTTCTCTAAAGCAAGCTGCTCTGTTTTCTTCTTCATATCACCCGTGGGCTTTACATTTTTACATAGTAGGCCCTTAATGCTTTTTTTCCCCCATCCATTTCCCCTTTCTGAGCCCCCTTCACAAATTCACATAACATTCTATCTCCCCCTTCCATGCCTATGCCCAGGCTGTGCCCCATGCCTGACAAGTCTTCTTAGCTCACTTCCATCTCTCAGAATCCTCAGATTCTTTCAAATTTCTGGTCATATCACCTCCTCAAGAGATATTTCCTATGCAGAGGAGAATTGCACATGTTAAATATATATTGGATTACTTGCCATCTAGAAGAGAAGGTGGGGGAAAGGGAGGGAGGAAAAAAATGGGAACACAAGGTTTTGCAGGGGCAAATATTGAAAACTATCTATGCTTTTGTTTTGAAAATAAAAAGCTTGAGAGAGAGAGAGAGAGAGAGAGAGAGAGAGAGAGAGAGAGAGAGAGAGAGAGATTACCTAACTCCTCCAGTTGCCAGTGCCTCCCATTTCTCACTCTGCTTTGGATATATTTGACATACTTATAACTATATATTTCTCCCAATAGAATCTAAGTTCCTTGAGGGAAGGAACTGTTTCATTTTGTTGTTGTTCCTGATACTTTAGCATCTACTACAGGGCCTGAACCATAACAGACACTTGATAAATGCTTTGGGAGTGAATAAAGAGTTTCTTCCTTGTTCACACAGGCAAGTTCTCTCTCTCCCACAAGTTAAGCTTCTTGGACTTGGCTCAGCTCTACCTTCTGTGTCCTACTGGGATAAGTCATGCAGATATTACTCCCATTTTGTAGATGAGGAAATGAGGTGCCTTTCCCAAGGTCTTACAGCTATCAAGTAGCAGAGTTAGGCCATGTACCAAGGAGAGGCAGTGGATGGGTTTGAATTCTAACTTTGCTGATGACTCTCCAACTCTAATGTGGAATCAGGAGTCTAGGCAGTAGTACGCTGGTAAATGTTTAACAACCAGCTTTTTAGGGGGAGAGGGGATGTACTCACAACACACTTTTCATTTTAATCTGCATCATTTACCTTTTTTTCCTATCACTTTCTTAAGTCTAAACAATCAACAAAACAATAAACCAAGTCCTGGTTGTATTGTTTGCTGATTTGTGAAATGTAAGTGATCCCACTTAAATTTTAACAATCAGCTCTTGGGCCTCTTCCACCTGGCTCCAACACACCCCTGATTCTAAGCCTGCTTTTTTGCTGTTGTACTCCTTTACTGCAAAAAGGTTATGTATAAATTAGCTATTACTTTCCTGAATGACTGTAGCAAAAACCCTTCCCAAGGGAAAGCTTTTGGTCTCTAGGGAGAACAAATAGAATTGTTTACTTTGCTACATAGTCATTTGTATTTTTCCCTTTTTTTTTAAACCTTCATAAACTTTCCAATAGATATTATGCCCCAGAGATTCCATTTTGAATTTTTTGTTGTGAGTCATTTTTTTTGTCGCATCTGTCTCCCCCGTGACCCCATTTGGGATCTTTCTTGGCAAAGGTACTGGAATAATTTGTGTTTTCCTTCTCTAGTTCATTTTACTTGTTGAAGAAATTGAAGCAAACAGGGTTAAATGACTTTCCCCAAATCATACAACTAGTAAATGTCTGAGCCCATTTTTGAACCCAGGTTCTCCTGATTTCAGGCCTGGTACTGTACCCACTGAATACTCCCATGAATTTCCTAAATTTCATTGACTTTATTAACTTATGTTAAGATCTCCATTTTATTCATTTTTAAATTTTTTTTTTGGGGGGGGGTGGATGAGGCAATTGGAATTAAGTGACTTGCCCAATGTCACACAACAAGTATGTATTAGGTGACTGGAATCAAATTTGAACTCGGGTCCTTCTGATTCCAAGGCTGGTACTCTATCTACTGTGCCATCTATCTTCCCCTTTAGCCATTTTTTAACCTTCAAAGAATCCCAGGCTGTTAACTCTTGTCCAGCTTGGGAAGAAGCATCTCTTTGACCCTCCTCTGCATGTTGGACTCTCTCCCTTACAACCTTACATAATAACACTTCCCCCTGATTAAGTCCATTCTTCTACACTGGGCAAGACCCTGGGCTGCTCTGCCCTCAGTTTCCTCAACTGTAAATAAAATGAAGGCCCATCAATGGGGTCCCCTAAGCCCCAGACCCACCCCTTGCTGACTGCAAGCATTTCTGAGTTCTCTCACCTTTGAAGTGAGCCGCGGAGAAGAGCAGGACACTGATATCTTTGGGCAATTCTCTGGAAGACCTGGAGATTTTCCCTTTCGTCTGAGCTTGAAGCCAGTTGTTCATCTCCTGGAGATCGATCCGGGGGTTGCCTGTCAGGATCCTGGGCCTAATCCCATAAGACTTTTCCAGAGGTGGGACAAACCCAGATTTTATTCGCAGCTCTGGGGAGCAAGGAGATAGTCAGTGTAGGAAAAAAAAATCTAGTTCTTTGCCTTTGCAACATGAAACAGGCCCAGGCTGTAGGTTATCATGGACTGATCATCCTTGGCCCTTTTTATCAGCACGCAAAGCATACCTATGGTGCCTGGTACATAGTAAGCACTTAATAAGTGTTTACTGAAAATTATAAAGACGGAGCTTGACTTGAAAGAAAAATATGAGAAGACCCCTCCACCTCACCACTTTGCTGAACTAGAACATCCATACAAATAATAGATTACAATATTTTCAGACTTTTTTGAAGCATGAACCAGTTATGCTGATTTTTCCTCTTCTTTTTTCTTTTTTTAAATTTTTTACTTAGTACATTTTGAATTTGAATTTGAATGAAAATCATTTGGACTCAGTTGAATTTGAATTAAGTTCATTTTGAACTTAAATCCAAAACAGACCAAAAAAAGAATATTTCCAAGTATGATAACAGAAAGAGAAGACTCCATATAAAATCACAAAATTCCATTCCAGACTGTTTACTTTAAAAAAACAAAAAACACGTTATTTTCAAAGTTATCCTGCTTTTCTGTGCTTCCTTCTAAGTTTATTTTTGTTCTGGGCTATGCACTTTTTTTCTTACTCCCTCCCCACCCTGCCCTAGAGAAGGCTACAATTAAATATTCTCCTTTTTTCTCTTAAAAGAGTATTATTTATTATATAGAATATATTGTATTCTATATATTCTGTAGAATTATATCAAAGCAAAGGAGAAAACCATAGTAATATATTTTAAAAATACAACAATAAAAACTAATTAAGATAGATAAATGCTTGTCATCAATTGATTTCTTTTTATTTATTTTTTTCCCCAAGGCAATTGGGGTTAAGTGACTTGCCCAGGGTCACACAGCTAGGATATATTAAGTGTCTGAGGTCAGATTTGAACTCAGATCCTCCTGACTGCAGGGCTGGTGCTCTATCCACTACACCACCTACCTGCCCCTGAATTGATTTCTAAGAATTTTTTTAAATGGATTTCCTTCAGAGAGACCCATTCCACTTCTTGCTATTCTGCCCCCCTCCCAGTTCCCAGCTTTGCCTGGTACCATCCTCAGCCTAACATGCTGAGCCATCCTGGTTGTGATCCTGGCTGCCCATGTGGCCTCGGTAGCAGCAGAAGCCACGCTCGTAGCCCCTCTTTAATGACCAGTAAGAACAGAGCGCCAGGCCCGACACGGGAGGACACGCGCTATACCAATATAGGGCCAATGAGTACCCTCCTGCTGCCTCTGAGACCAAAGACTTACTTTTTTCTAAGACGATCCGAGAGGCGCTCTTTAGGTTCTTCTGAGAAGCGGTGACGGAGGCCAGGAGCTCCTTGTAGGTGCCGTGAATGTCTGGGTTGGTAATCAGGTCGTAATAGAGGGCCCGGTGAATGGTGGACTCGGTTCTCTGGCCAGCACCTGCCAAATGAGGACCACAGATCATGGAAGCAGAACCTCAGATCAGGAAGGGATGTCTTCCGGCACATCATCCCTCAAAGCCCCTCCCTGCACAGAGGAGAAACCTGCAGTCCAGGGAACTTCAGTGACTGCCAGTTTAACCTGAGTTGTAAGCAACCTTGCTAAGATTTGGACCCAGGGCAACTGACTCCAAACCCATTCTTTCTATTTTATTGAATGATATGAAATTCACTCGGTGAACTGAGAGGAAGAGAAGGGTTTGGGCTGTTGGGTTCTTGTTCATTTGTTGGGGTTTTCTTCAAAGATACTGGAATGGTTTGTTATTTCCTTCTCTGGATGATTTTACAGATTAGTAAACTGAGGCAAACAGGATTAAGTGACTTATCCAGAGGCATATAGCTAGTAAGGGTCTGAAGCCAGATTTGAACTCAGGAAGATGAGTCTCTCTGACTCCAGACCTGCACACTCTATTTGTGCCACTTGGCTAGGATAGTACTCATCTATTCTCTTTTATTATTGCCCTTTTTGCCCAAGAAATTTTATATAAAATTTAGATATATAAAACAGGTATACGAATCACTTATTGATAATAGAATAATAAATCATAATTTTGTGACCCCAACATTCAGTTAAGTGACCCCTATATGAACCACAGTTTAAGGGATCATGAACTACAGTTTAAGAAGCTTTGGTCTAAAGGACCAAAATGGATCTGTATCATACTAGTTGAATATAAGGAAGACTTAAAACAATTTTTTTTCAGGGCAGCTAGGTGCAGTGGATAGAGCACAAACTGAGTTCAAATCTGACCTCAGACATTTAACACTTCCTAGTTATGTGACCCAAGAAAGAAAGAAAGAAAAGAAAGAAAAGAAGAGAGAAAGAAAGAAAAAGAAAGAAAGAGAGAGAGAGAGAAAGAAAGAAAGAAAGAAAGAAAGAAAGAAAGAAAGAAAGAAAGAAAGAAAGAAAGAAAGAAGAAAGAAAGGGGAAGGAAGGAAGGAAGGAAGGAAGGAAGGGTGAAGGAAGGAAGGAAGGAAGGGAAGGGAAGGAAAAGGGAAGGAAGGGGGAAAAGAAAAGAAAGAAAGAAAGAAAGAAAGAAAGAAAGAAAGAAAGAAAGAAAAAAGAAAAAGGAAAAGGGAAGGAAGGAAAAGGAAAAGGAAGGAAGGAAGGAGAAGGAAGGAAGGAAAAAAGAAAGAAAGAAAAGGAAAAGGGAAAGGGAGGGAAAGGGAAAGGAAGGAAGGAAGGAAAAGGAAGGAAAAGGAAGGGAAGGAAGGGGAAGAAGGGGAAGGAAGAAGGAAAAAGAAAGAAAGAAAGAAAGAAAGAAAGAAAGAAAGAAAGAAAGAAAGAAAGAAAGAAAGAAAGAAAAGAAAGAAGGAAGGAAAAGAAAGAAGAAAGGAAGGAAGGAAGGAAGGAGAGAGAGAGAAAGAGAGAGAAAGAAAGAAAGAAAAAAGAGAGAAAGAAAGAAAGAAAAGAAAAGAAAGAAGGAAGGAAGGAAGGAAAAGGAAGGAAGGAAGGAAGGAAGAAAGGAAGGAAGGAACGAAGAGAGAGAGAAAGAAAGAGAGAGAGAGAGAGAAAGAAAAGCATAGGTGACTTAAGAAAGCTGTGGGGTACCCATCACTAGAGACTTTCAATAAGAAAATAAATAGCCATTGACCCTGGATGTGAGGACACAAGTAAAGGGAAGGAAGAGAAGAGGGACAGGTTACCTGGGCAAACAGTGTCCCAAGATGTCCCTCGTCAGCAGATGGAAGCTGATACTAGCCTTTACTTAGTGAGATCCTTGTGTTAGCACAGCCCTCCCACATGGACACACACAATCCAGCTCTTGGGCCAGACGCCTTCCTTTTCCCTACCGTGAGAAAGTGACCCTTCAGCTACTGTCTGACCAAGTTCTAATCACCCGGGTGAGAACTAGCAGAGAGCTAGAACCCAAATGGAGGGGAGCTCAGAGAACATCTAGATAAAAGGAACAAAACAAGTTCCTGAAGTCCGGGTGAGGAACGCTGTGCTCTGTCCGGGTTCCCCGAAATCTCACCCAGGGAGAGCGCGGACAGGGCCGTGGCCACGCTCAGTGGAGACAGAAGCACGTTGGTCGTGGGGCTCTCGCTGGACTTCTGGCGGTAGAGGTCGTAGCCGAAGTTGGAGACCGCCGCCGCCAACTTATTCACGGGGACTTTGAAGAAGGGGTCCTCCTCCTCTACCACCGTGGCCCCCGTGGCGTCAGGCCCTGGCAGGGGTTCCTGGGAAAAGCACGAGAACTCTGGTTTAAATGAGGAAGGGCCCAGAGATCCCCAAGCCCCGGGAAGCCATTTCTCCTCGGCTTGGGGAGGCAGGTGAGACAAAGGCGCTCTGGGCAGGGGGGTGTCTGTCGTTGGCCGGAGGGTTTCGCCTTTAATTGTCGTCATTCTGGCCCGAGGTTAAAAAAAATTCCTCCAGTGCCCATGACCTCGTGGAGGGATGGATGGATGGATGGATGGAGAGCCACCCAGAAGCAGGCGGGTGAGCCACTAATCCACCAACCAGAATGCATCCCGTGCCAGCTGTGTGCCAGGCGCATGGGAGGCCCTGAGGAGGTGGCACCGACCCTGCCCTTTATGAAACCTAGTAGTCAAGGGACACTTAAGGAACCAGCCAGGCAGACACTCCAGCTAGAGCTTGCTCAGGCAAGGCCCAGAGTGCCGGGATCCAGGGAGAGACTGGAGGGGCTACATAAGCATACATGGTGGGCAGAAAATAAATAGCAGGTGATTGGCTACAAAGCGGTTAGGGAGCCAGAGTGCAGCAGCTGGGGGGGGGGGGAGGGAAGTAAGCTTCAGAGCCAGCCTGAGAGTCAAGAGGTGAGATAGAGAGGAGATCCACAAAATATCCACGTTTGGGAAGGGAGAGTGGAGTCCTGTGTGCGAATGAGAGGTGAAAAAGGAAGCAAAGGCAAGAGAGAGGAGGGGGGAAAGGAGGGAAGGGAAGGAAAAGAGACAAACAGTGCGAGAGAGGACGAGAAAAATATGGGACAGGAAGACAGAGAAAGAGAGAGAGAGAGAGAGAGAGAAGAAAAAAGGGAAGGAGGGAGAAAGGGAGGGAGAAGAAAAGAAGAAAGAATGAAGAGAAAAAGAAAGAAAGAAAAGAATGGAGGGAGGGAGGGAGAGGGAGAGAGAGACAGAGATAGAGAGAGAGAAGAGAATTCATTTAAATGATTATATTCCATGACATAGAACCTTAGAACAATATGGAAAATAATTGGTACTTTAAAAAAAAAAAAAAAAAAGGGTGAGTGCTTCAGGAGAAAGTGCAGTTTCTAAAGAATTGTGTAATTTTATGGATGTGGGTCAGGGTGCTTCCTGCAAGGTCACACGGAATAAAGGATACTTAGCTGTTTACCCGGGAGTTAGCAAAAGTTTACCTTGTAGGAACCAGGGGAGGAAGGGATTGCTGGGAGCTGAGGCGGAGGCGGGTGCTTAGGATTCAGATCCCAGGAGAAAGTCCCTGCCCTCCAGGAGCCGGGGCCTCCAGACACCAGGTAGTCCGCATCCCCATTTTACAAAGGAAAAAACTGAGGCCAAGTGGGGAGAGGCTGGCCCCGGGTCAGGATTCCGCTCCAAGCCCCTTTCCAAATCCAGCCATCCTTCCACCCAAAGCTCCCGGCTAATGGAGGTGCGGGGCAGAAGGGGGGAAGGAGGGAGGGGGAGGTTGTTTGTGCTTATTTGTTACAAGGAACTTTCTATGGGAAAGGAGGAATGCATCAGGAAGTGAGAGTGACGTTCAGAAGAGAAAAGTGCAGCTAAAGCCTCGCAAAGGAACAGCAGCTTCTCCTGCTGTAGCCCAGGGTTAGTTCAGGTCACATAATGGGCAGGACGGCCCTGGCGCGCTCAGGAGCTTTCCCTTCCAATGTCCTTTCGTAGAAAAACAAAGACAGAGGAGGAAGGAAGGAGGAGAGACTTTACAGTGTATGAAATACGGGGGGAGGGGGGTGGAAGCCCCAGCGTTATTATTCCCATTTTGCAGATGGAGAAATGCAAGGAGTTGCCCACAATCACCCAGTAAGATCCAGGACTCTTTCAGGGCCTCCCAGTGTCCCAGGGACTTTTCCAGGGTCTGGGACTTCTGAGATTCGTTCACCCTCCTCCTGGAGGTCGCCTGCCTCCAAACCCACACATACCCCGTTCTTCACTCACCTCAGTCCCTGCTGTGTTCTGGGAGCTGCTATAGCTCACGAAGGCTACGGCCCACAGGAACGTCACAAGGGTCTTCATCATGGAGCCTGTGGGGGAAAGGAAAGATGGAGAAGCTCCAGTTGGTTCTTGGGCTGCCCCAGGCAGAGTGTGGAAACTGAGGCAGAGTCAGCCCCAGGCTGCCCCTACAACTTGGGAATGACTGGCTAAGTCAGTGGCTCAAGAAACATTTGTTAAGTTCTTACTGTATACATTCTTATTATTTTTCAGAGGCGAGGTGCATAGAGCAACAATCTTGGAGTCAGGGAGTTCAAATCTACCCTCAGACAAGTCACCTAGCCCTACTGGCCTCAGTTTCTCCTTCTGTAACATGAGCTGGGAAAGGAAATGGCAAATCACTCCAATGTCTTTGCCAAGAAATGTGGTCACAAAATCGTCTGAACAACGATCGCACACCACGATGTGCCGGCTCCCAGAGTATTCTGTTACTTTCGTCCTCTATTTGGCTCCTACAGGTTCACAGACGCGACAGAGTCATCTCCGAGACTTTCTGCTTGGTAATCAAGAAACCGGTTTTGAGAGGGAATTGATAAGAATGAGAATTTAGATTATCCAGTACAACCCTGCACTTTTTATACCGAAGGAAAATGAGACTCAAAGATGGGCAATTATTTACCTAAGGTCACACATCAGAAGTAGCACAGTCAAGGTTCAGACCCAGGTAAAATTGGAAACTAACAGAGAGCTTAAAGAGTGTCTAGGATCAGGGGTCCTCACACTACGGCCTGTGGACCAGATGCAGCAGCTGAGGACGTTTATCCCCCTCCCCCAGGGCTATGAAGTTTCTTTATTTAAAGGCCCACAAAACAAAGTGTTTGTTTTTACTCTAGTCCGGCCCTCCAACAGTCTGAGGGACAGTGAACTGGCCCCCTAGTTAAAAAGTTTGAGGACCCCTAGTAGGTCATAGTTCTCAGAGGACTCCTTCATACACTTAAATATTATTGAGGACCCCCAGTGAGCTTTCCGTGAGCTATATCTACCAATATTTACCAATCTCTTAAAACTTCTTTTCCTAAAAAAAAAAAAAAAGAACTTCTTTTCCTCCCGTGCCCCTCCCAATCCCACCACCAAACCAAAGGGTCTTTGAGACGCCCCTCAGCCACCCCACATTTGAGGACCCCTGGATGAGTACATTTTCATTCTATAAGTGAGAAAGTAGAGACTTCCCCAAGATCACACTGCTAATATCAGAAGCAGACTTGAATCCAGGACCTCTAACCCTAGAGATATATTCTTCCATGAAATGCTTTTATTCTAAACCTGTGTTTGCTACCAGGATTTATAAAAGCTCCTCTCCACTCCCGCTGCCCCCTTGGAACCTTCCTCAGGCTATTTAGCACCATCCAGCTCCAGGAAGTAACCATGAGACCTCAAGGGTCAAAGACACCAGGGGAAGGTTTAATAGGGTGGATTGCTGTAAATCTGATAGTATCAAATACCTCCAAAGAGATCAAAGAAAGAGGGAAAGGAGCCATTCACATGCACAAAACTAGTTAGTGTTGTAGCAAAGAACTGAAAGTGAAAAGAAGTAGGATGCCCCTAGACTGAGGACCAGCCCAACCAACTATGGTAGAGGGATGTCATGGAAAAATTATTGGGCCATAAGAAATAACAAAAGGAATGGATTCAGAGAAACCCGGGAAGACTTCCATAAACTGATTTAGAATGAAATGAGCAGAACCAGGAAAACAACTTATACAATTACTATGCCTTTTTTTAATCTGAAAAGATTTAAGAACTTGAGTTCTTAAAATATGTAATTACATTATATAAGTCAAAGGCAAGTCTACTAATTTCCCTGGGCTTCAATGTCTTTATTTGTTAAAATAAGGGAATTGGGGGGGGAAAAAATTTTAATGAGAGAAAAAAATGAGGGAATTGAACTAGACCTGTTAGATCCTTTCTAGTTGTAGGTCAATGCAATAATTAGCAATAATTAGACCAAGAATAAAACATGATACTAACCCCTTGACAGAGAAATCAGGGATTCCAGGGGTAAACTGAGATATACATTTTGGAACATAGTCAATGTATGGATCTGTTTTGCTGAATTGTGCTTATTTTTCTTTTTATAAGAGGTTTAAAAAAATTGGGGGTGAGCAGACGAACATAGAAAAGAAAAATGATCCATAGGGAGACCAAAAAAAAAAAGATAGAAAAGAAATAAAATAGGGGCATTGTGGCATTTTTAAAAACTCATAGAGTACTTTTTTAATTCCTGGACAAGAACAGGAGATACAGAAGACAGACTAGCAGGAAAGCATTAAAACTACTACTTGAAATTATTTTCTTTTCCAAACATAACCAATACGTGCTTTTGCATATAATTTTCTTTTGCCGTTCTGTGTATATGGAAATGTTTGTCTTTGATGATGTTTCTTAAGTACCCGTCAACAACCAAAGAAAAAATTAATTACCTCTTTCAATTCAGTAAGCATTTATTAAGGATCAGGGGTTTTGAGGGAATAGAGGGAGAAACTAATATGTGATTTCATTGTTATAAGGTATTCCTAGGAATAATAGTCCCTTTAACCTCAGCACCAACTTGATCACTTATAGTCTTAGAGAGATGCCTGAGTCTCTGTGAGAGAAATGATTGTTCCAACATGGCAGTATTTATCACAGGCAGATTCTGGGCTCACTCCTTTCTGACACAGAGACCATCCACTATGTCATGATGCCGACAAGAAAAAGACATAATGAAAACATTTCCAATACACAGGGGATTTATATTCTTGTGTGTGTATGAATAATATGTATTCAAATAGGTAAATATAAAATAGACAAAGCAATTAGAGACTCATCTCAGAAGATGTCACTTGAGCAAAGTCTTGAATAGAGAAAAAAAGAAAAGTAAAAAGATAATACGATACAAAACAATGACAAAGATCTCATGAAGAAAAATGCTGTCTACATCCCAAACTGATAAACTCTGAGTTCAGATAAAGCATACCTTTTTTACTTCCTTTATTTTTCTTGATTTTTTTTTTTTGGCAATTTGGCTAATAAGGAAATATGTTTTGCCTGACTTCACATGTATAATTGATATCATATTGCTTGCCTTCTCAATGAGTGGGGGAAGGACTAAAGGGAGGGACAGAGTTGAGAACGCAACATTTCTTAAAAAATGAATGTTAAAGTATAATTACTTTCTTAAAAATACCTTGGATCTGATTAATGTGAATAATTAATCCCCTGAAATGGCCTCGTGTATTCAAATTTGCACTATTAGAAGTTAAAATTGTTTAAAACATGGTAATTGGTTCCAGCCTAATGAAAATATGCAGTGTGAATTCAAATACTGTGACTATTTCGGGAGATTTATTATTCACATTATTTAGAGCCTAGGTGTATAACTTTGGCAGTTATGTAGAGAATAGATTGGAGAGCAGAGAGATTGGTGGTAAAAACAAGAGTAACAAAGGCCTAAATTAGGGCAGTGGTCTCATGCCTGGAGAAAGGGGGATGGATTTGAGAAGCAGAATAGACAAGACATGACAACTGGTTGGATGTAGGCAGTGAAGGGAGAGGAAAGACTGGACAATGGCTATGAGTTTATAACTTGGGTGACTGGAAGGATCGTGGTGTCCCCTGAAAAAAAATAAAGTTAGGAAGAAGGGTAAGGTTTGGGGGAAAGATATGTTCTATTTTGAATATGATGAATTTTAGATCATTGGAATATTTCAAATCTTAAATTCAAACTCTTTCATTTGTATATGAGGGAACTAAATTGCAGAGAGGATGAGGGACTTGCCCAGAGTTGAACAGATGGTAAGTGCTTAGAGTGAAGGCTTCTGGGCCTCATAATGGACAGACTGTTGGACCTGAAGTCCAGAACACTCAAGTTCAAATCTGCCCTCAGAGACTTACTCGCTTATCCCTGAGATGCTGGGCAAGTCACCTAATGTATGAGTCCCTCAGTTTTTTCAACTGTAAAATGGGGATCATAATAGCACCTACTCCCAGAAATGTTGTGAGGCTCAAACGAGGTAATATTTGTAAAGCACTTAGCACAGAGCTTGGCACATAGTAGGTATTAATAAATCATTGTTTCTTTCCCTGACATCCAGCGCTCTATCCATTTTTACCATACTGCTTCATCTCCCAATGAGGACATCTAATAGGCATTTGGTAATACAGGACTGGAACTCAGGAGAGAGATTTCGAAATTTCTTTCCATTAAGATTGGGTCATTCTCCCCAAGAAGCCACGGCTTTTCTACCACATGCTGGGCACTGGAGCTCTAGGTTTCCCCACAGGCTCTTGCCCTCTGTAAGAGGGGGGCAGAGAGTTTTCTTGCACAGCATGGTAATTGTGGAAATATGTCTAGAAGAATTGCACATGTTTAACATATATCAGATTACTTGCCGTCTAGGGGAGGAGGTGGGGGAAGAGAGGGAAAAAATTTGGACCACCAGGTTTTGCAAGGGTGAATGTTGAAAATTATCCATGCCTATGTTTTGAAAATAAAAAGCTTTAATTAAAAAAATAAAGAGCGGGGCAGAGGAAGAGGAGCAGGAGGATGACCAAGTGAGAGTCCATGGAGAGCAACTTTTTTCTGTGTGAGATAAAAAATGCTAACATTCCCCTGGCTTCCAGCTGCCCACTCCACCCATGGAAGAACCCCACCCAGAGCCGATGGGACTTTCTAGCTGGCCTCAATTGAGAATTCAGGCCAGCAGAGGCTGAGGTCCAGAGATGCACCCAAGCGATTAATTTGGTATTGGGAAAGGCAGCCTCAGAGGATCCAAACCTGCCCCATCACTAAGAGAAGAGCTTTTTGCCTTCAGCTCCATCCCTGGAACAAGGCTTGGAACCTGGTGCCTGAGATGGGAAGAGAGCTGAATAGTTCAGGGACTAAATCATTCCCCCATGTTGAAAAACAGTCCCGGAGCGTCCAAGGGCGGAACTCTCTCTGGCTGGACGCGGCTGAGACATTTATCCATCTGTCAGTGAAAGCGAGGACTGGAAGGAACTGAAGGGGTCAGCTAGACCAAAAGCTTCCTTTTACAGAGGAGGAAACTGAGGGCTCCAAAAGTAAATGCCTAAGGTCACATAAGAAGTAAATGGGGGAAACTGAGATTCAGACCCAGGAACTTTGATGCCAACAGAACAGGGGCTCACTGATAACAGCCCTTCACTCAGGGTCTCCAAAGGCTGGAGGGTCCAGCTGTCAGACCGAGGGGGTGGAAGGAATTCCTGTTCAGGTGAGGGCTGAAATACTTGCCCGCTGAGAACCCTTCTAACGGACATCTTTTGGCCCTGTGACTGGGTAAAGTTTTTGAGGGGCCCTCAAGCCTCACTGGGAACTTCACTGGGCTGAGGACCTTCGGTGCACAGCCAGGCTTGTCCTCAGGCAACAAACGCACTGGCCGCCATTTTGAAATCTGTCCAGCCTGGGTGAACTGCCCGTGTGATTTTGGGCAGGTCATCCCACTTTTCTCAGTCTCAGTTTCCTCATATGTAAAATGAAGCGGTTGGAAAATAGATCATTTCCACACAATGAGAGAAAAGCCAAAAAAAATTAGTTAGTTGGTTCTAATTTCTATTTGGACGGGGGTGATATGTGACTATAGGGGAGATTCTATGCAAACAACACCCCCCCTCTGCCAAGGACCGTGAAATAGAGGTGCTGGGGTGTCTATGGCAGAGGGGGCGGGATGCTCTTCTCAGAGCCATTACTTAGGCTGCCCTCATTGGGACACATCTCCTCATGGTCAGACAAAGGTCACACAGTTTGGCAAGAGCCAGGGCTTGTTATCTCCTGCACACATGTGGGGGAAAAAATGGCGCCATCCCATCCAAAGGCTAATGGCCGGGACGTCACCCGGGCTAGTGGGAGCGCTGGGGGATGGGCTTGGGGGAAGCCGACCTCGGGCCGTCCAGCTCACTGGTGAAACCGGGCCGCTGTGGCCCAGCCCAGCCAAGTCAAGGTCAGGGGCCCACCCTGAAGCCACATCCTCCAAACCCAGACGAGGCAGCTGGTATTTAACGAACCTCCCTGCAAGCTGGGAAGACAAGTAGGAGCCGGCACATGTGTTTCTAATTAAGTCCTGTTGTACAGAAAACACTCCTTCTCCTCCCCCCAGACCCACAAGCCTCTGAGCACCATATGGAGGCTGAAACAGAGGAAGGGCCTGCCCCTGCCTGGGCAAGGGAAAGATTCTTCCTCTGCGAGGGGCCCTGGGAGAGGTCAGCCCCTGTTGGACGAACCCCATCCAAAGCAGAATCAAAGACTAATGATGGCAAGCATCGGGAAACTTGACCGGGAGAGCCGGGTAGAAGAGGCTTCCAGGTCAACTTTTAAAAGGGGAAAGCAGCCAGGGTGTGAGGGTGAGGGGTAGGGAGGGGCCCGTCTGAGCTGCAGCCACCAAAGGGAGCACATACACCTCAGACTCATCACAGAAGCCTCGAGTTGGGTGTGGAAGGATTTCCAAAGTCCTCAGAGGAGTGGACTGCCCTTTCCTTTTCTGGTATTTTATAGATGTGGAAACTGAGGCAATGTTAGGTGACTTGCCCAGCTAGCAAGCTCTGAGGCCAGATTTGAACCCCTGACTGAAGCCTAGGCGATAAGTGGCCGAAGCCAGATTTGAATCTAGCTGAGCTCTTTTCTCTGTACCTAACATAGCTTTTCATTTTAACCATTTACTTCTAATAAGAGAGGCAGTCTAGGCTCTCTAGACAGAGAAGCAGGAAAGTAGAAGCAGCAAGAAGAGCTGGATTCAGGTCCTGCTTCTGACATGTGCCGACTGTGTCCCAGAAAACTCTAAGTGTATAGAAGACAGCATTCTCCATTTGTAGAGGAAGGATCCTCATTAGCAATCCCTATATTTATGATGTTCTAGGTCTAATCCAAAAGAAACTGCTAATTAGGTGCTCGGGAGTACAGCGCAATCAGCCCCACTCTGTTACTGTTTCTGAGGTCAAAGCCCCAGTTGTCCCACCCTAGTTAAGGCTCTGGCCAGACATTAAATTCTTTGAGAACTTAGGCTGCTCCTGGCTCAGCAATCTCAAGGTCACCTACTTAAGGCTCAAGGTATCAGAACGTGTCAAGCCACAGTGGGTCGGGAAGAGGCAGCCTGGGGAAGGGCCTCTCCCGCCCTCCGAGGGGGTCCCCAGGGCAGCTTCTCTCATCTCCCCCAGGGGCCGGCCTCCATCTGTGGGTGGAAGCAGACTGTCCTCACCCCAGGGGAGCCGCACTCCCACCTTGCTGCCCTCGGGGAGCCTCGGCTTTTGGCAGGGGAGCCATCCTCCCTTCCGTCCTTGGCTGGAGAGCTAAGCACTATGGGGGAGAGCCAGGCACTATGGGGGAGAGCCAGGCACTATGGGGGAGAGCCAGGCACTATGGGGGAGAGCCAGGCGGTGGGGTTTCTGGGAAGCCAGGAGGTTTTCTTTGGCACCGAGTCTAATCTTCACTGCGGCTTCCCCCTGGGAGCAGAGGGGTGCGGCGGGCTCGGGGGCCCTTGGCTCACAGCATCCCACATCAGATAAGCCGGGTTCAGCCAAGAGGCCGCACTCCTTTGGAGGGGCCGCCGGCCCCCGGGAGGTTGTGCTCCAGCACATCTGGAAAGCGTTTGGCTGGCACACCGAGGCAGGAAGGGGAGACTGAGGATGGGCAGGGCCCAGCTGCGCCCCCCCCCACCCTCCCCTCTCCGTGGAGTTCAGCCGGACAGCTGCTTGCAGTTCTGGGAAGTTGCCTTTGAAATCAGCACCAGCTGATTTGGAAAAGGAAGAAGAGAAGCAGGCGGGGGAGGGGGCCCAGGAGGGGCTTTGGGCCCAGCTGCTCCACGTGGGAGCCCTTCCCCAGCCCAGCTCCCAAAGGAGAGGGGAACCCCGAGAAGATCAAACGAGAGCATCTGCAGAAAGCACCCGGGGGGCCGTTAGCCCCCCATTATCTCCATCCCCCGGCCTCCACCTACCTCCTCCCCCCCTGAGTCTCCTATCATCCTGGGAAATGTCCCAGGCCTCTTTTTATGGCTAGATGGGAAAGTGCAAAACCCGGGGCCTTCTGCTGCCCCCACGTACCCGCTGCGCGCCCCCGACCCCCCTGGCCGCAAAGCATCCCTTCCATCCTTGCCCGAGCCCCGGCCTCTCCCCCCCCCCTTCTGCGGGGGTCCCCTTCCTGCAGCCCGGTCCCCAGCCCTTTCCCCATCGCCCTCCCCTCCCTCCCTGCCTGTGCAGGCCCCTCAGCCGGAGCCGGGGCCGCCCAAGGCAGGTGGGGGCTCCTCACCTGGGGATCCTGCCCGCCGCGCTCTCCACTTTGCTCGGACCGAGCCTGCACTCAGTGAGGGATCCCTTCGAACAAGCACATTAGCCGCCTTCTTCTTTTTTTTTTTTTCCTCAGCCTCCCAGTCCAACAGCCAGCCGGCTTCAGATTACAGCTGTGCCTTTCTTAAAGCAACCCCCTCTCATTTTGAATGTACTATTGCAACATAGCCCCGGGCGAACTTCAACCAGACTCCCCCTCCCCCCGTCCCAGCACCCCTCACACACAGTCTCCTTCCAGACCAGTCACTTATTAATAGGAAAACTAACACTTTTTTTTTTTTTTTTTTTGGTGTGTTTTTCTAAAACAAATGGGGTTAAATGATTTGCCCAGAGTCACTCAGCTACTGTTGTCAAATGTCTGGGGCTGAATTTGAACTTGGAACTGGTGCTCTATCCAGTTAGTTACCTGAAAGCAACACTCTTTCTTCCCTGACTCCAGTGGCTTCAGGGCCAGGAACTTCTCAAGCCAAGGCATCCCAGGTGAGAAACAAAAGCAGAGAGAATGCTGTGCTCTGGAAAATAGACATCTTTCCCTCTCTGAGGCTCGTTTCCTCTTTTGAAAAAGAATAGACTGGGGCGGGTAGGGGGCACAGTGGATAGAGCACCAGTCCTGAAATCAGGAGAATCTGAGTTCAAATTTGACCTCAGACACTTAACACTTCCTAGTTGTGGGATCCTGATCAAGTCACTTGACCCTAGTTGCCTCAAAAAGAAAGAAAAAAAGAAAGAGAGAGAGAGAAAAAGAAAGAGAGAGAGAGAGAAAGAAAGAGAGAGAGAGAAAGAAAGGGAAAAAGAAAGAAAGAGAAAATTAGACTGGATGAGATGACTTGTATGTAGTTTAGTAGAAAAAGCAGCAAACTGGCTGTGGCCTTGTGACCTTAGGCATGTGCCTAAGCCCCCTTTGCTTTCCTTCTTTTAATTATGTCCCATTTATCTTGTATGTATCTTTGCTTTGTATACATTTGTTTGCATATTGTCCCAAACTTTAAATTATATGCTCTTTGAGGATGGGCAATGTTTTTTGTCTCCACTGGTGTCTAGAACAGAAAAGCATTTAATAAAAGCTTTCGGTTTTGTTTCATGAGACAAGTATTAAGTGTTTGAGACCAGATTTGAATTCAGGTCCTCCTGATTCCAGGGCTGATGCTCTATCCACTGCACCAACTATCATAGCTGCCCCAATAAATATTCATTAAATTAAATCGAACTTCATCTTCAGTTCCCTCCTCTATAAAAATACAGGCTCCATTCTATAGTACAACATGGAAAAGAATCATTTGTCAGATCTGGGGACAGGAAAAATTCATGACCAAACATGAGATATAAAGGTTCCTAGGAGGTAAAATGAATACTTTTGATTATATAAAAATAAAATGGTTTTGTGGAAACAAAAGCAATGCAGCTAAAATTAGAAGAAAAGCAAGTAACGGGGAAAATATTTTCAAGTTTCTGATAAAGATCTTATTTCTAAACAAACAAATAAATAAATAAAGGGAACTGAGATCCCTTTCAACTCCAGATCTTTGATCCTATGATATAAGGTCCTTACTAACTGGTCAGGGAAGAAAAGTAACTCGGCTAGATTAGTGCCTTATAGGTGCTATATAATGCCAGCAGCTCACACTCTAGGAGAGGGAGGCAGCCAAGAGGGAGAAAGTACTAGATTTGAAATGAGAGGACCTGGGTTCAAATTCTTCCTGTGTGACGTTGGCAAGTTACTTCACCTCCCCTAGGCTCAGTTTCCTCATGTGGAGAATGAGGGGGAGGGACTTGATGGCCTTTGAGTTCTCTTTCAGCTCCAGAACATACTCTTAAATAGAGCAGTTGTTTATCTGTTTTGGGAGAGAAAGTTTCCTTGCTGGTCATTCTCTACACCAATAAAATCTCTGGTCCAAAAAAAAAAAAAAATCTGCAATAAAGCAGAATGCTTATCTAGGACCTGTTCTGTGCTTACTTCCAGGGCAGGCAGGGATAAAAAAGGAAAGAGAAAATGGACTGTGTCCTTGGGGGGGTTCCACTCTAATTGTGGAATTAATAAGCAATTGAGCAGAATTGAACAGGGTATCACACCAAGTGCTAAATTGGACAGGGGTCACACTAAATTAAATAGGAATTCAGAGGATGGAAAGAACAATTAGGTAGGAGTGGCAAGGGAAGTTTTCTTGGCACTTGAACTATCCTGGAATAAAAATAAATAGCTCCCATCCTCAGAACTTAGCGTGTGACATACAGTCAGCCCTTGCTATGTGCCTGCCCATCATTCATTCACTATGTTGTGCCTTGGGATTTATGCTTTCTTGCATGGCACTAATGTATTCAGCACCTAGATACTGCTGATATAATTATGCCTAGTTTACAGATAGAAAAACTGAGGGTCAGAGAGGCAAAAAGTGACTTATGTATGGCCATATTTTCATAAACAACAAAAGCATTGACTTGTGAGTCCAATGACCTAGATTCAAACCTATCTCTGACTGTGTGACCTTGGACCCACCACTTCTGTTCTTTAGGGTTCTAGGAGATGAATCTTCGTTACAAAGTCCAACACGTGGGTCAACCCAACCAACATGGAACATCGCCTAGAGCAATAACATTGAACTCTTCTTGCCACTGCTTGCTGAGCAGACCTAGAAAAGTCGTTATTTGTTTTACTTTCTGTGTGTCGTGTGGCCATGTCATCCCTGGAACCTTAAAAGTCACTTTTGTAAAGACTTCTTGAAAGTAGCAATGAGAAAAACCCAGGAGATGTGGGTTCAAACCTAAACTCTGCTCCGTTGATTCAACGTGTGACCCAAGGGACTCTATCTGGTCCTTTCCAGTCCTGAGAATCTACCTGGTACATCCAACTTCTAGAGAAAGAGCAAGAGAAGATGACTCTGGAGGAGGATTTGTAACCTCCATAAGTCAAGATGAACAGCTCCTCATATTGATTCAACATCATGGCAACCAGATGCTTATCTAGACCTTGCAAGGCTTCCAAAAGGATCTTGAAGCTGTTAGTCCATCAACAAGCATTTATTAAGTGCCTACTGTATGCCGGCACCAGGCTAAGCTCTGGGGAGACAAAGAAAGGCACAACACAGTACTGGCCCCCCCAAAACCAACGGGGGAGGCAACATGTAACCAGTTATGTACAAATAAGAGCTAGAAGGTTAAATTGGAGTTCAAGCTAAATGGGACAAGACTTCTTGGAGAAGCCAAGATTCTAAGTGAGATCTTCTGGCTTCCTCCAGATGAAGAGGAAGGCTGAATGGAGAGATGGAGCATTTTGTGAGGACAGCAAGGAGGCCAAATCACTTTCCCCACTCAGAGGGAGGAGCCCTTCCCTCAGCAGACTACTCCTTATTAACCCTTTGGAAGGATTCTGGACTCTCTCCTCTCCTGCTTTCTCATCCCCCTCTCTCCCTCCTCTTTCATCTTCCTTCTTTCTTCTGTTCCCTCCTTCTTCCCTTCCCCTTTCTCTTTCACCCTGAACATCTTGTCTGTGACTCTATCAGACATACTTGGAAGACCCATCAGTGAGGAAAAGGGTTGGGCTATGCAGGTAAATGTTTAACAACTGGCTCTTCGAAAAAAAATCATTTGTAGGACACTGTTATCCATATATGTATGTGTATGTATGTATATATATATATATATATATACACACACATACACACACACACATATTTCTTCTATATATATATATAGAGAGAGAATTCATATATATAGACCTTAAAAATCATATATATATATGTGTGTGTGTGTATATATATATAATATATATACATTGTTATATAGAATGCATACATATAATTACATATAACATGTATATTGTGTTCATAATATATGTTATATACAACATATCATATATTATATCTACAAAAATCATAATATTCTCCATATAGTTGCAATATATTATGTATTATAATATTCTATAGTTACAATGTGTCATATGTTATTTATACAAAATATTATTTATTATATTTATTTTTATCTTCATTATTAACATTTTCTCCATCACTTTCTGTAGTCGAGACAATCAACAAAACAATTCATCAAGCTCTAATTAGTGTTTGCTGATTTCCAAGGTGTAAATGCTCACACTGAAAACTCAACAGCCAGGCATTTCAGCGAGCTCCCCCGAATCCCTGAAGCCCAGCTAGGAAAGGAAGAAGCGGAAGAGTGCTGAGGAGAGCTTCCAGCGTGGGGAGAAAGGGCAGCAAGCAGCTGTTTGGGAGAAGATGAACAATCCTGACCTTGAATTCTCTAATGCACCACTTAATGAGCTACTCGGGGTAGCTGGTGCTGTACACTAGTATGTTCTTTTATTTTTTTTAACCAGATTTATGATTTCATTGGGTAGCTAGTGGCACAGTGGATAAAGCAACAGGGCTGGAAGTCTCAGATTTAGCCTTAGATACTTATTAGCTGTATGACCTTGGGCAAGTCACTTAACCCTATTTGCCTTAATTTCCTTACCTGTCAAATGAGCTGGAAAAGAGATACAAACACTTCTACATCTTTGTCAAGAAAACCTCAAATGGTTCCAGAAGAGTCGGATAAGATTGAAAGGACAGAACAATAATAATTTCATTGACATTCTCTACATGAGAAAACTCCTTCTACCAATCTAGATCATCACTGTAATATAGTCTTAAGAGTTGCCCAGAGCACTTAGAGATCAAAAGATTCTAGCTCTAGTGCTGAATTTGAACCTTTAAGACAAACCCAATCCTCTCATTTTATGGGTGGGGAAACTGAGGCAAGGTTAAGTGACTTACTCAGAGTCAAGTTACTAATATTTGGGGCAGAATTTGAAAGTAGGCCCTCCTTAGATCTAAGTCTAGTTCCTGACTCGCTATATCACTGTTACCTTTCCTATTCTAGAACTCTAGAATTCTGGTGGTATTGGGAGATTTGAATGACAGTGCTCCTCAGACAATCAATTCTAGGAGCATTCCTTTATTTTCTTTCTTCCTTCCCTTCCTTCCCTCCTTCCTTTATTCCTTCCTCCCTCCCTTCCTTCCTTTTTTCTTCCTTTCTTCCTTTTTTCCTTCTTTCCTTCCTTTCTTCCTTTTTTTCCTTCCTTCCTTCCTTCCTTCCTTCCTTCTTTCCTTAGCAATCAAAGTTAAACAACTTGCCCAGGATCACGCCAGAGCCAGCACTCTATCCACTGAGCCATCTAGCTGCCCCATTCTTTTGTTTTCTTGATTCAAATAAAGTTAGGGATTTACCTGCCATAGGAATTGGACCCGGCCAGTGTTATTTTAACTCTAACTTCTTACAGTCAAGGTGTTTTAATCTAAACCATTGAATGTGTTCTCCTTTTGGGTCACTTGAAATAGAGAAAGAGATAAAAATTGTAATGGGAAAAGAGACAGGAGCTATATCTGGAAATTTACCCAGACTATAGGCACAGAAAAAAATAACTAACCAATTTCATGATACATTTATAAGCATTGAATGGAATGGTTTTTACTGCCAAAGGAAAAGAGGCTTTGGAGCCAAGGTAGGGACAAGAAGCAGGTGCTACTGCATTTAGAAAAACTTGCTAAAGTCTCCACTGTAATAGAATGGGTTCCTTACAATGAGAGAGAACCTGGCTAATCACCTTGCTCTACATGAGGGAACTGGTCTACCCTTACAGTGGTTCTCAAACTTTAGTTCTCAGTATCTTCATGTTGTTAAAAAATTATGGAGGATCTATTCAAAGAGTTTTTGTTCACATGGGTTATATTTATAGCTATTTACTGTATTAGAAATAAAAAATGATTTTGAATTTGTAGACCCTTTGAAAGGGTTTCAGAGACCCCAACAATTCTTTGGACTACACTTTGAGGACCACTGCTTTAGGACAATGGTTCTCAGCATCCCATTATACTACTAAAAATTATTGAGGATCTGTCCAGAGAGCTTTTGTTTATGTGGGTCATATTTATAGATATTTAGCATAGGAGAAATAAAAACTAATTTTGAATCCTCTGAAAGGATGTTAGAGACCCTCAGAATTCTCTGGACCACATTTTGAGAACCTTTAGGGAACCTTCTATTTTGCACATGGGAAATATCCTACTATGGCATTCCACCCATAGGATTTAAAGATCCAGCCTGTAGAAAACAGTTTACCTAGATTATGTATAAAGCAGCTTCTAAAGTCTCCCCTATTCTTGCAAGAAAAAATGGAGAGATCTGGACTACAATGGTCCAATTAGGTGGATTTGAATAAATGTGGCTAATCAGACTCAAAAAAGTCATTATGGCTTTATTATTAACTTGGGATGATATCTTTGATAGAAGACTCCCAGGGATCTGGGCAAAGTTTCATTCTAGTTAACATTTTTACCAATAATTTGGGAAGGTGGCTTTTTTTTCAGTCATATATGCTTCTGGTACAAAGCTGAAAGACTTGCTAATACGGTAGATGAAAAAAATCAGGATTCAAAATTATTTGTACAGGCTGAAGGAGAAACAGCAATCAAACACATCCAAAGCCCCATCACTTCTAAGGGCTACTGGAATCTGAAGAGGATCAAATTGGGAAATACTTAACAAAATAAAGCAAAATGCAATAAAATATAGATAATGTTAATACGTGAGTTTTCTAAGTCAATATGTGGCCGGTGGAGTTAGAGGCAAAGGAGGTGGGTTCTGATCTTAGTTCAACCAAATGCCACCTATGTGACCTCAGTTTCCCCAATTGTAAAATAAGACTTTTGGATAAAAACACTGCTAAAGTCTATTTTAACTCTAACTCTATGATTCTATAAAGAAGAAAATTTACAGGAATAAATGCAAGTCTCACATTTGGTCTTAAAACATCAACTTTGAAAGGACAAGATGTCCAAAATAATCCCAATTGACTTTGGACAGAAAAATGCCATCTGCATCCAGAAAAAGATCTAAGGAGACTGAGTGTAAATCAGCACATGCTATGTTCACTTCTTTTTTCTGTTTTTTTTTTTTAAATCTCTCCCATGATTTTCCCCTATTGCTCTGATTTTTCTTTCCCAATGTGATTCATAAAATATTATGTATTAAAAATAAATAAATTCCCAGGGAGTGGGGTGGGGGGGGGCGGAGAGAGGACAAGATGGGAAGTGCAAGAATGTTCATTTGAAAACCATCTGGGGACTTTAATGGATTGTAAGGCACCTGGTGGTACAATGCATAGAATGCCAGCAAGACCTGAGTTCAAATGTGGCCTTAAGCATTCATTGGTTGTGTAACTCTAGGCAAGTCACTTCAGTGCTTGCCTCAGTTTCTTCATCTGTAAAGAGGATATGATAGCATTTATCTTGCAGAGCTGCTATAAGGTTAAAATGAGCTAATATTTGTGAAAGGTCTTTCAGATCTTAAGCAGCTACATAAATATTAGCTATTGTTGTTATTCTGTTATGATACAGCATTAAGCCATATTAAAAGAGGCACACACATTTCAGGAATAAGGAAGTGATCCATACTCTGTATCCTTTCTTGGACAAAATAGAGCACTATGTAATTTTCAGGATCAAGCCCAGACCTAAAGAAGTGAGTGGATGAACCTCCCTCTCTTCTTTGAAGAAGTAGGGAAGTACAGGAGTGGAATGATGCATACAAAGCCAAACTCAGCTGATATGTTGATTCCTTTGCTGAACTGCTTTTATTTCTTATTTTTTCAAATTTTCATTCTCAGGAATGGCTTTTTGGAAAGTAGAAATGTATATTTGGAAAGAAGGTGATAGAAAATCAATATGAATTTTTTAAAAAATGAAAGCCATCAATTTCTTATGGAAACTCACAGAAAGAAGCCAAATGGTTTCGTTTCTTTCTTGTTAAAGTTACTAGATATTTTTTTAAAAAAGAAATTGATCAAATTCTTCTTTCACAACATGACTAATGTGAAAGTATGTTTAACGTGATTGTACATATATAACCTCTATCAGATTGCTTGCTGTCTTGGGGAGGAGAGAGGAGAGGGAAGGAGGGAGAAAAATTTGAAACTCAAAAATCTTATAAAAATGAGTATTGAAAAATCAATGCAGCCAAGATTAGAAGGAAAGCAGAAAACTGGGGGAAAATTTACATCCAAGAGTTCTGATGAAGGCCTCATTTCTAAAATATATAGAGAATTGACTCAGATTTATAAGAATACAAGCCATTCTCCAACTGATAAATGCTCAAAGGATATGAACAGACAATTTTCAGATGAAGAAATCAAAGCCATTTCTAGTCATATGAATAAATGCTCTAAATCACTATTGATCAGAGGAAGGCAAGTTAAGATAATTCTGTGGTACCACCTCACACCTCTCAGATTGGCTAAAATGATACGAAAAGATAATGATAAATATTAGAGAGATATGGGAAAACCGGGACACTATTGGTGGAGTTGTGAACTGATCCAACTATTCAGGAGAGCAATCTGGAACTATGTTCAAAGGTCAATCAAACTATGCATATCCTTTGACCCAGAATTGGAACTGGAAATTGGAAAGATGAGCAAAGAATTGGAAAAATGAGTGGCTGCCCATCAATTGGGGCATGGCTGAACAAGTTGTGGTATATGAAAATAATGGAATATTATTTTTCTATAAAAAATGATGAACAAGCTGATTATAGAAAGGAGCCCTAGAAAGATTTACATGAACTGATGCTGAGTGAAACAAGCAGAACTAGGAATACATTGCACACTATAACAGCAAGAATGTGTGATGATCAACCATGAAAAACTTGGTTTTTCTCAGTGGTTCAGTGATCCAAAGCTATCTCAGTAGACTGGACAGAAAACGCATTTGCATCCAGAAAAAGAACTGAGGAGACTGAATGTAAATCATACATGCTAGGTTCACTTTCTTTTTCTGGTTTGTTTGTTTTTAAATCTCTTCCATGTTTTTTCCCATTTGCTCTGATTTTTCTCTCCCAACATAATTCATAAAACAACATGTATTAAAAACAATAATTTTTTTAAAAAGCATCTAGCCTAATCCCCTCATTTAACAGATAGGGAGATTGAGACCTGGGCAGGTAAAGTGCTGGTTAGAAGCTAATAAGTGTCAAAGGAGGACAAGTTAAAGAAAATCAAGTCAAGTCAATAATCATTTCTCTGCCTCAGTGCCTGACAAGACCTGGAGGTATAAAAAAAAGCAAACTGCCCTCAAGGAACTTACAAGCTAATGGAAATGAGATAGATGAGCCCAAAGCAGGGAGGGAAGAAAAGAGCATCTATAAAGACCACTCCAAGGAATCTGAATTTGAGACGATAGGATTCTTCATGTTCTCCATAAGAAGGAGACATAACAAAGTGAAAAGATATTGGATTTAAAGCCAGGATTGCAGAAGCTCAGAGTTGGAAAGGCCCTTAGAGGCAACTGAGTCCAGTTCGGACATGAATGAGAATTCTCCCCTCTGACAGTCCTGACAAGTGGTCATCCAGCCCGTGCTTGAAGCCCTTTGGTGATGTCTATTCCACATTTGTAACCCTCTGATTGTTGGAAACTTCTATCCCTTTGACATTTGTCTCTGAAAGTCCAATCCTCCTCCAACAATATCGGCCTTCAAATAGGTCTTTAAGGCAGTTTTCATGTCCCTACTAAGCCTTCTAGGTTACACATCCCCAATTTTTTCAATGGAGTCTCATCTGTGATAATTTCTATTCCACTTCCGTCCTGTTGATCCTTATCTGGGCACACTCTGTCTTGTTTAAGTCCCTCCTAAGAAGCGGCACCCAGGACTGGACAAAATATTCCTGAAGTGGTCTAACCATTCATCGCTGACAGTTGATACTACTTTCATTTATACCGACTAATAAGGACGGCACACTTTCCAGACTGATTCCCCAATTTGCACTCAAAACCAAAGATTGAGTCCATGGATTCTGGGATACCCTGTGAATTCCTCTGCTGTTGTAGTCCACAAGCCCCCACCAGGGAGCTTCCAATGAATAATCGGCCAGGAGTATAATCAGCTAAAAACAAAAACATTTGCTAACGTGACATTGTAAAAGAAGTGTTACAGACCATTCCCCTCATAAACCTGGGGTGTCTACACAATGTCCCTGGGAGAGTGGGCATAAATAAAGAGTATAATGATGGTGAGATGTCATGAATACATGGGACCAAGTGATTATTTGCTATTCTAGTACTAGAGCTCTGAAGTCCTTTCTCTTCTACGGAATCCTCCAAAAATTCTACTAGGACCAACTCTTTTCCTGGGAGCCTTAGCAAGGCTAAGCAAAGCTCTTCAGCTGATTACTTATCTCTCACTTAAGTCTGTGGCCAGCTCTTTGAAACAGCTTCCAACCTTGAGTAACTGAGTCTCTGAATGCATGTCTGTCTCTGCTCCCTCAACTATCCTCTAACTCTCTCAAACGGACTCTCCAGACGTTGTTTGGGATGCCTTGTTGTACACACTGTGGCTAATGAAGAACAGAGAACAAGAGAAAAATCAAGAAATCCTCCCCTCCCAGTGCTTTCATTCCACAATTTCTCCAAGGACTTCCCTTGGACTTCCTTCCCAAATCTATGGACTTGTGTTCTCTTCCAGGGCTTAGCAATTGAAAGACATAATCAAATTTTGGGGGGGAAGTGAGATTGTACCCTTCTGACTCATCAAAAAAAGGTGTTCACACTGCTAAAGGAGCGGGGAGTGTTAATACTTTGTTAACACATTTAAACTTCATCATCTGTGAAGTTACATGACTACAACAAACAGGAATGGGTGGGGCAGAGGAGCAATAATCAAATCAAGTCTCTGCTTTCTTTACACAAGTATAAATTTCCTGTCACTCTTGTAGTCATTACATGTATGCACTTTGTTGTCCTAATTATAGACTCTTAAGAGCCCTGAAGACAAGAATTTTAAAAAATCTTTCCTTCCAATAATTGCTATAGAGGACTTTTAATTCCTACTGTCTCCCTGTCAGACAAGGAAAGAGGGAAACCCTCTCCCCAGTTCCACTGCTCCCGATGTGCTCCAGACAACACAGCTTTGTGCCTGGATTAGGTTGGACAATTGGACCATGGTAAAAACATGAGACACCTCTCTCCAGTATATCTTACATGCTAATGCCAGGTTATTTATATGTCATTTCCCTCCTCAGAAACCTTCATTGGCTCCCCATTGCCACCAGGATGCAATTCATATTCTTCAGCAGACTTCCAAAATCTGACTCGCTAGACTTCCAGTCTTACTTCATATTATTTCCCTAAATAAAAACTTTGTCCAGTTAAACCATGCTTTTCCCGAAGAATCCACCATTTGCCTTCCCATCTTTGGGTCTTTATCACACACTAGTCCTTCTGTCTAGCGTGTTCTCTCTGAATATCATGGGATTGCAGCTTTAGGGTGAAAAGGGACAATGGAAGCTGCTAATCCAAATCTTTCATTTTTCAGAAGAGAAAATTGAGTTCAAAGGAGGTGGAGGCACATATCCATTATCATACAGAGGGTAAGAACTGGAGATGAGAACTGACCTCTAACTTCAGAGCCAGTTTTCTTTCCATTATATCAATATCTATGATCTCTTTATCTTGCAAAGTCATTTAGCCGTTCCTTTCTCTCTTAAAGCACCTTATTGAATTTATTTTCCAGATTATGCAGTTATCTATTAAGGGCTTTCTTTTTCTTTTCTTTTTAAAACTTACTCATTGTGGGGATGGATGGTAATGGAAGGGAACAGATAAAAAAATAGAAAAACCAACAAATTTGTGCTTTGATATGCCACATTTATTTCTGTATAATTTATTGCTGTGCAGTGATGTTATTCTGAATTAAAACTCAAACACTGAACCACACTGCCTAAGGGGGAATCATGAAAATCCTCCTCTTGCTAAAAAAAAAAAAAAATATATATATATATATGGGGGGGGGGAGGCAATTTCAATTCATGACCTTAAAAGGTAGAATTGTATTGAAAAGTACCTTTAGGAATAATTGGAAAAAAATACCACTAAGTAATTTTTTAAAAGTAGGATTGTCAATCATATTGGGAATGGATAGAGAATTTTTATGGCAAAAAATGTGATAATTACATAGGTTTAAAGTGGCCATCATTTGTATTTTAAAATCATTGTATTGCTTAGGTAAACATGATGGATAATTAAATTAAATTTTAAAATAAATCAACTAATTTTCATATTGGACAATGCAACTGTAGTTAGTTAATATTAGCCCTCCCCTCTCCTGCATATAGCCTTTCCATATCAGCAGCTCTGCAGGACCCCCATTCTCCAAACTCTATGGGATTTCTCCTTCCTTGGAGCTATTGTGATGAGTCACAGAATACAGAATGTCAGTAGTAGAAGGATCCATAGAGACAGTCTAGACTTCATATTTCAGAAGAGTAAACTAAGGCACTGTGCTAAGCACTGAGGATACAAAGAGGATTAAAAAAAAAAAGGGCTGAGCTTGGTCATTCTCATTACAAAAGCTTCAGTTTCAGAGGGTTGTTTTGTTCTTTCATTGTCCTAGAAAAAGCTGTCTATACTCATATCTACTTCATTCCCTTTCCTTTCTTCTAAACCCTCTGTAACATTTCCCTACTCAATCCATTCTTCCTCACGGATCTACAAATCTAGCCCTGGTCTCTAACTAAATTTCAGTCCTCATATCACCGGTTGTCTATTGGATTTTACAAACTAGATGTCCCATGAGCATCTCAAAATCAATGTGTCCAAAGCAGAAGTCATTATCTTTCCTCACAGACTCTCTCTTCGAAGCTTTCTTCCAAATGTCCTTATTTTTGTAGAAGGCACCATCTGAGCTATTTTGCTAGGAAGAAGAAATCCTTTGCATTGTATATTTTTTCATGTATACTTTCTCCGGTTTCTGTTTTGTTATCCACTTGGATAAATGGTTTCTTTGCTATTTATTCTGTTTGCTCATTGTGGAACTGGCATTTGGTGGGAAAAGAGTCAATCCTTGGATATAAAGCATGGGGGGTCTCCTTTCCTCCTTCCCTCAATTAGTGAACAGCAATCAGACTTTTAATTTGAAAAACCACATCCCTTAGACTAATAATATTTAAGGGAGCAGATAGATATAATTTTATCTTGAGGAAAGCAGGCTCCTGGTTCCCCTCCTGGCAAGAACCAAAGCCTCCCCTGAAAATCCTGGGGGTTTGCTTCAGAGTGAAGCAGCAGATTCCCCAGGCTGAGATACTTCCACCGGCACCCAGCATTTGCCCTTCCAGAGGCCTTGGGTCCAGACAATCCCTGCATTGGCGCCGGCCACGTGGACTCCCCTATGGCCATAAGCACCGGCTCTTGGTTAAGGGTCTCAGGATTAGAGGCTCTGTAATTACCCCCCTCTTTCCAAAGATGGTGAAAGAGGGCACTATTCTGGGCAGACCTCAGCTTCTACAGAAGCACTAGAGGCAACCAGTCCTTTGTGGTGGGCTGATGAAGAGCAGCTTTCCAGTTTTCCAAAACTGGTCAGAACCCTCAGAACCATGGGCCAACCTCCCTTGAGAATAAAGTCTGTGAGAAACATTCAGGGCTAGCAGAGGGAGTTGCCCCCGACTAGATACTTCCCATTATCGCCACTTCCTACTCTACCCTTGCTATTACTGGTTTAAAGGCTGGTTAGGGAGAAGTGAGATTAAAAAGCAGAAGCAGTCCCATCATCAGTCAGCAAGCATTTATTGAATGCCTTCCATGCATCAGATGCTGTGCACTCCAGGGTTACAAAGAAAAGCAAACCCAAAATCCTTCCCTCTGGAGGCTTACATTCTGATAAAATAGAGAATATGTGCGTAAATCATTCATACAAGATTGGAGGGCACTTTCAGAGAAGAGATCAGCAGCTCAGGCGACCAGGGAAAGGCATCCTGCAGACAGAAGGGGTCTCAGATGAGTCTGCTGGGACAGAATGGGACCAATAAGTGAGATCGTGGGTGAGCATGAGAGCAATAGGAGAAGTAGAGGGAAAAGAGAGGAAAGCCTACAATTCATGGGCATCCTTCAGAAATGTGTCAATCTGTTCTACTGCTCCTCGGGACACAATATCTCAGAGGGAGAAGGGTCCTAAGAGATTATCTTGCCCATGCAGTATCTCCATAAGAGCAGTGTGCACCTGGGAACAGCACTAACAATAAAGTCAGGGACTCTGGGTTCCAATCCCAACTCTGATGGTAGCTGAGCATCCCATCTGATTTTTGACACAGTTTCCTGATTTGGAAATTTGAGGGTACACTAAATAGCCTTTAAGGTCCATTCATTATAAATAAGATCCTAATTAAGAGTCCCCTCATGATGTAAGAACCAAAGATCTCAATAAAAAAAAATGTTTTTTTTAAAACCCACAATCTCCTCTTCAACATCTCAGACAAGTGAAATCCAGCTTCTGATTGAAGATCTCTAGGAAGAAGTAGTTTGTTACTTCCTGCAGCAGTCCATTCTTCTTTCAGACAGGTCTAATTGTTAGGAAGTTTTCCCTACATCCAACCAACATCTGCTTCTCTGCAATTTCCAGCGACTGTTCCTGTTTCTGCCCTCTGGGGCCAAGCAGAATAGGTCTAATTCCTCTTTCAAATGGCAGTCCTCTAAATACTCAAAGACAGTTGTCATATGTTCACTCTATCTCCTCTTCTCCAACTTAAACATGTTTAGTTCTTTCCCTTTTTTAAAGTTATGTATGTTATGATGTGTTTTTATTTATTTTGTTAACCATTTCCCATTTACATTATTTGGCATCAATTTTTATTGATATCTTTAGTCTTCCCAAGTATCCTCCCCCTATCCCTCTAGAGAGGGAAAAATATGACAAATATTGAGGGAGGGTGGAGTAAGCACAACTGATCAATACAATGAAAAAAAAAAACATCTGAAAATTGGTGCAATGTATGAGACCTATAGACTTCCTACCTCCACTGCTAAGGATAAATTGAAACTATTTTCTCAGACCTCTTCTTCTTGATCTTTAAAATTTGGTTAATTTACTTGTGATTTTCTGGTATGTAATTGTTCTGACCATTTACATTGTTTTAATGACTGTGTATATTCTTTTCTTATCTCTGCTTCCTTCCCTATGCTCAATTCATATTCATCTTTTTATGCTTTTTTTGTATTCCAATCATGTACAATACTTTGTTTAGTCAATTCCCAACTGATGGGCATCGACTTTCTTTTCAATTCTCAACTATCATATTATAAATATTTTAAAGTATATGGGAACTTTCTTCTTATTGATGGCTTCCTTGAGGTATAAGCACAATGATAAAGAGTCTCTGATTCAAAAACAATAGACTAAGTAACTTCATTTGCATAATTCCAAATTGCTTTCCAAAATGGTACACCATTCCATAGCTCTACCAACAAAATATCAGTGTGTCCATCATTCTACAAAATCTCCAACATTGACTATTGCCATTTTGGGGGTCATTTTTGCTCATTTTCAGGGTTTAAAGTGAAATCTAAGGGTTGTTTTGATTTGCATTTCTTCTATTAGTAGTGGTTTAGAGATTTCTTCCTGTGATTGTGAATACTTTGTAATTCTTTTGGGAACTGTTTGTTCATAATCTTTGAATATTTATGAATATTAGTCATATGTGTATATATACATATGCTTATATGTGTTATACATATGTATATATTATATATAGTTGATATAGCTTGAATATTAAACTTCACCAGTAAAATTTGATATGAAGATTAGTTTTGTCTGTGTAGAAGCTTTTCATTTTCAGGTAATCAAAGTTATCTATTTTATCTTTTGTAATTGCTTTTGTCTTTTGTTTAGAATGCATTTTCTATTCATGGTTGTGAAACATATATAATCTGTTTTTCTTCTATTTTATAGTATATCTTTATTATTAAGGTTTCATGACTATTTCAAATGTATTATGGAATATGGTATAAAGTGATGGTCTAAGCCTTATTTCTGCTAGACCGTTTTCCTATTTTCTCATAGTTTTTATTAAATGAATAGTTTTTCCCTTGTTAATTTGTTTTCCATTTTATCAAGTACTAGAATATTGATTTCTATGTTTCTGCTTCTCCCTTGTCTGGTCTGTTTCATTGATCTATCTATTTTTTAACTGAGAACAACTGGTTTTGATGACTGATGCTTTATGATATAGTTTGAGATCTGGAAGTACTACTCCCCCTTTACCCTTACTTCTTTTCATTATTTTCCTTGATACTATAGATCTTTTCTTTTTCAAATTAATTTGTTATTATATTATCAGTTTCTATAAAGTATCTCCTTGGTATTTAAAGTGTAACATTAAAAGAGTAAATTAATTTTAGTAGGATTATCATTTTTATTTTATTAGCATGGTCTATCTAGGAACATTGAATATTCCTCTAGCAATTTAAATTGTTCTTTATTTCTTTAAAAATTGTTTTATAATTTTGGAAGTCTTTAATATGATTAATTATGTTGACTATTTTTCCAATGTTGAACCATTCTTCCTTCCTTGGTATTAATCCTACTTGATTAAATGGTATCTGGGATAAATCACTGTAAGTTGTTTGATGGAATTTTGTTCAAAATTTTTGAGTCAATGTTCACTAATGATATTAGCCTATATTTTTCTTTCTGCACATGAGTCTTTTTGTGTTTTGATAAGTCAACCCCCAAATATTTTATGCATTTTTTAGTTATTTAGAATGGAACTTCCTGTGTATTTTGTTGTTATTATATAGAAGTGTTGTGGAATTTTGAGGATTTATTTTGTAGCCTGTAACTTTGCTAAAATTATTGTCTCAATTAGCATCTTTTCTGATTCCATAGAATTTCCCAAGAAAACATTGTATTATCAGTTAAAGGGGGTTGATTTATTTCTTCTCAATCTATCTTTCTATCTAATTCCCTTCTCTTGTCTTAATATTATAGCCTTTTCATAACTGTATCAAACAGGGAGGAGAGTGTGCATTCTTGCTTCACTCCTGTATTTAATGGAAAAAATTCTAGTGTATCCTTTTTGCATATGATGCTTGCTATTGGTTTTCATGTCTTTATCACTGATCAGTGTGACTGCAAAATACTGTGTCTGGATAGTTAAGATGCACCGGAGGTCTTTGTCCCATAAATAGTCTTCAGGATATCATAGAAGTGCTCTGGATTGTTGCTATGAGCATAAAACTGAATTTCATTTGCCTTCTTACTGATCCAAAAATGCTGCATCTCCCTAAGCTTCACTTGAACTTTACTTTTGATGGCATTAAGCCATTGGTTACAGAAAATGGAGACATTTTGAATGCTGAAAATAAATGTACCATCCTTGATGATAGTATATCGTCCATATGGATAAATGATAAAGCTGACACCTGCATTGCCAGAGGTAGCTCAGCATTGGAAAGCTCTGAAAGAAAGTGTGAAAAAGAAAAGGTATTATTAGGCTGTCTACCAAATTGAAGCTCTACAGATGAGTTGTTCTCACTTCATCACTGTATGTCTGTGAAATCTGGATAGAATACCAGTGCCATAGCAGAAAATTGAACCACTTCAATTTGAATTGTCTTAGGAAGATTCTGAAGAGTGTCTCGCAAGATAAGGTACCTGACACTGAGGTCCTCTTTCAAACTGAACTGCCTGAATGCTAAACATGTGTTTAACTAAGACTATTTTATGGAGAACTCTCACAAGGCAAGTGCTCACAAAGTGTTTAGGAAAAGAGGTACAAGGACACTTTCTAGGTCTCTCTGAAGAACTTAGTATTACTTGTAAGAAATGGGAGATAATGGCGCAGGACCAACATGTCCACATCAAAGAAGGAGATGTACTCTATGAACAAAACAGAATCATAGTAGAACAAAAAAACAAACAAACAAAAAAAAAAAAAAAACAAAAAACTTGAGAGCCAGAAATCTACAGACATTTCCATCCTAAATGTTCAAACAGACTATTTGTGTCTGACCCATGGCAGAGCCTTCTGAGCTCATACTCTACTGATCAGCCACAGTTGAACACAGATTATACCCTGACCCCAACATCATGATGTCATTGATACTCTACAAACAAAGGACAAACAACATTAGTTTTGGTTTTAGATAGATGTTTTTTATGATATTAAAAAAAAGCTCCTTTATGCTGATACTTTGTAGGACTTTTAGCATAAAAGAGTATTGTATTTTGTTTTAGCATAAAAGAGTATTGTACTTTGCCAAAGGCTTTTTTGCATCTATTCAGATGATCATCTGATTTTGGATAAGTTAGTTTGGTATGATTTGTTGATTGCCTAATTTTTAAAATGTATATTCAATCCATTAATCCTCTCTTTTTTTATTTTGTTCATGTATGATTATGAGAATATGATTTCCTCCCTGAGAGCTGCTTTAGCTTGCATCTCAGAAATTTTGATTTTTATCACTATTATAATGATTACAAAGTAACTGTTTATGTGATTTTTTTCTTTGACTTCCTCATTATTTAATATTTTATTGTTAAATCTCCATCTGGATTCTTATCTTTTGTTTGTAGTCCCCTATGTTATGTGTTACAGATCTGTAAAGATCTATTAAGGATGTGTTAACTAGTTCTGCCTTTTTTAATTTGTTTGCAATATCCCTGTGCCTGATTGATTTTTGTAAAAATTCCATGTGGTGCTGAAAAGTATCTATATTCTTTTGTTGTTTCATTTAGAAATTGTCGTAAGTCTTCTAACTCTAGTTTCTTCAACAATTAGTACAGTTATATATTTTCTCTTTTGTTTATCTTTTATTAGACTTGTCCAAAACTGAAAAAGAGATATTGAAGTCTCCTGTCACTATTGTGTTACTTTCTGTTTTTTTATAGTTCAGATTATGTTTCCTTTAAAATATGGATGTTAAAATATTTGGAGCATATAAGTATATTACTGACATCAATTTGGTGTCTATATTTCCTTTCTGCAGAATATAGTTTCTTTGTCCCTTTTTATTTTTGGATTCTTGTTTTTGCTTTGTCAGGTAATATCACTACAACTCCTGTTTTTTTATTCATTTATGTATAGAAAATTTTCCCCCATTTTCCCAGTTTTATTTTGTGTCTTTGCTTTTTAAATGTGTATTTTGTAAGCAACAGGTTGTAGAATTTTATTTTCTTACCTACTCTTTCATTCTTTCTATTTTTATTGGGTTAAGTTAAATTTATGACAGTTGGGTTTGTATTTTCCTCTATATATGTCTAATATTGCTTTTTCCAAAAAAATTATTATTTTTCTCCTTCTGCTCTAAAGAGAGTACCATGTCCTTTCATTTACTTTACATTAATCTTTTAAAGGTGGCCTTATTCTCACTAGTTTGTTTTTTTACACCACTAATCCCCTCCCTCATTTGTTTCCCCCTTTCCCATCAGGACTTATTTGCTTATTTGATCCTTTTTCTCTTTTACTTTTACCTGGTTTTACAATTCTTCCTCTGCTTATTTCCTCTCAGTCAAGTAGATTCCTTCTTCCTCTCCTCCCCTTCAACTACTCTTACTAGTTTTTTATTTCATTTTTTTCCCCAAAATTTTTTTCTTTCTCTTCATTCTCTCTGTCTTCTTTATACTCAATTCTCTGATTCATGACCCTTATAATTATCTGGTAGGGATCCTCCCCTACCACATTTCTGATTATGCAGCCACCACCAATCTATACATGCCCCTAGTTACCTTTATCCTTTTTGTTTCAAAAATCTCCTTCATGAGTCCATGGGTTCTCTCATTCTATCAAGTTCCATTGTCCCCAGGAGTTCCACTCCTCCCTTCCCAAGGTAAGGGACATCAAATCTCCCAGTGCAAAGTCCCCATCTCCCTTTACATATCATCATCCCTCTTTACCCATAGGAGTATTCATTAGTACAATCTCCTCCCACCTCCAAAGTAAGATCTCTTTCCTTTCTTTCTCCTTTTCAAACATTCCCTTCTCCTCCACTTCCCAAATGTTCTTTTCTTTCTGAGATTACAAAAATCAACTTCCCCTCACCATTTTAGCCCTAGATTTTACCTTGGCACATCAGATATTTTTCTCTTTTATATCTGAAAGAAAGTGTGGAAAAGAAAAGGTATTATTAGGCTGCCTACCTTCTTCCACTTTCAAGTATTCTTCCATGTTACAATGTTGTCCCATACCAAAAATATTAATCACCTGTAGGTAGGATGTTGCCAGGTTTTGTCCATAATGCTTTGGGTCTGTCTCTTCACTTTTTCCTCATTAGGATTTTTGCTTTCACTCTTGTCTCCTTGTGTACATTAGGAAGAAAATTCTCATTAATCTCTCTTTTTTCACTCTATTGCTTGGCTGCTGCATTTATTTATCCCTCCTGTATTTCTATTGTTTGGTGTGTTAAAGAAGCAAATAATCTTCTTGGTCCTGGTTTTCTTTTTTTAAATGTCAAATTTCTCTTTATATTAAATGTGCATCTTCTTTCATTTATGATTAAGCTCAGACTTGCAGAGTAGATCACCACAGACTGCATCCATCGATCTTCAAAATACATTATTCCATTCTCTCCTACGTGCAGAATAATCTTGCAGTATTTGAATTCTCTTTTCTTTATATTTGAAGAGCTTTTGCCTAGATCTGTGAATTCTTTTAATTTGTATTTCATTTTCTATGTTCTTGTCTATTTTTTTCTTTATTGTTTTTTCTCCTATCCTATTGTGTTTTTCTGGAAAATCTATAGTTTTTAAGTTGTGTCTTCATATACTGTCTTTGAGATCAATATGGCTTGCTTGCATAGAGGCATATTTCCTTTTTCTTTTTTCTTTCTTTCTTTCTTTTTAACAAATGTTTGCCATTTTGTTTTACTTGAGTAGCATGGGCTCAAATAAATACAAATAAAGGCAAAGCAGTCATATTGAATTAGCCTACATATTTTCTCTTAATGTCATTATTTTTTGCTTCTCTTCTAGATTATCCTTCACTTCTATATATTTGCACTCCCAATCTATTCTCGCTTTTTTTTTAAGGTTTCACATTTCAGATTCCAGTTTTTCTATTCAATCCATTATTTTTGCCACATAGACCACAAATTCTGCTCTCATAATTCTCATTTCTCTTTAGAATCACTCAGGAACGGTATATGGTGGTTCCATGTTTGTGGTGTTCTTCTTTTCTAAAATATAATGGTTCTCTGGGAGCAGGGGAGGTTTTCTGGAGGCAGCCTTAGTTTTGGTTGTTAGTAATAATCACCCCAAATGCATCCAGGAGTTAAAATCCAATCTTTTATTGTCACTTCCAAAATAGCCCGGTTAGTTTTCCTTGGTTCCTAGAGCTCTTGTTGCTAGTCCTTTGCTTCTGCCTCTTCTGCCTCTTCTGCCTCTAGCTCAGCTACAATTCCTGGCTTCCCCTCAACTGACTGACTGACTGACAGAAGCTCCTTTTATGCTCTTTGAGAGGTGTAAACTCAAAGGTTGACTCCTTCTCTAAGAGTGGGATTGTGGGAGGTGTAACTTGTGAATCTCTCGGACTTGTGAACTCTAATGTGTAAACTCTCTTAAAGGTATGAGCTCTAATGTATGAACCAATTACATAAGCATTGTTTCTATCAATTCTATTTACTTAACACCTTGTTTCAAGTTCTGGCTCATAACACATGTTCTGCTCACATTTCACAGAGTCTTTTGTCTCAAGTATTGGATTATTTTCCTTTGTTTTTCAATATTTGTTCATAAACATTTGCTAGACCTGTTTCTTTCAGTTGTTAATGTTTTCTCTATTGATTTATCTGTTTACATTTGAGTTTTCTTCTTCCTGAGATCTTTAATAATTTCAGTCATTTCCCTTCCTGGTTTTTCCGCATTCACTTTCTGATTCGTTTCCCCTCTGATAGTGGTTTTCTCAGGGACTGGGTCTCAAAATGGCTCAGTCTCCTCTTATGCTGGGCATAATTCAGTTTAAGTCTCTGCCCTGAATGATTTGAGTATTAAGAACTGGTCCAAGCTAGATGCTGGGTTCTTTCTCTAGATTTAGGGAAGTGCTGAATACCCCTTCCTTGACAGATCACAGTGTCTTGTCTTGCAGTCCGACAAGACTTCGGAGTGGTTCTGAGTAGTTACGAGAGCTGCCGTGCTAGTGCTCCCAGCTGTCCACCCTGGCAGCAGCCTTTCAGAGCTTTGCAGCCCCGGTGCCATGAGCTCATCTACCCCAGCACTGGAATTTCAGAATTTTGCCCCAGTGGGGCTAAAGGGTTGTGGCCCCCATCGTTCTGGCTACCACTGCTACCCTGCTATCTTTTGCTGATTGAACAAACTTCTCCAGGAGCAGCGGTCATAACAATACAGAAAAGATGGATGGGAATGGGGCATAAGGCTATATTTTGTCACAAGCTGTGACCCATGTTTTGGGACTGCAAGGAGAGCTTCACTGCTGAAACTGTGGGAAGTAGGAGAGGGGCACTGAGTGAACTCAGGATCAGTGAGTGTCAGTTCATTGATTTTGGTTTTTGTAACTTTCTTTGGGATTCTGGGTGACCTAGACCATGGAGATAGCTGAAGCTGCTTAATTTTTGGCACATAATTTCTGTCTTAGAGAAGTTTGAGCTCATGAGATTCAAAGAAAATCTTTAGTCTGCCATCTTGTTGCTCACATGACCTTCTAATTCTCCATAGTTTTGTGATCTTTGTATAACTTGGTGTCCACATCCACCCACCCCCACCCTGACCATCCATGTCTGGCCATTTCTCAGCTAGTCCTTCTGGGTAATTCAGCCTGCTAATAGGGCCCACTGGCATGGCTGAGGAGAAAAAAGCGTGAAAGTCTCCTTCCCATCCCGCCCCATTTCACCTTCACTCATGCTCTAGCTGTCTTGTTGCTTTTCCCTCCTGCCCTCAATGCTCCTCCATCCATCCGCTCCCCACGGCTCTCCAGCCCAGTGACATCAGACCAGCCTGGCCAATTCATTCTTTATTATTCAGATGACATAAAAATCACTAGAAAAACTTTACAAAACAAACCTCCAGCCACCCTCCCTGCCCACTAAGCTGTACTCAGAGGAAAGAAAGAGAGCCATTCTGGTGCCTTGGGGACCTTGGGGATGTGGGGGTGAGGTGGGGTGAAGGGAGTCAGGCCTGGACTGCTGTGGGGTTGGGAGAACATACCACTAGGTTGATGAAGATCTCCTCTGTTTGGGATTTCACCGTGATGTTGCCATCAGCTCTGGGGACATCAGAACAAGAAGGGACCGTGCAGATTATCTAGTCTACCCCTCTTCATTTAACCTTGCCAAAGTCACATGGAACAACCAGGATTAAAACCCAGTCAGATGCTCTTGCTATGGTACCCCAGTGGGGAACATGAAGCCAGAGGGCTAACAGCTGTTGTGACCTGGGTAAGTCTGTCCCTTGGGGGATTTTTCCTCTTGTGTAAAATAAGAGTGATCTCTAAGGTCCCTCCCAGCCACCAGGCCAGGATCTGTGGTTCTAATGAGTCAGTTGCCATCTTTTCGCCCTCCTGCCCCTTCCTCAGATTAAGGTGACTCGGTCCCATCAACCCTGGAGGGTTTGGCCCAGTCCTATTCTGCCAGAAGGGGCAGCTTTTGCCCCTTCCCTCTCCTTCCACTTCTGTACTCCTCCCTCCTCCACCAGAATAAGTGTAAACAAACAGTGAAGTGCGAAACTCTCTTTTGTGAATGACCTTTGTCACTGACGATTAGTGTGTCGGCCCCAAGCCCCAGAAGAGATCTCCTCCTGGCCCTTTTGCAATGGCTAATCCAAGAGGATAAAGTGGCCTCTCCCTCCCACCCCGACAGCATCCCCTTGTGACGCCCTCCCCCTTCTCACCCTCCCCACCCCGGGCCCCATTACCCCAAGGAGAAGGGAGGGGAATGGGATCTTCTCATCCGCTCCTCCCCAGTCCCATTTAATCTCTATTTTTGATCCCAAACCCCTCCCCTGGCACCAGTGCCCCATTCCCACGTTGGCAGACTGGCAGAAACAGTCACGAGAGGTCAGAGTCCCTGCCCAGACCCAACCTCGGTGAGGAGACTCGGGCCAGAGGACATGGGATGCTGCCATAGCCCCACCTGCCTTCACTTGGGGTTCTGGACTTCAGGATAGTCATACTCCTCCTTGGGGGAAGAGAATTTCAAGTTGGGCTCAAAGAACTTGTCTTTCATGTAGAAGTATTTCTGTCCCGGGAGGAAATCCTTATTGTCCGGGGCGTCCCGCTGTTCCTTGATCTCCTTCTGCCCACCGGGGTTGGGGTTTTTGACGCTGCCCACGAAGAGCGGAAGGCGGGTGTTGTCGTCAAAGATGAAGAAGAGAAAGGGCCGGTTCAAGTTGATGGAGAAGTGGGACATGCGGGACATGACGGCGCTGGTGACAGCGGAGGCTTCCACCCCGGCCTCGTCCAGCTCGAGGGTGGCCCGGTGCTGGACGCTGGACACCACCAGGCTCTGCTCGGAGATTCCGCGCAGGTCTGGGTTATGGAACAGCTCCTGGAGGCCTGTCCAGAAGTGGGGGAAGCGGGTCACCACCAAGAGAGGACCCGGCCCTCCCTTCCTGGAAAGCGCTGCCCAAAGGGGTGACCTGCCCTGGGAGGGGGAGGAGCAGGAGCCAGCGGAGGGCCAGAGCACCGGCCTTCCTTGGTGACCAGAACCTGCCCTTATGACTCCAGGCTCTGTTTTCCATGTTGGCCAGTTCATTATTGTTATTTTTGTTGTTTTAATAACTAATACATACAACTGGTTTTCTTTGTAATCCAAAATATTATTTTGCATGTTTAAAACCATAATTCTGGCTAGGGATTGATAGGCTTTCTGGATTGCTAAAGAGGCCCATGTTCCCTTTGGATAAAGTGAAGTAATATTTATAAAGCACTTAACACAGTGCCCGGCATGAAGTAGGCGCCACAGAAACACTTATTCCTTTCCTGCCCATGACACAAAAATGACTAAGAAGTCCTGGAGCAGACCTGACTTTTTACTGAGGAAGCTCCTGGGACTGGAAAGGGGAAGTGGCTTGCCCAGTGAGATCCAATGAGTCGGAGGCAGGCCTGAGGTAGAGAAGGGAGGGGAAGTGACTCCCAGACCAGGGATGTTTCATCCCGGCCTGCATGGAAATATAAGGTACCAAGTATATCAAAAGCACCAGGTTTCTGAATCCAATGGGAGGGAGTGTGGTGGAGTGGACAGAGGGCTGGACTTGGATGCAAGAAAATCTGGGTTCAGATCCTGCCTCTGACACTTATCAGCCATGGGACACAGCCTTGCTGGGTCTCAGTTTTACAATCTGTAAAATCCAAGGATTGAATCAAACGGCCTTGAAGGTCTCTTCCAGTCCTAACCTAGATTTGAATTTTGACTTTGCTGTTTACTAGCCATATGACACTTAACCTGTCTGGGACTCAGTTTCCTCATCTGTAAAATGAGGGGATCTCCATTTCCAGATCTAAATCAAGGCTCCTCAGATTCCCACTAGGCCAAAGGAATTGGGATGTATCCGAGGGCTAGAGCAGCCTGTCTTCCCATCTTCCACCTTCAGGTCCAGGAAAGAACCAAGAAGGCCTCCCCCCCAGCCACATCTTCTGTTGCCCTCCCCCCACCACAGAGGTCTTTCCCTTGTCTCTGTCCTAGGGGACTTACCCAGCTGGCCAAGGGTGGAGACCAGGTCCATCTGGTGGTCCAGGTGCAGCTTGGGTATCATTACCTCTGTGGGCCTCTCCTTCATGAAGGGCTGATGCAAGGCAGCTCCGCTCAGGTTGCCCAGCACCTGGGAGGCGTTCCAATCAGACTGGGTGGGGACCACGGCCACAAAGCTCATGTTGTTCTTGAAGGGGAACTGAGCCACCTGAGGGAGAACCAGACCCTGGTAAAGCATAAGGGGATAGAGGGCCTGGAGGGAGCGATGGCAAGAGCCCAGAGCAAAGAATAAGGGATCCTGGAACTAGTCCCTCTGGACCACTGACAAGGCTCACTGGGCGACTCGTTCATCCAGACTTCCAGGGAAGTTTCTAGGTAACCCCTAGAATCTCAAAAACCAAGCCACTTCTGAATAAGACTCCCACACCCCCACGATAATATCAGCTTGGAAAACAAGGGAGGTTCTGACTTCATGCTACCCCTGCCCATCTCCTTGCCAGCTGCCTTTTAAATGCATATTTCCAGGATTTCACATAATGCTTCGCACACAGTAAGCACTTAATAGATGCTTTTCATTCATTCCAGTGGATAGAGGGCCGGGCCTGGAGTCAGGATAACCATACCTCAAATCTGACCCCAGACACCTCGTAACTGAGTGACCCTGGCTCTAGCTGCCTCAGTTTCCTCGACTGTAAAATGGAAGTACTGGCACCCATCTCACAAAGTCTGAGGATGGAACGAGATACTATTTGTAAAGCACTTAGCACAGTGTCTGCCACAGGAGCTGCTCAATCATTTTTCAGTCATGTCCTATTCTTCATGCTCCTGTTTGGAGTTTTCTTGGCAGAGACACTGGAGTGTTTGGCCATTTCCTTATCCAGCTCATTTAACAGATGAGGAAACTGAGGCAGACAGGGGAAAGTGATTTGCCACGGTCACATATCTAGGGTCTGAGGCTGAATTTGAATCCAGGTCTATCTGAATTCTCTATCCATCTAGCTGGCCCACCTGGCACAAGATGGGCACCCTGGCCCATAATAGGCCCTTAATAAATGCTTTTTTCCTTCTTTCTTTCACTTCTGGAGGCAGCCTCATTTGGACGGCTCTCCCTGACAGCATAATCTTCTCTTAATCCATCTAAATCTGCTTCTAAGTCTCCTACCTATGACTCCCAGCGCTGCCCTCTTTTGCCAGGTAGAACAAGGCTAATCTCACGGATGGTGCCTTCCCTGGGTTCTCCCTGGCCCGCTTGGTCCCTCTGGCTGTGCCCCCGCTTGCTGCCTAGCAAGTTTTCTGTCATTTCTTCTTCTCCAGCACAGAACAGAAGAGGTTCTTCCCAAGTCTCTGCTTGATCGAATTAGACAAACTTCTTCACAGACAGTGAAGGGAGAGTCTGGGTCTGGTGCCCTGAGCGTGGAATCATGGGACTCGACTCTCAAGCCTTATTCTGACCCTTAGACCTACCTCTGCAATCTTGGATGGGTCTCAACCTTCAAGGGGTGGACAAGGAAGTCTCTAAGGTCCCTTCCTGTTCTAGTTCTAAAAACATCATCTATGGGTTTTAAAAAGTCAAGGATCCCAATTTTTCTTGTGCAGAAAGATAACTATAAATATGTATACATATATTGAATTTAACATATATTTTAACATATTTAACATGTATTGAACTGCCTGCCTTCTAGTGGAGGGGGTGGAAGGAAGGAGGGGAAAATTTGGAACAGGAGTTTTGGCAAGGGTCAATGCTGAAAAATTACCCATGCATATGCTTTGTAAATAAAAAGCTATAATAATAATAATAATAAAGTTAAGGATTTTTTGTGGGTGCTTATGCTGCTGCTCAGATTACCTTCATTTCTGATGCTTTGAGAAGTCCCAGGAAATGCCCAGTAGAAGATGGGGAGAAGTGGAACCCAAAAGAGAAGGTTAATGGGCAAGGAGAGGAAGGGAGATCAAAGAGGACCGTTTTCTCTGAGGTTTGCTCTACATATACTGAGTATAGCAGCATCCAGATAGGGCAGGAAAAGGATTAAAGAGATGGCCTCAGAGTCGGAAAGACCCACCATCTCACTCCCAGTGCCCTGTGACTCTTCAGGAAGAGAAGTTGCAAGGCAGGTGCTAACCTGCATTGGTGGAGGGACGTTCCTCCTTTGGGATTTCCCTGTGCTAATGGAGTCCCAGATCTGGTCCCTATCTGCCATCCCTATCTATGATGCAGTGCTCCTTCCTCTAGAATGGAGGATGGAAGGAAAAACTAACACACTGAAGACAAATCAAGTACAAGAAATTATAGGAATTAAGGAAAAAATTAACAAAATAGAAATGAAATAAAACAATTGAGTTGAGAAAGAAAATGAGCTGGGATCTTGCAAAAAAAGACCAATAATATGGATAAACCTTTAGCAAATATAATTAGTCAGAAGAGAAAGGAAAATGAAATTGCTATAATCAGCAGCGAGAAGGCGGAGAGCACAGTGAATGAGTAATGATAGGGTTACAGGTCAAACAACAGAAACAGCAACAAATTCTATTAGAGATGATAATGATCACGCACCAGATATACGACATTAACAGAATTTATGGAATGCATCCAAGGCAGAACTTGGGGGCAAATTGGTTTCTCTGAAGGCTGATATTAACGAGAGAGAAAAAGAAAAAATTAATGAGTTGAGTTGGCCATTTAAAAAATTAGAAAATGAGATGGGGATAAAAGAAAAGGAAAGAAAAAACAGGAGGTTTTAAGAGTTAGAGGGAATTGCTCAATAGGAAAAAATCTTTGCATCAAATTTCTTTGATATCTAAGGGTTTGCTATCTAAGATATATAAAAAGTGAATAAACATCTGAGACTGATAACCATTTCCATAACTATGGTCAAAGACTATGAATAAACAGTTCTCAACCAGACTGCAAAGAATCACAGCCCCGTGGGAAAAAATGCTCCCTATCAGTAATAATAAAAGAAATGCACATCAAAATAGCTCTTGAGGTTTCACTTCATGCACAGCAAATTGGCAAAATTGACCAAAAATGGCAGCAGTCAATATTGGCGGAATTATGGAAAGATGAGCGTTTTAATACATTGTTGGTAGAGTGTGAAATGGAATGAGCACTTTGGAAAGCAAATTGAAATTATGCAAAGGAAGTTACTAACATGTTCATACCCTTTGAATCGGAGACTCCATCACTGGGCTTATTCCTCAAGGAAATCAACAATAACAATGACTGTGCTATAAGAAATGATGTGTGGGATAAATAGAGAGAAGCATGGAAAGAATATGAACTCAACGGAGTTAAGGAAAGAAGCAGAGCCAAAAATAAGGATATACACAGTGACTACAACAACATAAATGGACAGAAGAGCTACACTCCAGAAAATCAAAAGCAAGTGGAACTGAATTATAAAGAACGAGGAAAACTAGAATGAATAGATAAGAGAAGATAGCCCTGACCTATTCCTTGGTGGAGATAGGAAGGTCACAGGTCTTACACATTGAACAGTTTTTGGACTTTTTCAGTGTATTGATCAGTTGTGCTGATTTTTTTTTCTTCCTTTCTTAAAAAAAAAATACTATTTGTTTTATGGGATGGTTCTCTGGTGGGATATATGGAATATTATGGTGATTTAAGAAAGAGAAAGTATTAATAGAAATATTTTTTTTAAAAGAGTTCAAGGGAGGGGCAGCTAGACAGTGTAATGGATAGAGCACCAGCCCTGAAGTCAAGAGGACCCGAGTTCAAATATGACCTCAGACACTTAACACGTCCTGGCTCTGTGACCCCGGGCAAGTCACTTAACCCCAATTGCCTCAGGGGGAAAAAATTCAAGGGAACAAGTTTGATGGTCATCAAGTCAAAGGGATGACTGAGTATTCCTGAGGCCTCTTAGTGCCAGTGGCCATGGAATACCACAAGCAAGATTGGATTCAAGGAGTACTTGAAAGACCTCTGAGCCCTTCCTATACCCAAATCGATTAAAGATAGAGAGAAAAGACCTGTGAATACAAAAATATTTATAGGATAGTAGCTATTTTTGTGACAAAAAGTAGAAGCTAAAAGAATCCCCATCCTTTGGCTGAATCCATGATAGAACGCATTGATAATGGAAAACTAGTTTGTGCCAAAAGACATGGCTTTGGAGAAGTCTAGAAAGACTTGGACAAACTGATGCAGAGTGAAGAATAAAGACAACAATTTACACAGAAACAACTGTAAAAAACAACTTTGGGTTGCCATGATTCCCAAGGACCCATGATGACATCTCCTACTGGAGAGCTGACAGATTCAAGGTATATAAGGAGACAAAAGTTTTTGGAAATGCTTGATCTGGGGAATTTGTTTTTCTTGACTATGAATATTTGTTGCAAGAGTTTTCTTTTTCTTTTCTTTTCCAATGGATGGAATGTGGAAAGAAGAAAAAAGTAATTTAATAAATTAACATTAAAAAATTAAATTAAAAAATAAAAATAAATAAAACCTTTACCCTTACCTGACCCCTCATCCTTGGAACAGACCTAGCAGAACCCTCCCTCACTCCATCCTTTCCCGTCCTTCAGTGTCCAGGTTCCCAGACCCCTGGCATCTCAGGAAAGGGGAACTGGCCTCCCTGAGGCTTTTATCTTCTTCTCTTCCTTGTACCACTCACCAGCACATCTGCTTGTTCCAGCAAGAACCAGCGCAGAGGGTATTTCTTGGCCTTCATCATTACCACAGGGACCACGTACTTCTCATCCAGATGAAAAACATCCGTCTTGGTCAGGCTGGGATCAAACTTGGTCTTCCAGAAACCTGCAGCAAGTAGAATGGAGGAGCTACCAAGCTGGCCGGCCTCTTTGAGAGGTAGGGAGTCAGGAGACCAGGGCAAATTCCAAGTCTGCTTTTCTAAGTCCGCATATGGGGTAGCTACGAGTCGGGAAGAGCTGAGTTCCAATGTGATCTGAGACACTTATTAGTGGGCAAGTCACTTAACACTGTTTACCTCAGTTTTTTCATCTGTACAATGATCCCGAGAAGGACATTAATGGCAAAGCCCTCTAGTACCTCTGCTGAGAAAACCCCAAATGGGGTCACAAAGAATTAAACGACAATAACAACACAACACGCATCCCAAGGGTCCGTTTCTGTTTGAATTGGACACCAGCGATCCACTCTCTTGAATGCAAGACAGCTTTTGGAGCTGGAGAACTCGCTGGCACTCTGAGACCAAAAGATTTCCCCAGAATCACTTAATGAGGCTACATCAGAGGCCAGAGGTGAGGCTGGCTTTCTATCCACTAATCACCTGATGTGAATTAATTAAGCAATATTGGTTAATTGCTACTTTAACACTAGTTCAATCAATCACTGAATTAACTAGTAATTATTAGGCACTTAATGTGCCAGATACTGTGCAAGCTACTGGGATCACAAAAACAAAAATGGAACACTCCCTACTCTGAAAAGTTCAGTTGTAACAGGTGGGACAATAAAGAAATGTATATATACATGTATATGTATGTAAACGTACATACAGGATAAATGTTCAGAGAAAAAATTAAATTGTGTACAAAGTTCTTCAATCCAAGACATCTGAGGAAGGACACTAATTGTTATAGGGGGTTAAGAAAGGCTTTTTGGTACTTGATTTGCATCTTGAAAAGAAGAGAGGAATTCTGGGAGGAAAGAAGGCAGTGAATTCCAGGTATGAGGTCCCACAAGTGCAAAGGCACAAAGATGGTAGCTGGAATAATGGACACAAGACCAGTTTGGTGGGAGAAGGAGTAATGTCCACTGAAGATGGAATGATGAATGGGAACCAAGTTGTGAAGGGATCTAGAAAATAAACAGGAACTTCTGTTTTCTCCTAGTGCCAGGAGGAAGACTCTGGCATTGAAGAGGGAAGTGAAATGGTCAGGTAGGCACTTGAGGAAAATTATTTCGTCAGCGTTGTTGAGATCGAATTAGAATAGGGAGAAACCCAAGGCAGGGAGGCCAGTTAGGAGGCTACTGCAATACTTCAGACAAGAGGAGATGAGTCTTCACTAAAATGGCAGAGTTTAGGCACTACAAGGCGTGGAGCACCAAGCTTGAAGTCAGGAGGACCTGAGTCAAATTCAGCTTCAGATATTCACTAGCTGTGTGACTCCCAATTGCCTCAAAAAAAATACCAAGTTTACAAACCCGAGGGAGGGGAAGGACGGTAATGTCTTCTATAAATGGAGGAGCGTTTGGAAGAGGAGAGGATTTAATGAGTTCTGGCTTGGACAGGTTGATTTTGAGATGTTGATGGAACATCCAATTGGAGGGTCCAGGAGGCCATTGGTGATTTTGGCCTGAAGGAGCCTCCTAAGGAGAGAGTCATCGGCCACGAGTCATCGGCCTTGAGATGGTCACGGAAACTACGGGCACTGATGAGGTCACCAGGAGAGAGAAGGCCGGGGGCCTGGGACAGGGCTTTGGGAAACACTCACCGTTTCTCTGGCTGAGAGTCCATTCAGCTCCAACAATCTGGGTAGCTTCAGGAATCTCTTCCCTCCACCCCATCCCAGGCTGACTAAAAGGGATCCACCAGGAGCCAGAGTTGGGACTCTGTTCAGCCCCTGGGGGTTCTGGGTACAGCCAACTCATCACTTTTCACAGAGATGAGTCTCATCTAGAATCTCATCTAGCCAGAAGCTGGCTCTTGCCCCCACCTACCGGGCTCTGTGCTCTGTTCTTCCCTGACCATGGTCTCTGGGGGGCTTCACCTCACGTCCTACCTCCTCCCAAGGCTTCTGATCCTGCCACACAGCTGGCCCCCAGTTTGGGGGGGCTCTTCCCATCCAGGCTCGGCCTTCCAGGGAAGCCCCAAATAAGAGGGGCAGGGAGGAGTCAGAATGACCATTTGGGGGGTCAGGGGAGGCTCTGGCACGCACTGGCTCCTACCCTGAAAATACACAGCATTAAGCAGGAGCATCACTGTGTTTGCGGGGAGCTCCGACAGGAAGTTCTCAATCTTTCCCTCTGTGGCCTCCTTCACCCATTGGTTGATGATCTGAAGGTCCTCCTTCTCGGTCCCCTTTAGGAAGGCAGGCTTTGCATCAAAAAATCTCTCCGACTGCTCCAGGAATTCCTGTTTGACTGCTAAACCTAGAGAGAGAAGCCAAATAAAGCCACGCTAGGGGGTCAGCTCGGAAAGAGGGATGGATTTGGAATCGGGAAATCCCAGCTCTGCCACTTACTAGCACCGGTGGGCAGAGTCCTGGACCCCAGGTAAAAGGACCCGGGTGAACACTGCCTCCCCGGCTGTGTGCCCATGAGTGAATTGCTAAGCTGCTCTGAATGTTACTTTTTTCTTCTGCAAAATGGAGGTAAATTCTCCATCCATTTTCTCTGTTTTGTAGATATATATATATTTTTTTTTCTCCCCAGAGTTTTATTTCCTTTAAACGGGGAGACAGACTGGAGTTAGCGGGATCACACACCTTTTTTCAGGTACATCTTGGCGGCCATTTGAAGAGCTGTGCTACCCAATTCCCGGCGGACGCTACTGAGTGTGTGGTGCAGGCAGGACACGGATTCCACATGCAGGACCCTTTGCAGTTGTTGGACCGTCTTAGTCCTGGCTCCTGGAGAACACGCCGGCTGTGGTCCCATTAGGGGTATCACCAGGCTGGCACCCCCCCCCAAGTACAAACCCACCCACATCCTACTACCCCCTGCACCAGGCCCTGCTCCACTCTAAAGACAAAGAAGGTGAAGGAGCTTTTAACCACCCTCTACAAAAGCCCCTCTCAGTTTTCACCTCCACCCCTTTGTTCCTATCCGTTAACCCTCCCTGCAACGTTCTCTCCTTTCCTTAATCTGCCTCTCCTTTGTGCTCAATTGTATCTGCAACTCTCCTGGAAAACTGTTCTTTCTTTCTTCCTCTTTCTTTCTTTCTTTTTTCTTTCTTTCTCTTCCTTCCTTTCTTCCTTTTTTCCTTCTTTCTCTTCCTTTTTTCCTTCTTTCTCTTCCTTCCTTCCTTCCTTCTTTCCTTCTTTTCTTTCTCTCTCCTTCTTCCTTCCTTCCTTCTTTCTTCCTTCCTTCCTTCTTTATCTACCTCCCTCCTCCCTTCCTTTTTTTTCAAAAAAAATTATTTATTTTTCCTTTCTTATTTGTTTATTGCTGAGGCAATTGGGGTTAAGTGACTTACTCAGGGTCACACAGCTAGGAAGTGTCTGAGGCCAGATTTGAACTCAGGTCCTCCTGACTTCAGGACTGGTGCTTGGCCCATACTTTTTAAATTGCCTCGGTACATCTCGGTACTTAGGTACAAGCTGCCTCCTATGATTGTCTGATTATTTTTTGTGAGTCTCCTCTCTTAACCCACTTTAAACACAGGGATGCTGTCTCCCACCTGTATCCCTCACAGCACCTCACACAGTACTGAGTACAGAGTAGGCACTCAATAAATGCATCCTTAACTTAACAAAGAGGATGGTTCTGTCCCCAGCCCCTTTCTGATAGGAAATGTGAGAGTAACCCTTCATCCAGACCTCCCAGGGGTGGCCACACTGCAAATGTAGCTGGTTTAAGAGGCATCTGGGAAATTCAGGAGTTTCCCACTCATTCCTACCAGCCAGAGCCGAGTCCTCCCCTTGGCTCTATCACTAATTCACCATGTGACCCTGGATGCCTCACTCTCTGACCTTCAAATTTCCTCCTCCACAGTAGGAGGAGCCGGCCCGGCCGATCCCTGGGGTACCTCCCAGATCCCCATTCAGGGTTCTGCCCCCCCTGCAGCAGGGGGTCAGCCCAGTTACCTAGCTCGAGATGATACAATGCTAGAGCAACACTGAGGGGTGACAGGACCACGTTGGGGCTGGTGGATTTCTGCAGGACTTTGGTGAACAAGTCTAAAGTGAACTCCATCATGGCCTCGGCCAGTTTGTGGGTCTGCTCTGCCGAGGGCGTCTCCTTGCAGTTAGCCTCTTCTATCTGGCCAGCCTCCCCCAAGGGCTCCAGGCAGCTGTCCAGCTGCTGTTGGGGGACACCCATTGAAGCCTCAGCACCAAAGGAATCTGCTCTCCTGGGATACTCCTGGGTGTCGGTGGGAAAGTTCAAAGCTCCAGGATTTGCTGGTGGCTCCGGGAGGGGAGCTGTCTGAATCCTGTCTGACTCCTGCAGGGGAGAAACACAAATCGGGAAGACTGAGAAGAGAATGGGGCCCTAGGGTCAGAGGGCCTGAGACTCGGCCACTTATTGCCGAATCGTCCTCCTGTGTAAAAGGAGGGAGCGTGGACCAGATGATTTCTGGGATCTCTTCCAGGTCCAGAGCTAGGATCCTATGATCCTAAATCTGTTGGGAATCCCAGAAAACATCACAGGGCACATAAGAGTACCAGCTCTGTAGAGTGGCAAAGATTTGGAAATTGAGTGGCTGGCTGAATAAATCCTGGTATATGAATGTTATGGAATATTATTGTTCTGTAAGAAACGACCAGCAGAATGATTTCAGAGAAGCCTGGAGAGACTGACATAAACTGATGCTGAGGGAAGTGAGCAGACCCAGGAGATCGTGGTACTCAGCAACAACAAGGTTGTGTGATGATCACTGTGATGGATGTGGCTCTTCTCAATATTCAAGGCACTTCAAATGGATTTATGATGGAAAGGGCAGCCACATCCAGACTGAGGACTACAGGAACTACATGTGGATCCAAGTAGAGTATTTTCATCTTTTTTGTTGTTGTTTTTTTCTTTCTTGTGGTTCTTCCCTTTTGTTCTCATGTGGAAATACATGTAAAATGTAAAATATTCTATATCAGGTCACTTGCTGTCTTGGAGGAGGGGGGAGATAAGAGAGGGAGGGAGAAAAAAATTGGAACTCAAAATCTTACAGAAATAAATACTGATAGTATTTTCCCTCTTTTTGTTGTTGTTTGCTCGCATTTTGTTTTTTTCCCCCTTTTTGATTTGATTTTTTCTTGCACAGCAAAAGAATTGTGGAAATATGTATAGAAGACTTGCACATGTTTAACATATATTGGATTATTTGCCATCTAGGGGAGGGGGTGGGGGGAAGGGAGGGGAAAATTTGGAACACGAAGGTGGTGTTGCAAGGGTGAATGTCGAAAATTATCTATGTATGAAAATAAAAAGCTTTAATAATAATAAAAAATTTAAAAATTCAATCCGAAAATAAATAAGTGTTGAAAACTATCTTTACATGTCATTGGAAAGATGAAATACTATTAAAATGAAAAAAAAAAAAGAAAAAGAAAAAAAAGTCAAGTTGTGTGTTACCTCCCTTAGCACAGAAGTAGAGATCTGGTGACGAGAGGCCTCTAAATTGCTAAAACTCCCAGCTTTTCTCAGTCCTCCCCCTTCCCGACTCCCCTGCATCCTTGGGCATTCTTCTCTCAGTTCTGCAGACATTCTTTTCCTCAGTTCTCCTCCTAAGTCTCTATTACTTCTCGGCTCTTTTGCTGACTTCATCCAAGTCCTCCTGCTCATGGGGGCGTCCCACAGGGCCTTCTTCCCCTCCCTCTCTGTGTTATTTCACTTGCTGGTCTCATCAGCTCCCATGGATCCAATTTTCAAATTTTGCTGATTCTGAACTCTGTTTATCCAGCCCCAACCTCTCTCTCGACCCCAGTCTTGCGGCGATTCCAGCCGCCTCTTGGGGATCTCAGACAGACGCCCTGCAGGTGGCTTAAACTCAATATGTCCAAAACTGGACTCCTCTTTCTCCCCAAACCCTGGCTCTTCCAGACTTGTCTGTGATTGTTGAGGGCCATCTTCCTGCAGTGTCCCAGCCTAGCAATCCAAGGTTCTCCCGTCCAGTCTGGTCAGTCTGACCCTGAGCCCTCTGGAACCCAGCCCCGGCCTGGCCCCCGGGCACAGACCCTCACCCCTGCTTTCTGGTCGCCCCCGGCCCATGTCTCCCCCCACTTCGGTCCGCCCTCGCTCAGACATCACACTGACTGGGGGGGGGGTCCCTCAGACAGCGCTTCTCAGTCCTTAGTGCTCCCCCTCTCTCTGGATCTCGGCCCTTAGGTCTCAGTTCTGATCGCGGACCCCAGGCCCCTCTCTTGCCCCTCCTGCTCTCTCCGGGCTGGGCGCCCCAGCCTCTGGCCCCTCTCTCAGTCATAGCATCCGGACAGACGGAGGGAGGATGGGGCGGATGGTGGCAGGAAGCTGCAAGGGTGAAGTGCCCCAGCAGGATGGGAGAGCTGGGCCTGGAGCTGGGCCTGGAGCTGGCAGAGGCTGCCTGGGGAGGAGCGGGCCTCAGGGCAAAGCCACTGACCCAGAGCCACGGTGATGCACCAAGTGAAGCAGCACGAGCCCGGCCTTCTGCTTCTTTAGGAGGAAACCAGGGCTTTGGGGGCCTCCTGGGCAGAACCTTGGTGGTCGGGCTTTGGGAGCCCTCCTGATCTCCACCCTGCCCCACCCCCCTCCACACTAATGTCCCCCCCACTAAGGGGGGGCTCTCCTTCAGAACCACTATCCCCTCCCCCCCTAAAGCCAGAAATTGATAAATAATCCTTCAATATCAAATGTGAGTCATAACCCAGGTCTGTCCAAGGATCCTTTTCTCTTCCTCCCTCCCCACCTCTCTCTCTCCCCCCCTCTTTTTCTTTCTCTCTGTCTTTCTCCCTTTCCCTCTCTCCCTCCTCCCCTTCTCTTTCCTTCTCTCTGTCTCTGTCTCTCTCTCTCTGTTTCTCTATCTTTTTCTCTGTCTCTGTCTCTGTCTCTCTGTCTCTCTCTGTTTCTCTGTCTCTCTCTCTCTGTCTCTCTGTGTCTCTCTGTCTCTGTCTCTCTCTCTGTCTCTGTCTCTCTGTCTCTTTCTCTGTCTCTGTCTCTGTCTCTCTGTCTCTCTCTCTTTCTCTGTCTCTCTGTCTCTCTCTGTTTCTCTGTCTCTGTCTCTCTGTCTCTCTCTGTTTCTCTGTCTGTCTCTCTCTCTCTGTTTCTGTCACTCTTTCTCCCTCCTCCCCTCTCACACCTCCACAGGCCCCCCTGGACATCACCTAGCCAGCCCCAGGCCACCGGGTTCCAAAGGCAGTGCTTACTTTCCCCCACCCCCATTTGGGGTTTGGAGATTTCACATTCTGGCTCAGCCTTCCTGCTTCAGGCTCATTACCCAGCAGTCCTCCTCACCAACTTGGGCTCCAGTCCCTCTGCCCCACCTGCTATTGCTCCCAGGGCTAGTCGCCTGCTGTAATCTCCAGCCTACGGGCCTTTGCCGCTCCCCTCCCAGACTCACAGCAGGCTCCCTCCTCAGCTCTGGCCCTGTCCTAGATCACTGGGAGGCAGCCCAAGAATCACCTCCCTCAGGGGGCCGCTCCCCGCTCTGGAACAGCAGGGAACAGGAATCTGGAAGAACGGGGCCTCCCTGGTAAGACACTGTTTGTTTGACTCTTTCATTACTCTGGGCCTGGGGCCCAGCCCAGTGACTGGGGAAGGCGAGGGGGACGGAGTCTCTCCCTGGAGCTTGTTTGTGACCGTGAGCCCCCCCAAACCCTAGTCCCAGCCAGAAGCTGTGTCCTGGGGGCTTCCCCCGCAGGTCCCCTGACCCAAGCCTGGCCCTTTGTACCTCCACTGGGTTCCCCGCTCTGGTCCCTGTTACCTGGTTGGCTGTCCTGAGGAGGAGAAGCAGGGACACTTTCTCCTGTTTCTGCTCCTCCATAAGGGCATCCCAGCCCGGCTCCTGGAACGGGAGGCACACTGAGGTCCTGCCCCTTTTGGGATCCCAGCCTCTGCCTCTCTTGGTCTGGAGGCTCCCAGAGGGTTTGTCCTTCCCCCAACCTTCCCTTCTCCGGGGCCAGGGGTCCCAGCCAGTTGTCCGTTACCCCACCCCCCTCTGATAAGGGCTTTCTTCGGCTCTCAACCAGGCTCAGGTGCGAGGCCCGCTGTCATTTCTTAAGCCTGAAACCCACAGTTTTAACGGTGAAATGCTAGCCAGGACCCAGTGGGCAGCCGTCACCCCCGTCTCTCTGATTCTCCCCCCCTTCCCCACTTCCCCAAGGCCTCTTGCCAGCCTGCCCCCTTACCGATAAGCAGGAGCTTGGGAGGACGGAGAGGCTGAGTAGCAGGCAGGCCCAGATCGGGAGTGCCATGGTCCTGGAGCGGGGGAGAGACCCCATTAGCCGTGCTTGTCCCTGAGCAGTCCCTGCTGTCCCACCCCCCCCCCCCTCCGGGCCCAGCTCAGGCCCCCTCTCCTCCAGAAGCCCGAGCCACAGGGACCTCTGCCCACGGGGCCTCCCTCGGCAGCTGGCAGAGACACGGTGCCTTGGGGCTCACAAAGCGTGTTCCCCGGGCTGTATCAGGGGATCCTCATGAAAACCCCATTTTTATAGATGAGGAACCGGTAGCTGAGGAAAATCTGGGACTGGCTCAGGGTCCCACATCCCCGATGCTCCTGGGGCAAGGCTGCTGCCCGTGGGCCAAAGGAAAGGCAGGTTGCAGCCTCTGGCCACAAGCCTGTGACCATCACCACTTGCTGGCCCGTCGGGGGAGGGACAGGAGTATCCTGGAGGCCGCCGGCCCTGCCTGTGTGGCACAATGACCCTTTCCTGGCCCAGCTGGGGGAGCCCGGCCAGGGATGAATTAGACCAAGGCCATTTCCCCGGGGTTGTGCGTGAAGGGAGGAGGCAGGAGAAATTCCTGCCCATTTCCAGGAACCTGGGGCCCTCCTCCCCCTTGCTGGCAGCCCTGGCTGGAGGCCCAACTCCCGGAGTTTGGGAAAGGGCTAGGAGATAAGGAGGACTGGATGCCAGCTTTCCCATTGTCTCTGTCCCCCCCCCCCCCGCCCCCCCCCCCCGCCCAGTTCTTTCGGGCCTGCTCAGGCCTCGTCTGTTCCCAAAGAGATCCCTGGCTGCCCCAGCTAAGGAGAAACCCCTCCAAGCTGCCCAGGTGGCCCTGCAGACCCTGGCCTCCCAGGGGAAATGAGGCCTTCCGAATGACCCCCAGCCTTTCTTCCCTAAGGGCCACAAGATGGCCCCAGGACTAGAGTGGAGGCCGTTCCAGGGGCCAGTGTTTGGCCCCCCCTGCACCCTCCCAAGGGCCCCCAGCCCCGGCTGGGGGAGCACAGTCCCGCTGGGAGTTCCCCTGGCCCTGTAAGGGAGGGAGCTCACATGACCCCTTTGGAACGAGACCAGGCTGGGAATGAGCCGGGCCAGCTTCAAATCCCAAGCCCAAGATTTACAGCTTGTGTCGGCCCCAATTTACCACCTTCCCCAGACCTCAGTCCTGGCATCTGAAAACCAGGGGATGGGTCTGGATGGCTGAAGGGCCCTTCCAGCCTCCGGTCAGCGATCCTTCCGGCTTTTAAGTCCCTTCAGGCTGTTTCCCCAAGCCCAGGCCACATCCTGGATCCCTGGGGGATTCACAACCCAACCCCCCAACCTCCGAACCTCCTCACTTACCTGGTCAGGCTCCTGGATGTTGTGCACGACGTGTCCACTTTGACACTGTCCTGGGCTCTGGCCCCAACTCCTGCCCTGCCCAGCCCTCCCACCCTGACCTTTGATCCCGGGCTTTTTCCAGATTTCTCTCCCTTTCAGCAAATATTGACCGACACATCCATTTAAACATTTGTATAGAGGCCCAGCCCCCTTTGCTGTTTAGTTTTCTGATCTCCTCCTCCCCGGCCCAGCCCCCGGCTCGGGGCCCAAATGGGACCTGACGAGATCACTGAGTCCCAAGCCATGGCGAGACCCCTGCCTGTGCACAGGAGACAGGTCGGAGCCAAGGCAGGGGGCCGGCCAGGGGAGCCGGACCCAACACAGCACCGTTCGCTGAGAAAGCACCTCTGGGGAGCCTGGACTCTGGCCCCCCGCCCAGGCAGCGCTGTGCCCCTGGGCATCCGCTCTGCAGGAGGAGGGGCCGGACTTATGGTCCGAGACTCTGCCCTAGATCCGTTGGGGAAGAAGCACAACCCTGCCACCCCATGGGCGCAAACCCAAAGGCTCGGGCTCCACTGCCCGTCTGGGCCTGAGGGCTCACCTCCCCGAAGGACTCGAGCCTGACAGCTGCCACCGGCCAGCCCGGGTGCCGTGTCCATTTTGGCCAGGTGGCCGTGGTCAGGGGGAGCCCAGGCCCCACAGATGGGCATGAGGATGGGGCTTCCCTAGGTCTGTCCCAGCCCCCCCCAGAACCCTCCTCTGCAGGTGTGTCCCTCCACAAGAACGTGAGCAGGCCCCTGGCTCAGGGCCAGGCTCCCACTGGGCTTATGGCGGCTTCTTCAGCCAGCTGGGACTGACGCCCTCTCTATCCTGCCTCCTGTGGGAATTCCTGGAAAACCCAGGACCATCCTCAGCCTCGTTCTCTGACACCGGGATTTCTGAGGTGTCAGTTGACATTAATGCTCGATGCTGAGGATAGCCCCTGGCTACTGCAGGGGGACCCAAGGGCTCAGTCCCCCCAGGGCCCCCCCTCCTTCCTGGTGGAGCTCTGGGGGCGACGGCTCCCGCCGCACCTGGAACTATTGCCTCCTGACTTCTGGGCATGTTGGAGCCCCCACCCCCCTGGCACTGAGGAGTTGGCCACGAGTCCCAGGCTCTCTCCCAGTCTCCCTTTGTGGGCCGGGACGCCTTCAGGGAAGCCTTCCCTGTAAGGCCAGGCAGCTTGGTCTGACAGACGCGCCTGCGCCTTTGATGCGGCACCACAGCCCCCACATCAACCGCTTCATTCCATGTCATGGCTCTTCCAAAGTGTTTATTTTATTTACGTGTGCAAAGGAATGGGAGGCTGGGGGACGGGCAGCCCGGCTCCCCGTCCGGGTTTCTGGGAGTGCTGAGCGGCGTTCCTTGGGTTGGGGGGAACCTCCTCCCAGCCCTGACCCAAGGGGCCCTCTGGGGCGGGGGTCCCGAAACTGCCGCCCCAGCTCAAGGCACAGAATGCTAGGGGATCCCTGGGGGATGGGCTGAAAGGAGGTGCAGGAGACAGGATCCAAGGTCTGGCTGGAAAGCCAAACCTGACTCCACTCCTCTCTTACCCCATTTCCTCTCTTCCCCACTATTGCCCCAAACCAGATGGGAGAGGGACCGACAAGACTCTCGGACAGAGCAACTGTCCCCGGGGCAGCTGCACCCCCGAGCCCGTCCCAGACAAGACCCCTGTATGGGCCAAAGCCCCCGGGAGGGCTCAGTTAGAGATCAGCACCAGCAGCACAAGCCAGTCTGTCCGAGCTGCCGCCATGCTCGCCCCTCACCCCCTGCCCTGCCTTTCCTCCTGGGGTGCATGAACTGGCAGGAGCCTCTCCAGAGGGCCCAAGGGGAGGGCCTGGCGGTTGTGACCTGTGGGGGCCATCACCGCCTGCTCCTTCAGGTCACGGGGCAGCCCGTCTTCAGCCGGGGCCAGTGAGGGCAGGCTAAGGAGCAGCCTCCGCCTCGGGGTGGGAGAAGGGGCCAGCAAAGTGATACCCAAGGCACAAATCAAGGCTTCCCTGGGTCTCCCGGGTCTCGGCTCTTCCCAACGAGACCGGCCCGGAGGACGTGCATCCAGGTGACCCCGGGACAAGGGGCTCAGCAGGTGCCGCAGGAGGCGAGGCTCAGGCCTAGGGCTCCGCTCTTTGGCATCAGGCACGGATGGCATGGAGCCCGGCGGCCCTGCGGCCACCCGGGACGTGCCCTGGGAGCCCAAACGCCGCCCTGGCTGGGGGAGACAGAGATGGGCGAAGTCACCAAAGTGGAGAAAGCGGCTGCGCTTGCTCCGTCCCGAGCACGTCCCTTGCCTAGGCCAGGAGCCGGATGGCCCCGTTGTCCGAGCCCAGCAAGAGGTGGCGCTTGGTGGGCAGCACAGCTAGGCTTGTGAGCGTCCCCCGGAAGTTCTCGGAGCTCAGCTTGGTGGTGGCCTGCGAGGGCGGCTCCGTCAGGGAGCAGACGCCAATCTTGTTGGCCACGGTGCCCGTCACCACCTCGCTGCCATAGAGGTCGAAGGTGTGAATGGGGTCAGATGGGGACTTGTAGTGATGGGTGGGCTTCTGCTCCAGCTCTTTCCAGACAGTCAGGGAGTGGTCCGAGGAGGAGCTGATGAGGGTGCTCCCTTCCACCGCCTGCCCAGAGGGAGAGGGAGGCCACAGCGATCAGCCAGAAACTCGGGGGCCGCCCCACCCCCAGCTGGGCCTTGGCCATCAGTGATGCCTGGCCCCCAGAGCCCATTTGTGGGGACAGACTCAGAGCTCAGGAGGGGCTCAGGGTTGGCCTGCCAGGGAGGTCTGGGGATGCTCGGAGGCTTTCCCAGCTCAGCGAGCCCTCGCATGAAGGGAGGAAAGGCCCTCCCCGCCCAGATCCCCGACTGGCCGCCTTCCTCCTCCCCCTTCATCTTCCTCAGCAGCATGCTGAGGCTGGGCACGAAGAAGAGAGCTGGGGGTCCTGATTCCTGGGCCAGAACCTCCCCCACCCCCACTGTCACAAAGGCAGAGTCAGGGGGAGGAGAGAAGAGCCTGGACTCTGCTCAGCCATGCGGGGGCAGTAAACAGGCCTCCCCTGAGCTTTATTTAACCTCAACTAGGTCAAGGACAGAGACTGACCCCTGCCCCTTGGGGCCAGATAAATATGGACAAGGGTTACTCATTAGAGAGGGCCCCAGGGGGGCAGAAGTGACACCTCTCCTCCACTCCCACCGGCAAAGCCCCTGCCCCATGGAGATGCCCACTGTCAAGGCCTGGAGATTTCCAGGATGCTGAGTCTGGGAGTACAATGGCCAAATGTGGGCGGGACTTCAGTTCACACCTTGGCCTAATCTCGGGGCCTTGAACGCCAAGAAAGGGAGCCGGGGAGTGGGGGAGGCGGTCAGAAAAAGAAAGGGCCCAGCCCTGGTCTGTCCTGCCCACCCCCCAGCCAAGCAGCCCAAGCCATGGACCAAGATGTCCAGGCTGGGCCCGAGTGGTGGAGAGCGCACCTTAATCTGCAGGATGTCACCCTCGTGAGCCGGCCACCCTCGAAGGACAAGTCCGGTCCTGGTGTCCAGGAGCACCATGAAGCCTGTGGAGAAGCCCGCTACGACGCTTCGGCCACTGGGGCTAACGGCCAGGGATCGGACGAGGCCGGCGTTCAGGCCGCCCCCCAGGCGGAATTCGTGCTAAGGGGCCAGAGACAAGGGCTGAGGGACGGCCCAGCCCCCTCGTGGCCGGCCCGTGGCCCTCTCTGTGCTTCCCACAGACCCCCGGGGTCCCGGCTTCCTTTCCTGCCCCAGAGACCGAGTGAGAGGTGCCCTTGCTCTGGCACAGGGTTTCCTGGGGTCCCTCTGTCTGGGTCTCTATGGGCCCCCCACCTAAACCATAAGACAGGGGCCTCCTGCTACTTCCTTCCTGCACCCGGGCCCCACCTGCAGTCCAGGCTTCCGACAGTCCACGAACCGCAGGGTGGAATCAGCACTGGCCAGGGTGATGCTGGTGTGGGGGGCGGGCATGACAGCCACGGCAGTCCAGGGCGCCCGGCTGTCCCAAGCCTCCACTGTCCGCACCGTCTTCCCTGTAAGGGTGTGAGCACCAGGTCAGGGGGCCCGGGAGGCCAAGGGACTTGGAGGGCCAGGAGGTCCGGGAGACCAGGGGGCCCAGGAGGCCAGGGGGCCCAGAAGGCCAAGGGGGCCGGGAGGCCAGGGGGCCTGGGAGGCCAGGGGACTAGGGGGGCCAGGAGGGCAAGAGGCCAAGGGGTCCGGAAACCTGGGACAAAGGGGCCAGGGGGGGAATTGGGGGCCCAGGAAGGCCAAGGGGCCCAAGGGGCCAAAGGGGCCAAAAACCAAAAGGGGGCCAGGGAGGCCAGGGAACTAGGGTGGAGGCCCAGGGGACTAAGGGCCCAGAAAACCAAAAGGGGCCAAGGGTCAAGGGGCCAGGAAGGTCAAAGGGTCAGGGAACCTAAACTAAAGAAAGGAGGCCAAACCCAAACCCAAAACCAAGGAAACCTAAAGGCCAAACCCAAAGCCAAAGGGCCAAAACCAAACCTAAACCAAAATTCCCCAAAACCCAAAACCCAAAAGGCAAAACAAAAGGCCAAAACCAAAACTAAAGGGGCCCAAAAGGCCAAACCCCAAAACCAAAACCAAAAGGCCCAAAACTAAAACCAAAGGCCAAAACTAAAACCCAAAACCAAAACCAAACCCAAAAACTAAAACCAAAAGGCCAAACCCGGAAAACTAAACCCAAACCAAAACCAAAACCAAAAGGGGCCAAAGCCAAAAACCAAAGGCCAAACCCCAAAACCCCTTGCCCTTCCTCTCAAAGGTCTAAACACTTCAAACCCCTAACCCTCTAATCCCTCCCTGGGTCCAACCCTCCTTCTCTTGGACCCCTTGGCCCCCCCTTCTCTTCCTCTACCCCACCTCTGCCACCCAACTTGCCCGACCCCCCCAACCCCTCTAAATGGCCCGACCCCACCTCCCTAAACTTCTCTTCCCTCCGCAGGGTCCCGGGCAATCCCCCTCCTCCCTCAGCACAAGGCTCTGGCCTCCCCTTGGTACCCCACAGAAGTCAAAGGCAGGGCTTCCCCTGTAAAATCCCAAACGTAAACCGGCAATCACAACTCACCACCTGCCCTTAACCCCCTGACATAAATGCTCTTTGCTGGGAAGTAAACCAAGGCGGGCACCCGTCTACGTGGTCCCCTCCCCCAATTTCAGGCAAGGCCGGAACCATCCCTTCCTTCTCCCCGCTCAAAGGAAAAGGGTCCCCTGCCCAAGGCCCACCCCTTACAGCCCCGCATGGCCCAAAACTCTCAGCGGGATCTGGTGGGGAAGTAAAAGTTGCTTCAACGCCAATCTTTACCTGCCAGGAAACCAGCCAATTTCCGCTCCATCCTCCCTTCGGGGAAATCCCCGCTTCCAAAATTCTCCCTCCCTCGCCCCCTCCCCGAAACCCCCCCGCTGCCGAAAACGCCCAAACTCAAGGGCCGGGTTTCTCAAGGCCGGGTCCCCAAATCTGGATCCTTTGCCCACCAAGGACACTCCAAAGTGCCTGGTGGGGGCGTCATCGTGGGTCACCCCCCTGCTTTGCATGTCCTGCTCTGAGGAGGCACTGGGCATGGGGGCCAAGTTCATAGGGTCCTGGCCCACGGGACTGGCGCTCTCCAAATACTGCCCTGCCAGCTGCCCCACCAGCGCGTGGTTGGGGACGATCTTCTGGATGACGTCACCTAGATACGGCAGGAGGAGCAGCTCAGGCCCGGGGGGCCATTCCTGCCCTGGAGCCCAAAGCCCAGCAAGAGGGAGCCATGGGCCATACAGGCAGGACTCCAGGCCGTGGACATGCCCTGCCCTGGGCCCCCAAGAAGGGGCCCAGACTACCACTCAGCCCCCCCACCCCCCATGGGAAGAGCCCCTGGACACTGTTAATGGGCCGACCCAGAGGAACCAGAATCCGGGGATTCCTGGGCCAGAAACAACCTTAAAGATGACTAAGTCCAGCCCTGACTGCCAGGGAGACTGAACCCCCAAGAATGGGGGGGCCTTGCTTATTTGTCAGGGGCCCACCACAGTGTGCTGCTCTTTTCCCTGCGTGGGGCAAAGACCTGAGGGAGGGTGTCTGTGGCCTCGAGGCCGTGTGGCCCAAAATGGGAAAGGGAAGCCTTGGGGCCTCGGCCCTGAGGAAGCATCTTGGGCAGGACCTCCTGGAAAGCAGGGGCTTGTGGGAGGACAGGGAAGGAAGGGCAAGAAAGGCAGAAGGTGAAGGACAAGGAACCCGAGCCGGCGGCTCATACCCAGCAGGCAGGAGAAGGGCACGTAAGTCATGTAGGCCATCTCCAGAGTGAACACCTTCTGCAGCTCATCCAGCAGGGCCAGGTCCACAGGGCGCGGCTGCCCGTCCGAGAAGGCCAGCTCCAGCACCCGGGCCTCGCCAGGGCTCGGGGCCTCTGGCCTTGGCGCCTAGGGAAGACGAGGCCAGACTCCCAGCTCTCTGCGGGCCTGGCACGTTGGCCCCTGCCCCTCACAGCCCCCACACCCACCTGGCCCTGAAGCTCGTGCACCAGGGAGAACACCTGGAAGAAGGTGGCCACCGTCTCACTGAGGTGCTGCTGCACCATCTCCTGCCCGATGCGCAGGCAGATCAGGGCGATCAGGCTGATGGTCTTCACGCACAGAACGGTCCGGGCCTGGGAACCTCCAGGGAACCTGGGGGCGACACCACAGGTCACCCCCCACTGTGCTCCCTGCTTCCCCAGCCTGGCCCACCCAGGGCCGCAGGAAGCTGCACCAGAGTCCGGCCCAAAGGCTCTGGGACTCCCCCAGGAGGAGGGGTAGCGGGTATAGCGGCCATTACCTGGGAGGGGGGAAAAACTACCTCTCTGCTTCTTTCCTAAGTCTGTGTCCTTTTTGGGGGGCGTTTAAAAACATCCTGAGAAGAGGTCTCAAGGGTTCAGCAGGAGGGTTTGGGGCACAAAAGCATCGTGAATCCCAGACTTAGTTCAACTCCTTCACTTTACAGATGAAAACACGAGGTACAAAGAGGGGAAATCACATCCCCGTGATTTACTGTGGGTCACTTGGCTAGTTAGTGACAGAGCCAGGACCAGACCGAGCCCCCTAGGCCCCGGCTCCAAGCTGGGTCTCCCCCGCACCCCATCTGGGCCCCCAGAGCTCCCCCTGGAGGGGGCGCCTACCCTGTGACGAGGGAGGTCAGGGAGCTGAGCACAGGCAGGAGGACCTCGTGGCTGATGCGGGGCAGGATGTCCATCAACGTGGTGTCACAGAGGTAGACGATGATCTTCTGGGTCAGGGTCACTGCGGCCAGCAGCCCCGCCTCCTTGCGGCTATTCAGGCGGCTGGGCCCTCCCCCGCCTCCAGGAGCCACCTGGGACCAAGGAAGGGAAGAGCTGGGCCCCCCCAGCGCTCCCAGCCTGCTCCGGGACCCAGAGGAGGCTCCAATCATCTCCCCCCACCCTGGCCAGTGGCATCTAAGGCCCCGTCCCGACTAAATGAAGCCTCAGGGAGGTGGGGAGGGGCAGGGCACTGACCAGGTAGCTGATGTAGGGCAGGTACTGGTAGGTGAGGACGGGCTCCCCATAAAGGCAGGCCACGTGCATGAGGCAACTCAGCACGGGGGCCGACACCACATCTCCCAGGACTGGACGCTTCTGGTAGATGTTGCCTGAGTTCAAGGGGCTCGTGTCGCTGCTGCTGTTCCCCATGAACTGCTGCCTGGTGGGACCTGGGGGGGTGAGGGGCAAAGATGGGCCACAGCTGCTCTGGATGGGGCGGGGGAGGAAACTGAGTGGCTGTTACCCGGCGTTCAGGCAGAACCACAGAATCGGAGCCCAGAAGGATCCTGGCGTGCCTGCTCCTGCCCCCTGGCCTGGGGCCACAACCCAAGGACCCTCCCCACACAAACCCCAAAGGAGCGAGGGAGCCCCAGAGAGGAGCTGAGACTCCCGCCTAGAGGGGCCCTGGGGAAGGGGGAGGAGAGAGGCATAAGTGGGGTGCCCTGCCACAGCATGAAGGGATCTCGTCTCCTCCCCTGCCCTCCAACCCCCCCGCCTTCTCCACAGACATTACCAACATAGCAGGAAGTCAGCAGGCGCAGAAGGTTCCGAGCCACGTAGCGGGACGTGACGGTGGGGCCGAGCCTGGCGGAGAGCCAACGGACTGTCTTGCAGGCGGTATCTGTGGGGGGGAGCCAGGGCCTGGGGCCGTCAGATAACAACCTGCTGGACAAGGTGCACGCTCCACTCCGCCCTGCCCCAGCCGGCCTCCCGTGGACCTGAGCTCCCCAACCTCCTTCCCCGGTCCCTCGAGCCTCAGCTACTCCGCCTCCTGGGGGCAGAGCCGGGTCCGAGACTAGAAAGCCGGGCCCTTTCCTCCTACTCTAGTCCTGAGCGTCTGGCCCAGAGGGACCCCATTCAACCTCCTGGGAGCGGGCCAGAGAACTCACCCAGGAGAATCTTTTGCTCTTTGTCTTCAGACTGGTCTGTCAGGTCTTCTTCCTCCCCGTCTCCATCGTCATTGGGCAGACCGGCATCCACTGAGACACCCGTCTCTGAAAGGGGGAGCTCGGCCGCCACTGGGCTACCGTCCTGTTCCTCTTCCTCGTCCTCCTCCCCGGCTTGGTCCCCCTGCCCTGCACCCTCCGCCTCCTCCTCCTCCTCCTCGTCCTCTGACCCCTCACTCTGCTTCAGATCCTGACTACTCCTCTCCCGTGGCAGCCCCACTTCGTCCCCGGGCCGGTCCTCCCCCAGGGACGCCTCGCTGGGGCTGCTCTTGTCACTAAGCCGGCCCAGGCTGAGAGCTTCGGGCTCCGGAGGCTGGGGAGACCCTGACACGTACAGCCCTGCCTGGAAGTCCTCACTCTCCGGCAAGTCGGCCTGGTCGTGGAAGCTGACGCCCGACGTGTAGTCCAGGAGGCCCAGCCCCGATGAGCCGGAGTCCCCTTCCATTTGGATGGCCTCACCAAAGCTGCAGGGACTGGGACCCTCTTCCCCGTCTTCAATCTCCTCATCCTCTGCCACCCCCCCCAGGCACTTAGTCTCCTCCTGAGAAGTCTCCACCCCAGCCAGGACCTGAAGGACATGGGGCAGCAAGTGGGAAAGGAAGGCCTGCAGCCCAAGGCGAACCATCAGCTGGGCCACAAAGCAGTCGGTGTATAGGTAGAATCGGCCGTGCAGGTGGCTGGGGTTCTCGTAGGCCCCGATCAGAGGCTTCACCAGGTACTTGTTGGCATTCTTGGGCCCCAGGGCCTTAGCAATGGGCTCAAACAGGTACCAGGCTGCGTACACCGCGGTATGCTGCTCTGACATCAAGGAGAGCACGAAGGGGAGCAGGATTTCCAGGCCTTCGGGAGTGATCTCCCGCAGGATGCCATCCAACTGCTGCCACAGCTGAAACACCAGCTCTCGCCCCTGAACCTCGTCCTCCACTTTCCTCGTCTGGTACAGGAGGATGAACTTGTAAAGTGACGAGAAGTAAGAGGGAAAGGCGACAACCGAGCTGTACGGGCTGAGGAGCTGCGCGGGGCTGGGTGGGGGCAGGCCCTGGGAGATAGGCTTATAGGCAGAGAGCAGCCCCCTCCTGGGCTCCCCAGGTAGCAGAGGTTCCACAGGCTCGCTCAGCTGCAGGAGGGTCTCTAAAACAGACTGCAAGGGGACGGGGATCTCCTTGGGGTAGCGGGAACAGAGCCCACGGACGGTCAGGAAACGTTCCCTCAACGGGGCATGAGGGCGCAGCGTCCGCAGCCTGGCTGCAAACACGATTTCGGCCACAAGCACCCCCAGGGCCTGCATGTCCCTCTGAAGGAGATCCTCGAGCTTCAGGGCCGGCTCGGCTGGGCTATCTTCTGGGGCCTCCACTCTGCCACGAAGGCCTCTGGCCATAAAGTTGCCAAACTTCTCCAGTTCTTCCAGAGCTTGCAGGGGATTAAAGCCCTCGGGAAGGACAATCCTCCCGTCATCCCCCTCCCCTACATCTACCCCGGCAGCCTTGTTTCTTCGACCCAGCCGTGCCGTTGACGCTGATGAGAAAGGGTGGCCAGAGGCCTGCAAGGGAGAAGGGCAAGACTGGTCAGCAGCTTTGCCAGCCAGAGAGATGGAGTCCAAGGCCTCTGTTCCCTGTTCCAAGTCATCATCACCCCCAAGAGGCCGGTCTCCACCCCAGGAAGCCTCGCAGGGTGTGGCCTCCAGGACCAAACCGTTAGGCCCATCGGTCAGCTGGCCAGAGACATCTTCTCGACCAGCAGTCTCTCGGACTCTCTGGATGAGAGGCCTGGGGATGACTGGTGGCTCGGGGCCCAGGGCCGAGGGTCCCACCAGGCGCTGGGGATGGGGCTGGTCAAAGAGCTGCACCACACCGTAACTGGTCAGATGCGTGTGGTTATCTACGAGGTGCAAGCAAACATTCTTCTCCTTTACTGCCTCCTTGCCTTGCAGCTTGTAGCCAAAGGTGAGGTCGATCCAGTGATGAAGGTCTTGGGAAACTTCTTGGCTTTCCAGCAACGCCCGATGGGCCGCCACGAACTCCTCCCCTGAGCTATACCAGGATGGCACATCCAGGTCCGGCATATCTGGATGGATAGAGCGGAAGATGGTGGGATCGGTATAGAATTCGGGGATGCACTCGTCGGGGGTCCAGCTCTGCATGCGCTCCATGCTGGCTGGGTATTCGTGAGGCTCCCACTGGGCCCTCACGTGGCCACAGAGCACAGCGCGGGGCGTGCGCCGGGCAGTGTACACGTAGTAGGTGATGTCCGACAGCACGTCTGAGATGTGGTGCGGCACGTGGGGAGGTTCCCCGCCACTGCCACTGCCGCTTGCCACAAACGCCTGCCGGGTCATCTCATAAGTGAAATCTAGCTGCTTGTCCCCCTTGTTGAGACGGAATTTAGACTTGCGCAGATCTCGGAAGCGCCCATTCTGGGTGGTGAAGTCAACCACCCAGGGCAGCACAGGGTGGTAGTTGGGGTCTCCCCATCGGCGCCCCGCCAACCAGTTCAGCTGCATGAGGTAGTCGAAGTTACTGATTCGGCCGTGGACCCAATCTAGCACCAGCCTCCTAAGCTCTTCCTGGCAGATAGGGTCCCCAGGCCCGTCTCTCTTCCTGGGCTCAGGGGTACTCAGAGGCTCGGGCTCCATGATGTTGTTCGCACTAGGTTTCCCTTCTTCCTCTTCCTCAGGGGCTTCATAAGCGCTCAAGTCCGGCTGGAGCTGGCTGCAGAGTTTCTCATCCACAGCCACGTGGCACAGAGAGAGGGCCCCGCAGGCCAGGCCCTGCCGGTGGCAGGCCTCCATGGCCTGCAGCACGTGGAAGAGGAGGAAGAGCACTTTGGCGTGGCTGTTACTGAGCTTGGCCGGGCTGAAGGTGACCACGTCGTGCAGGCAGTACTGCACGCGGGGGTACACCACGTACAGCATCTCCGGGGACTCCAGGAGGGCTTCGGCCCGAAGGAGGTTGGGGCAGACCGCTGCGGCCCTGGGAGCGGAGGGAGCCTCCCGAGCGGGCGAGGAGCACTGGGCAGCCCTGCCCACCTGGAGGAAGGGGCAGCCATAAACCCTCTGCAGGGCCTGCCTCACAGCGCCCAGGGCAGAACCTTCGCCCGCAGCCGGGCCCCGCTGATAGGGCCGCCCGTAGGCCCTGTAGGCGCCGTGCCACAGATTGCGATAGTTCTGGGCAGCCGTGTCCCGCATGAATCTGGTCAAAGTCTCGGGGACCCCCGCGGGCTCCTCCGAGGGGGGGCCGGAGCCCAGAGCCAGCGGGTAGGCCAGCCTCCGCTTGCGCAGCGCGTGGATCTCCACCCGCGTCCAGCCGGCGGGCAGCCTCTGCACCGAGCGCTGGAGCAGGCTCCTGGTTTCGGCCTCGCCCAAGCCCTCCACCCGGGGGCAGGGCGCGGGGGGCACCCTTCTCTCCCGGAGACTCGCCAGCCAGCGGACGGGCACCAGGGCCACGGCACAGGCGCCCCCCGGAGCCAGGGCCAGCTGCCGGCAGTCCACGCCCAAGTCGCTCTCCACCTGCTGAAGCAGCCCCTCCATGTCGGAGGAGGAAGCGGGCGCCGGGATCCTAGGGGAGAACAGAGACAAGCCTCAGCTCCGACAGCGGAGCTCCTCCTTCCTGCTCAGACTTTGCGCCGGCGCCCCCATTTCTTCCTCGGGCCCGCCCCCCTGCCCCCTTCCTGCCGCGCGCCCCTCTCGGCCCGCTGCGGCCCAGCGCTCCCCTCCCCCCCCTCCCCTCTTCCTTCCCCTTTCTGCTCCTGGCCCCTCTCTCTCCCCTCTGTTCTGTCTCTTCCTCTTTCCCCTCTCCCCCTCCTCTTTCCCCGCCTCCCCTCCGCCCCCACCGCAAGGCTAACCCTGCTCAGGCCGGGCCGGAGCCGCGGCCGCCCTCACCAGAGCTCCGGGACCACTCAGCCGGGCGCTCCGGGAGCCAGAGCCCATTAGGCGCGGGTACCAGCCATGACGGGTCAGCTGACGCGGGTCACGTGACCGGCCCGGCCTGGGAAACAAGCGCACGTGGCCCGGCTCCGGAGGGGCGGGACGGGGCGGGGCCGAGGGCGGAGTTGGGCGCCGCGAAAGTGAGGGGGCGGAGCGACCGCTCTGGCGCCCTCTTTCCCGCGCCCGCGCTCCAAAAGGCGGAACCTCAGTCGCCCCGCCCCCGCGCTCCGGTGGGCGGGGCAGCTCGCGCGCTTCTTGTGCCCCGCCCGCTCGAAAAAGAGCGCCTCCCCCCATCCCCTCAGCCCTACCTAGCCTCCCGGAGAATCCTGGCGACCTCCCCATGCCCTCCCTGCTTTCCGGGGCCGGTCATTGCCTCCTCCTAAAGCTCCCCCTCCTTACACGTCCAGCCACGTGCCCGATTCCCAGTCCGGACTAGAACCCAGGCCCCGGGGTCCGTTCCATCCCCCCCAGATCTATTGGGATCAAGCCCTGCCTCGATTTCTCCCCGCGAGAAATGGACACGCTTCCCAGAGCTGGGGAGGGAAAGGCCAGAACTGCCCGGTCAGCGGAGAAGGGGCCTGGCCGGGAAACGCCAGGACATTGCTTGGTCAGCTAGAATGACGGAGTTCAAAGGTCCGCGTCGCAGAAAGCGCCCGGTCCCTTGGGAGAAAGGGCACATGCTTTAGACGCGCCTTTGCATTCGAAGAGGGACCGTCTCCAAAGGGGGGGCCCCCAGGAGGACCGGCGCGCCAGCGTAACATCTGACTTCCACCGCCTTCCCCAGTTCTGAGAAGCAGGCCGGCCCCCGGATCAAAGGGACGGGCCGGAAGTCACACCGCGCTCTAACAAACCGCCTCCCTTTGCGGGCGCTGGCAGCTTTCCTTAGCGCGCCCTGCGCTGCTTATGGTCAGAATAGGAAACGTCGGACTAACTCCTCCCGTTCTGCTCCCTCCTCCGGCCTGAGCGCCTGGCCTCCCACCTTACCCAAATCTTGGGGTGCACTGCCCTCTAGTGGCGGCACTTTATACTTCGAGATGTGGCCCGAGCCCTATCCACCTCTACCCCCCCCCCCCACGCCCATCCCAATTCAAGCCCCCTTCTCTATGCCTGAAAGACGCGGAGAAGCTGCTTGCTGCTTCTGGGACGTAGGTTCCTATTAACCCCAAATCCCAAAGTCTCACTCCTGTCCCATCCCCTGGAGACTTTCAGGCATTCTCTCCCCAACCCACTCCCACGCCAAAATAACCCCCCCCAAAGCAAAAAACACCCCAGCTTGGGAAAGTTAGGAACGAGCGTCGCGCTCCTTCCCCCCGAGCCCCAAGGAGATCGTATTTTGGCCAGACAAAAAATAGAGCAGCTGCCCCAGCGCTGGCCCCATCATGGGTGGGATTAGTTCTTATTGGTCGGAGAAGAGGGGAGGAGGGAGATCAACCAAGAGAGGTGCCTGCCCAGCTGGGGGAGGAATTGGGTAGGGTTCCAGCGGAGGGGCTCAATAATACTCTACTGGGATTTGGGATGAGAGACTGGAGGGGAGGGCTTTGGTAAGACTCCCTAGCTCTCTCCGCTTCGGCTGCAGCCTTGCCCTTCATCCCCTCCACCTCCCTGCCCTGGGACATCCAAGTCAGTCTGAGGTCCCAGGAATTCACACTTGGCTTGTCCCAGAATGACCCCGACTCCCTGCCAAGGACTGGGTGGAGCCAGGCTTCCAAGGACAGGGTATTTACCTGGGCTCCATTGTTGAGCCTTCCAGCCAAGGCTCCTGAAAGATGGAGTTGGGGTGGGGAGGAAACCTGGCATCTGCTACTACTATTAAGGTATATTGTGCCCACAGCCATTGGAAGGGCCGACGTTAGCCCAGATCTTTGGGAGCGTCCTAGGTTGGGGTAGGGACACTTTCCCAAAGTGGGGACGCTTTTCTAAGGGTTGGAAGCTCTCGGGGGTAAGCGCAGAAGTCAAAATGGTTGACAGCCGTCCGAGAGAGGGAGGGGGCTTCCCTGAAGAGCCTCAGCAGGGCGTGGGGACGCAGCCAGGAGTCGCGCGCCCCCTTGGGCGCTGGGCGGGCTAGGCTCCTTACCGACTCCCCCTCCCATCACTTCTCCAGTTCCCCCGCTTCTCCCTGCCCTGCCCAGAGGAGGCGTTCCTCCACTGACAGCATTGACAGGAAATGCCTCTCATTCCACCCCCCAGCTCTGGGGCTCCCGGGGATGGACAGAGAGCCCTCCCCCTCCCCCTCCCCGCCTCAGGAGAGAGACGTAGCGCAGGGTCCAGGCAGGACCCCCGGGGAGGGAAAGAAAATGGGTGGGGGGTTTGGGGTCCAGCTCTTCTCCACCTCCCTTCCCCAAGGGGCCGTCACGTGTGCGGCAGGGGGGAGGCAGGAGGGGGGGATGTGGAAACAGCTGATTCGTCCAGAGGTCACACACTTTCCAGCAATCAGCTGTAACCAGGACTAAAAGCAGGAAGTTTCCTTAAAGGGACAAGCTGCTTCTGCCCCGCCTGAGTCCCAAACTCTAAAAGCTGGGGGAGCCCCGAGGCTAGCCTAGCCTCCTGATTTGACGGATAAGGAAAGTCTTTTCCTCTATCTCCCTCCAAGCCTAGTCTCAGCTGAAGAAAATGTCGAGGATTCCCTTTCCCTGGCATTGGAAAGAGATCCGGCCTGAGGAAGGAAAGGCTGGCTTTAATTGAGCAAGCCATCATCCCGCTCAGCCTCAGTTTCCTCGTGTTACAATAAGGGGGAGGGGTTGAGCCCATAGGGCGCTCCGGTCCTTTCCAGCTGTAAATCCTTAGCCTTTAATTCTGGCGGAACAATCAGTTCCTCCCCCTCACCCCCAGGTAGGTCTCTTTAAATAACCTGTAAAGTCATCGACTCGGAGTCGCTTTTGCCAAGTCATTGGGTTCAGCTAAGTTTGCCCGTCCCTCCCACTCTGGGCCCCGATTGGTCCCCGGGGAAGAAGCTGCTTCCTTATTGGCCTCCACCTTTGCAACAGCTCCTAGCCCGAGTCTAGAGAAAGGTTTTTTTCTTTTTGCCGAAGGGAGGGGTGAGGAAGGAGGGAGCGGGAGCAGGCCCCCTTCAGCCCGGCTAATTCCCGGGTTTGTGGCAGGAAGCCGCCCCCACCCAGCTGAAGCATCTCCTCAGAGGCCGTCCCGGGGGAGGGTTGGAGTTGGGTTATTGCAGGGCTGCAGCCCCTGTGCCCAGGGAGGGGCGTTAGAGCGATTCAGAAATCAAAACCGGTGAAGGTAGTTAGGGCCGGATGGAGCCTGCTCTCTGTGCCCACTCACGCCGCCCCGCAGATTTTCTCCATTCAGGGGCCTTAAAGTGAGGTTCCTTGGCAACACTGATGCTCATCCCTGCCCCATCTCCCTCTTCTAGGAAATTGAGGAGGAGGCTGGCCAGGTTCTTCACCTCCCTCCCCACCCCCCACTCTCGCCATAGCGGGTGAACACGGTTGGGGGGAGGGCTGTGTTTATCCAGAGGCCAGGCGGTGTCCACCAGGGGACTCCACTCAGTCTCTGCTCTGGCTGCCTCGGGACACGAGTTCTTTTCCCTCCACGTGTCGAGGCCTCTCCTTTCCAGCCACCCTTCCCTCGGGGGGTTCCTGCCCCAACTTCTTCCACTTCTCAGAAGCAACTGAGTGGGAATCCCCGCCTGCCCTGCCACCTCGCCCGTTCTTGGGGCCTGTCTAAGGGGAGCAGACTTTTCTCCTGGGGGGAGGGGCGCTGGCCCTTTAAGGACTTTCCTGGGCTAGGATCCGGGTTGCGTTTAAAAATGCCAACTCACAGAGCGCCCGGGGTGCTGGGAACTGTAGTGCCGGCGCGAGAACTACGCTGGCCGTCATGCACTGCGCCCACCATCACTTTTCTTCCTCTTCGTCTCCAAGTAGTTGATTGGCTTTGCGGGGCGCTAATCAAAACAGGAGGTCCGATTTAAGGGCTGGGTGAGGGTCTTTCCACCTATTGGCCATCTCGCGAGTTGGGAGGCAGGGTTGAAAGATGCTTTGCTCGACAGGAAGGGGATGACCTCGGTGTCAATCAGAGCTGAAATGGCCTTGTAGGCGGGGATGGGGGCGGGGTTGGGGCGCCCCAAGGCGTGGCCACGCTCGCCAGCGGCGGGCGGTGATTGGTTGAGGGCGGTGCAACCGGGTGTCGTGCGTCACGACGCCGCCAGCTGATCGGAGGCTGGAGCCGGTGTGTGCGGGGCGCTTGGGAGAGACGGCGGCGCCGGCCGAGGGGAGCGGACGCGTGGGACCCGCTCCCTCCTAGTCCAGCCCGCCCCCCCCCCCCCCCCCCCCAGCGCTCGGGCTCCCGCGCCCTCGCCCTCGTCCCGGACCAGGTGGGTGTGAGCCGTGGGCGCCGCGCCGGGAGCTGGGTCCGGGCGGGCAGCGGGGTCTGTTGGCCACACCCTTGCACTCCGGCCGAAGAGGGGGCGGCGAGGTGGGTGGGTGCCAGCCCCGGGAGAGGGGCGTCAACCCAAGTTTGGTCCGAGGGAGGTTGGCAAGCGATAGTCCCCCCGGGAGGGGGTGAATTGGGTGGGGGAGATTCAGTCCTATCAGATGGTACTGGGGAGCCAGGGCGGCCCCGCCGCGGGCCCAGCAAAGACCGGGGTCCTGGGTCTAGGACGGGAGCCGGCGTGGCGTCCGGCCCGGGGTAAGTTCACGGATGGGGCCGGACCGGACCGGGCGGGATCCGGCGGGAGGGTCGCTCCTCTCTATCCTCCCCCCCCCGCCCATCTCCTAGCGAAGGCTCGGCCACTGTCCCGAGTCCGTCCCCTGTCCGGGGAGGGGTCGCTAGACGGGACGGCCCCTCCCCTCCGGGGGAGGAGTGGGGGAGCCTTATGTAAAGGGGGGGTAGTTGGGGGGGGGCGGCGGCGGCGCGGGGTCTTATGCAACTCCCAGGCTAAGGTTTCATTTGGGGGGATGGGGGGGGCCTAGAAACTCTTTCTCCCCTCCCCCTCTGCCCCTTCTCTGGCCCGGCGGGCTCGGCCTCGGAAAGGTCACCTCTGCACCTCCCCCCCTGCCCCGCCCGAGTGAGCGGCCCCCAACCCAGGCCCGGCCCTGACCGCCCGAGAAGCCGGCTGGCTGGGTGGGGCGGTCTGAGTTAGTCATCACTGGGCTCCCTTCCCCGCCTCCTCTCGGCGTTTCTCCTCCCTCCACTCCCCTACTATTGGCCTCTCCCGGTGGCCTCCCTGCGATCTTCCCCCACCCTTAAGACCCAGTCGCTGACTCCAGCTGCCACCGCGGCTCGTCCTCGGGGCTGTCCGGGCGCCAAGGGGGTGATAGAGTAACTGGCCACTGCCCTGGTCCGGTCCTGCCTCTCTGCCAAGGGCACCTGCCCGGCCCAGGACCGTCCGCAGGAGAGCTTGTGGGCCGGGGAGGGGGCGACGCAGAGCTCGCTACAGAGGGCACATTCTCTCGGGCTCCCTCCCTGGGGAAGCTGCGCGCCGGGTTTGCCCCCGGCCCCTGGCCCCCTGCCGGGGAGCAGAACCCGCCCGGGTACTGGAGGTTTGGAGGGAGCGCTGCCCTCCCGGGAAGGGGGCCGTGCCCTTGGACTAAGCCAGGGCTGGGGGTTGGGGGGGGGCGACTCCCGAGCCCAGCCACGCCCCCAGCCCCCTCCCTGGGCCATGCTGCAGGGCCGTGGCTTTTCCTGCTGATTCATGCGTTGGAACCTGGGGGCGGGGCCTGGGACTTGGAACAAAGTTCAGACACGGAGGGGCCGGCAGACAGCCTGGAATTCATACCAGATGTACCCGGAATGCGCGAGCGGAATGCCTGGCATCCGAGAGGCCTGGAGAACCTGCCCATCCACCCGCCCCCTGCTGCCCTCCGCTCGGGCCCCTCGCCTGAGTCACCCTCCCCCTGCTGGCTTCCTCCCGAGCCCCTGAGCCCTGGCTCCTCCCCCCCGGCACCTTCCCCTCTTCTCCCTGGGCCCCTAGCCCCCTCCTTCCAGACCCAGCTGAGGTCCCCAGGAAGAGGCCCAGGGGTGACCACCGAGGCCAGATAGCCTGTCCACCTAGTGCCGGGCAGCCGCCGAGCTCCGTGCCCCGGGACCCAGCCTCATTGCCCCCCCCCCCCCCATCCCAGCTGAGAATGTAGGAGTGGGAGGGGGCTGGAAGGGGGGAGGACCGGGCTAGGTGACTGGGGGTGCTGATGAGCTGAATGCTGCCTGATGATTTTTTTTCCCATAGTGCCCTTTACATTAAAGTCCTACTATGGGCTGGGGACGTGATATGGTGGGGAAAAGGCCTCGGAAAGGTGCGATGGTAGCAACTGGACCATGGCCCTGCCTGGCAATTAGTGCCCCAGGATGGCTCTGACCAGCTTCTTCCCTCTTCTCCCCCCTCCTCCCTCCACCCCCCAGGATCCTGTGCCCCCCACACATTCCTGGCCGAGCCACAGCAGTTCTTCAGTGGCGAGCTTTATGTCTTGTCCCAGCTAAAGCTGCCAGTTGAAGAACTGCTGAGCTCTGCTCCTGTCTTCGAGGATTGAGGAAGAGCTGCTGCCCTGGCATCTAGAAGGTGAAAGGCCTGGGGGGTGGGGGGAAGGGGACCAAGTCTTGAGCTGGGGGGGGGGGGCATCCTCCAGCAGGGCCCAAACTACTGGGCAGTGGGAGGGGGCCTGAGGGACATTGCTGTCTGCTCCCCTGCTGATTTTTGACTTGCTGCAAGGCCCTAAGGGTGTGAGACTTCCACCTCTTTTCCATTTAAAAAGGACTCTTCTTTACACCTGTCCTGAACAGTCTGTTCCAGTAAAATTGGTCACCCTGTCCCCTGTACATAACATTCTGTCTCCTGCCTTTGTACAGGTGGCCCCCAAAGTCTGGAATTCTCTCCCTCCCTAGCTGCTTTCAGAGACCAGTTTAGGTGTCCCCTCTCGCTGCTCTGCTCAGAGTAGTGGCTAGAAGAATGGGTTTGAATTTCTATCCCACCTAGGACACCCATTGCTTCATCCTAGTGGTCTTCGCTTTGCCCCTCATCTGTGAAAAGGGCTCACTCACACCCAGTTCTCTGGGGTTTCCCTCTAGTTCTACATCTCTGACTATTCTGTTCCCCTCAGTTATTAGCACTTTCTGGAATCCACTGCTGCTTTGTATTTATTTCTGTGTGGGTTTATCTTTTCTTCCTCCCCCCACCCCCCTCGGGCCTCTAGAGTGTAAGCTCATTGAGGGCAAGGACTGCTTCCTGTTTGTCTTTGTTTCTCTTGCACCAGAGGTGTTTAATAAATGCTTGTTGATTGAAGTTTGTGTTTCTAGCAGTTTTCTTTATCCCAGCTGGTCTTACTGACTGGGTGTAAATTCAAAATGGGCTCATTTATAAGAGAGAGAGAGAGAGATCCACCGGCATTCCTTTCAGACCCTTGTTCCCATTGGGGTCACTCTGCTTCTAGGCCTAGAGGCCACTTAATAATCCCTTTAGGACTTTATGAAGAGGATGGGAAGGTGGAGGCCAAGTAATCAGTGAAAACTAAGACTAGTCTAAATAAAATGAAATGTGAAAATAAATAAGCTAGAAAGCATCCTGCCTAAATTTAGTATTTGAATGTCTGTGCATTCTGAACCCCATTCTCATCTCACATAGTCCACACCTAAAACTAGGTTCTAGAAATTCTGGTGGGGGTGGGTAAAGGAAGATTTTCCAGGTACTAGACTGCTGCCATCCACTCCGAAAGAGCTAGGGAGAGGGCAGTGTGGGAGAACTCTGTTCTCTGGCTCATTCACCTAGCCTCCAAACCAAGAAAGAGACTGCACTTGCAGCAGGAGTCTGAAGTAATTGCTCTGTCCAGACTGCTGCTCATTGCTGCCAAGGTTGAGTGGGGAGTTGCTAGAATGAGGAAAAATACGACTCTTAAATATACAGAGCTTTCTTTGCTGGGTGTTGGGAAGTTAAGTCCCAAACACAGAATGGCTAGGAAGAGGGTAATTAATTAGTACCCCTAGGCAGAAGGCAGGGAAGCTCCATTTATCCCAGACCCAATCTCTAGCCCTGGCACCCCTGGTCTGGCCAGACGGGGCTCAAATTTCAAGTTGTGATGGTTTAATGAAAGAAATTTGTATTCTTAGTGGTTTCAAGAAGATTACAAGTGAAGTGGGAAGCTGGTGTATTTTCTTGAGCCGCAAAGAATAAAAACTTAAAAATGGGTGGGAAGACATTTGTCCTTTGGGGGACAGAAAAGATAACAAATGCACAAGTCCCTTTACTGGCTTCAGAACTAAAGACTCTAAGGGGTTTGGTGAATGGGACTACATTTGGAGTGGTTTATTCTAAAAGCTCCAGGATAGGTGGTAACTGGCTTACTCTGGTAAGTTGGGGGGCTTTGCTTCTCAGCTCCCAGTGAGAAAAAACATTTATGCCCTTTCCTGTCCCTTTTCCCCAGCCCCCCCTTTTTTAGGAGCTTATATGGACCTCCATACTGATATCTGGGGAGCGGGGTGTGTAGTGGGACACTCCAGGTGGCTCCTGCTTAGGGGGCTGAAACCTGACAGTTGTCCAACCCTAGAAACTGGTCTGGATGGTGAAAATAGCCTTAGGCATAGATATAAAAGTTAACTTGCCCAGGAGCTGGCTGGAAAGGGGAAAAGTTGATTTATAAATGGCAAATTCTGGTTAAGGAAGCAAGAGCTGCCATCTCTGACCAAGGCTGAAAATCTGGCTCCTTGGCAGATTCAGCCCATCCCAGTCAATTCTTCCTCAATTTCGTCCCTAAACAAGTGTGAGTTAGGCAAAAAACACTGTGATTTTTCTCCAGAGTCCCCTCCATGTGAAATCAAGTTAAAATGGACATCAGGAAAGTCTAGAACGGGCGCCAAGGGAGGTGTTTGTGAAAGGGAGAGGGTCAGACCTTGGTGAAGGGTTAGGAGCATTCATGTCTTGGTACCAACACCAAGCAGCTCCCAAAGTCACTGCCCAGCCACCGATAAGGGGCTTGCTTAGCCGGGACCTAGGAACTAATGCCCTTCTCTTCCTGTTCCTTTTGTTGGAGAAAAGGATCCTCTAGCACTGGATAGGTTTCATTTAATCCTCACGATAACTCTGAGAAGTAGGGGTTAATAACCCCTTTTCCGAATCGGGAAACGGAGGCTTAGGTAGCGTTAGCACACGTTAATAAACGCGAAGGATTTGAACTCTGAACCCTACACCATGTTTTATATTGCCATGACAATCTGGGGGGGGCCCAAAGGAGCCGGAAGGTGTTTTAAGACATTGGCCCTGGACCTTCCTCCTGTGTCCCCCTCAGTCTGATGATGCCGGGGCACTTGGGCCTCCCGGCGCACGGGACCAGAGGGAAGGTTCTGGGGTCTGCGCCCGGGGGAGGGGCGGGGCAGAGGCGGCGGAGAGGCTCGGGTGTCTGGGGTGCAGGGCTCACCCCGCCTCTGCCTTCCAGGCCTGCCGCGGTAGCCTAAAAGCAGGTTAAAGTTGAAGCTCGGAGGGGGCGGTGTGGAAGGCAAGCAAGCGAAAGGTCCAGGGGCGGGGCCCCCAGCCACCGCCGAGTGTGGGGCGCACAGACCTCCACAGGCCGCTCCGCCCGTCCCGGGCACGCAGCTCCCACCTCCGCAGGGATCCCAGGGGAAGTTCCGACTCCCCGGGATCTGGAAGGTGCACGTGGGAGTGTCCCCGGCCAGGACCACGCGGGGGCGGGCCCCGGCGTTTTGCCGTGGTTACGGGGGCGGGCTCCTGGCGCCGAAGCCAATGGGGACGGAGATCGGGCCGTGGGGGCGTGGCCCAACTCCAAAAAAGTTCCCCGAGCTTTTGGAAGCGGCGGGCGGGAAAGCGCCGGAGAAGGAGTCTGAGCCCCGGGCGGCCGCCGCGCTGGGACGGGGCAGGGACCCGCCGAGGCTCGCCAGGACGCACGGCCGGGAGGCGGGCGCCAGCGCTGACAGCCGGACCGGCGGACGGCGCGCGACCCTCCATGGCGCCGGCGGGGTTCACGGTGGCGGCCGCCTCCTTCGCTCTGTTCCGGGGGCTGCACCGGGGGCTCAGGCTGGCGCCCGCCCCGCGCCTCGCAGACCCCCAGGACCGCTGGATGTGGAGGAACATCTGCGCCTCGCTCGTGCACAGCCTGCTGTCCGGGGCGGGGGCGCTGCTCTGGTGCGGGGGGGCGGGGGAGCCCCCAGAGAGCCGGGGGGGGGCGGGGGCGCGGCTCTGGTGCGGGGGGCACGAGAGCCGGGGGGCGGGCGCGGCTCTGACCTCCGCCGTCCCCTCTCCCAGGATGTCCCAGTACTCCCATCTGGTCTCGGATTTCGCCCGCGGCTGCCCCCCCGGGACGGCCGCCCTGGTGTCTCTGTCGGTCGGTGAGTGGGGCAGCCGGCGGCGGGGGCGGAGCGCGGGGGGCCCGCGGGGCGCCCCTCTGCCTGCTCCCGGCTTCCCCGCGCTCAGCCCCTCCCCCCGACCCCGCAGGTTACTTCCTGGCAGATGCGGTGGATCTCCTGTGGAATCAGCCCTTGGGCCCATCGTGGCACCTGCTCTGTCACCACGCGCTGGTGAGGCTGGGAGCGGGAGCAGGAGCGGCAGGGAAGGGGTGGAGGCGGCCCGGGGGGCCTCGGCCCGCAGCCTTCCCGGGTGGGAGGCGCTGCCCCCCTGGCAGTGCCCGAGCCAGCCTTCACCTCTCGGCCTCCCGCTGCTTTAGCAAACGACGACCCCAGGGGGGTCTCGGGGATGTCAGCTCCTGAAGCGTCTGCCCCGGGATCGCGCCCCCGGCGCTTAAGGACCTCGGGCGCCTGGCGGGGCTGTTTCTAGTTCTGACCCGCTTGCCACTTTTCTGCACCGAGTCAGGAGCGGAAAGGGCGTCTCCTCTCTCTGCCTCTGCCTCTCCCTCTCGTGCGCCGGAGCCGGGAGGCCGAGGTTCTAACTCGGGAGGAGTACAAAAGGCTTAAGACTGCCGGGTTAGGCCCTTGAGTTCTGTGCTCCCTAGAAGCCCTGCCCCCGCGGCGTGGGCGGGGTCCCGAAGCCCCTCTGAGCACCCACCCACCCTGACTCCCTGTAGCTACGATGGGATTTGGGAGGTGTGACTGTTTGGGGATGTGTAAGTACAGGCCTGAGGCAGTGAGAGTGAATGGACTGGAGGGGGAGGGGAGGCACTTCAGAATAGGTCATGTCCTTATTTGAAGACTATCAATTCCACCAAAATCATTGAAAGCCCCTCAGTCACCTGGATGGGGGTGGCGGTGGGGTGAGTCCTGGAGAAGAGTGCTTGAGGTCTCATGGGAAGCCCGAGAATCCTAAAGCCTGGCCTTGGCCAGGACAGGAGGCCTGGGAAGTCATGAGAGGTCGCTGACCCCTGGCCTCTGACCCCTAGGCAGTGGGCTGCCTGAGTGTGGCTGTGATGCCGGGAAGCTGCCTGAGCATCTCCGTGGTGCCTCTGCTGTTGGAGGTGAACTCGGCCTGCCTGCACTTGCGGAAGCTGCTTCTGCTGGCCGGCCTGCGGTCCTCCCTGCTCTGCTGCCTGGTCAGCTGGGCCACGCTGGCCACCCTGCTGGTCTTCCGCCTGCTGCCCTTGGGATGGACCAGCCTGCAGCTGCTCCGGCACCACCCCCGCTTCCCCCTCCCCTTCACTGTGCTCTGGGGAGTCGGGCTGCTCGCCATCACCATCATGAGCATGAAGTTACTCATCGACCTGCTCATCAGTGGCCCCTGGGCCCGAGCCTCGCCCACAAAGAAGGAGACCAGAAGCACCGGGGGACGGGGGAGGGAGGATTACGCCAGGCCTCCACACAGAGAGGACACCTCCTCCAAGCGGCAGGATTAGCCCAGACTTGTGATCTCGGGGACAGGAGGCTAAGATCAGGAAGGAGCACGGGGTTTAATCCCCTGGGCCCCAGATGCACCAGGTGCCGGGGGTTCCTTAGTCCTGGAGTTCGGGGAGCAGAAGCGGGCCTCGGCCCCATGCTCCTGGGAGGAGAACCTAGGTGCTGGTGTTAACAGCTGAATTGGGAACATTAACTGGTGTTTGCCATTTTTCATGAGACAGTTTTCCCCGTTGGGCCAACTAGGGACCCAGCAGGGGCTGGATCTCTACAATTTGGACACATAGATGGACGTAGAAAGGGTCGAGCCAGTTGAAACTGATGGAGTAAATGGGGCTTCTTACCCTTCAGCGGCAGTCTGGGTAGGGGGATAGAAAAGTCATACCAGTCAGACTCCATGGCCATGGATGGTGATCCCCTGGCTGCTGTCTATAAACAGTGGGAATAGCCAATAATCGGGGTAATCTCAACACATGGAATGGTGGGCACCAGGGTCCCAAGATTGTTGATTTGTTTTTAGCTGCACTGATCATTGTTTGCCCCTGACCCTAATTCTTCACTCATTATCCCTCTGCTCCGTACCCCCTGTGTCCCCCCCCCCCCCCCCCCATCCCCTTTAAAGAAAATACAAGAACTCTGAATCTGGAGCTGATCTTTCTTGTAACCTGGGCCGTGTGAGAGCATAGAACCACTCAGAGGCACCCAGAGCCAGGCTCTCTTTTTGAGAAGAGAGGGGAGGATCCCTTGGACCTAGGGAGGGTTAAGGAACATCTTTCTTTCAGAAGCTGTGCAGGAGTCCATCCCTCATAAATATTGTCAATATCTTCACTTTTATTAGGTCATTTTCCTCCAGGAAAATGTCCTAGCTTATGGGAAATTTCAGCAGTTTCCAGTCACTTCTCTGCTCCAAATGAAAGAACAGCCCTCCCCCTGGACAGAATGGAGGGACTAAAAGCTAAACAAAGAGGAAGCGTGATAGTGGGGGGAAAGCAGAGTGAGAGACAGACACACATAGAAGGAAGTGAGAAAGAGATACTACATACGGTGACAAACCAAAAGAGGGAAAGAGAAGGAGAGTAACAAAAAGAGACTGAAGCAGGAACAGAGATAGGGAGTCCCAGATACTGAGGACACCGTTACAGTGAGACCAAAATGGGAAAACGGGCAGAGACAAAGAGGGATAGAGATAGACAAAGGCAGGGAGACAGAGGAGGCAGGAAGAGACAGTGACCAGGAGATTGGGAGATGAGAGATAAGAGGCATCTGAAGAGAACTGTCAGGAACAAGGGCAAAAAGGGAAAGGGGGAAATAGAAGAGACATGGCAGAAACGGCAAAGAAGGTTGCTGCACTATAAAGGACCGGGCGGGGCAAACACGATATGTAAAAACAGGCAGAGATGGATGGGAACCTGAAACAGGAGTCAGGTGTAGATCAAAGAAGCCAACATATAGATGGAGGAAGAAACACCAAGATGGACCATATAACAGGGCAAAGGAGGGGGAGAATGACTAGGACAACATAAGCAAAGAGGGAGATGAAAACAAAGGGGAGTAAAATGCTGAGAGGCAAAGCTTTGGAGCTGTGGCTCTGGAAGGGCCCAGCGCTGACAAGAGCTGACCCTGAAATGATTTACTTGTGTTGTCTCCTGTGGGGCCCCAGACAAACTCTGAGGAAAGTTCATCAAGGAATTATGGGATTATTGCCGACATACAAAACCACAGGGAAGCTGGTCCAGAGAGATGAATTAATGATTGTCTGTGGTCACACAGCTCTAAATAGGCAGAAGTGAGACTTGAACCCATAACTTCCAGGTAAACTTTATATTCCTTCTGCCATATTGTGAACAGGTAACTAGAGAAGTAGACACAAAGGAAGAAAGCTGTTTCTATGTAGCTGTGCACCAAAGGCTTAGATTCTCCTTAATAACACTGAGCAACAAATGTCAACCACCTTATTAAGCAGAATTTATTTTTAGCTTTAGGCAAATGAGAAATTTGACCAGTGAGAGGTAAGTGCCTCAGTTTCCTCATCTGCAAAATGGGTGACAGTTACCTGCCTGCCAAGGATGTTGTGAGGGCTAAATACTTAACACAGTACATGGCACAGAGTCTTGCTGTTCAGTCATGTCCAATTCTGTGAGCCCACTTGGGGTTTTCTTGGCAAATCTCTTGGACCCCTTTGCCTTTTCTTGCTCCAGTACATTTAAGGCAAACTTCAGTTAAGGTCTCGCACAGGGTCACCCAGTGAAAGTCTAGGCTGGATTTGAACTCGGGTCTCCTTAACTCACACCCAGTGCTCTGTCCACTGAGCCACCAGGCTGCCTTGACACACAGTTGTTTCCTGAAGAGGACTATGATATCAGGGAAGTGATGCCATGACATGCAAGTGACTTGGATTGAAGTGAGGGAGGGTCTGCAAGGTCACCTGTCTTTCCCCTCCGGAGCCATCTGGGTCCGGTGGCCAGGTATAGATCTGGGGAGATGGCCCTCAGCTGTTTGTAATTATGATTTCTCAAAGTGTGGTCTAGGGACACCTGGGTATCCTTAGATATTTTAAGGCAATGGTTCTCAAAGTATGGTATAAAGAATCCTGGGGATCTCTGAAACCCTTTTAGAGGGTCTACAAATTCAAAAATAGTTTTTATTTCCAATATGGTAAATGTCTAGAAATATAACCCAGATAAACAAAAACGCTTTGGAGAGATCCTCAGTAATTTTAATAGGATAAAGATACTGAAAACAAAAGTTTGAGAACCATTGTTTTAAGGGGATAAGGACAAAACTTTACAGTAATAATAGCAAGACATTTTCATTTCTAATACAGTTAATATCCCACAAGTACAGACTCAGCCCGCATAAATAAAAACTCTTTGTGAGCAGGATTCTCAATAATTAACAGTATAAAAGGGTTTCAAGACCAAAAATAGTTGAGAATTATGGCAGGAACAAAACAGCCATGGGAATTGATTCAACAAGACTGCCATTTATTAAGGGTCTCTGGTCTACAGAACACTTGTCAGAAGTGCGAGGGAGATGGGAAATTTAGGGTAAGCACCTCAGAGTTCTCTGAAGGAGATGAACCTGCCCCCCTCCTGTAAAGAACAGCACAATGAAGTGCTTCAAGAACAAAGTGCTTCTGGGGGGATTATGAAGAAGAAAGGTCATTGCCACATGGTATTGAGGAGAAGGAATGGGGAAGGCCTCCTGGAGCAGGTGACCCTTGAATTGGGATAGACAAGAACTTAAAACTTAGAAAGATATGAGGGGAAGGCTATGGAGTTAGCACAGATGTGAAATGTAAAGCACTCTGATTTGTGGTCCCTTTTTTAGATATACCAAAACAAGACGCCAACAAAAATAAAGGCATAGAGACAAAAGCCAAGAGAGAAGATTCAGGAATGCTAGAAAAATTTCCAACTATTGGAAACCAAGGCGGTGTTTCTGGTCAATATCTACTCTAAGTGTTGTATGATGGAAAGATTGCTAGGAGAGTGGTGGACCCCTCATTTTACAGATACAGAAACTGAGGCCCAGAGAACCAAAAGGTGGTTCGTCCACAGTCACAAAGTAAATGACCATTGAGAATTGAACCTAATAATCTGAATCTAGGTCAAAAGCTCATTTAATAGAACATCTTTGTTTCTTCTTAAATTCCTTTTCTACTTCTTTGTGGGGAGGTTGGAAAAAGCACAGGCCACACAGTGACCGCAGATGAAATTGCCCCCTGCTGTCAATCCATGCGTCTGGTGTGAGAGGCCTTAGCTCTGCTCCTTCTTCCTGATAACGATTATGCTTCGTGCCTCCTCCAAATGGGCAGCACTCACTTGCCAAGCCCTCTGCAGGGATGTGTATGCTCCAGAGAGACTGGAAAGGTGCCCAAACTTGAGCTTTTCCATCAGAGATAAAGCTTTAAGCAGTGACATGATTTGAAGGGTTCTGGGAACCCTCCAGCCCTAAGTAATCCTCCCAATTCTACCTGGCACACTACGCGTCCACTGCACGGATTCTACCAACAGTGATTCCATTTTTTAGCTTAAATTCTCAGCCTGTGATTCTCTTTGGAAATTGAAAAACCCTCAGGGGAGATGCCTTCATGTCTTTGCCCTTTTGTTAATCCCCAAGTCTGAATCAAAAAACCTGCTTTCTTCATCTTTGTTCCTGGCCAACCCAGTATTTCTAGAATCCCTGCTATACTCCTTTTCTCTCTCCTGAAGCCTCAGCTTGCCCCACCACCCACACTTCCTACCTTATCTTAACAAATGACCTTGACTCCTACTTTGCTTGTAAGAACCAAGCTAACCATTGTGAATTGCCTTGGGAAAATCAGACTTGGGCACCTCTTTTTAAGAGGGAGAGACACTGATAAACTGGAATGTGTCCAGATTAGGGGTGATCAGCATGTATGGAGTCTAGAAAGAAAGCCATTTAAGGAGTTAGTTGGGGCGGGGAGGGAGGGGAGAGAGGAAGGGGGGCTTCAAAGAAGTAGGGAAGAAGGACACAAACAAGATCACTGTCTTTGAATGAGTGAAGATCTGTCATGTAGAAGGAATAGATTTGTTCTGTGTGGTTTCTGCTGGGCTGTATTAGCAGAACCATTACTAAGATGGATCAACTTGAGTCTTGTCCACATGAGTGCTCACTTTTCAAGGGTACTGCAGTATATTCATTTCTACAAGGTATAGATAATGAATTTATCGCTTTATTAGCAAAAATAGGAAGTAATTGTCTATACATGTGTGACTCTTGAATGTTCAGGACCAAACCAGGAAAAGGAAATCAGCATTTCTTTATATTATATTATCCACAAAACTTGACAGAAAGCAATAGAATTCCAGCTAAATAACTCCAAAAATTGCTTTTGTTTTTATTTTTGTCTTCTTAATGGCTTAGAAAGGGGAAGAGATGGAACTGAAAATAAAATAGAATTCTAAAAATTACAGAGAATATGAAATACTTGACTGTCTACTTGCCAAGACATACAAAAGGACTCTTATCAAAAACTATAAAACATTCTTTACACAAATAAAAATGGAATGAAATATCAATTGCTCTTGGGGAGGATGAGCTAACATAATAAAAATGACAATACTCCCTATGTGAATTTATTTGTTCAGTTACATGCCAAACTACCAAAAGATTATGAAGCTAAAAAATAATAATAATAATGAATTCATCTCAAGGAACAAAAAAGTCAAGAACTTCAAGGGAAATAATGAAATAAAGTGGGAAGGAAAGAGGCCTAGCAATCCCACATTTCAAACTATATTACAAAGTAGTCATCAAAATGATTTGTTACTGGTTAAGAAATAGTGAGGTCATTCAGTGAAACATTAGGTACACAGTAAGCAGAAGCGAACAAAAACAGTAGTACAATGTTTGACAAACTAAACTACTGAAAAAGGAACTTACTGTTCAACCAAAACTGCTGGGGAAAGTGAAAAGTAATCTGGCAGAAACTAAATAAAGATCAGCATCTCAGATAATATTCCAGATGAAATCCAAATGGACACATGACTTAAACATAAAGGGTAACATCATAAACAGAATAGCAAGAAAGTAATATGATATAGCTATAGGGGAATGGTTCCCGATGAAATAAGGTACAAAGAGAAGTGAAGAAGACAGAATAAGCAATACATAAAATGTTAAAAAAAAAAAAAAAAAAAGTTTTTGCACAAATAAAACCAATGCATTTCAAATTAGATGGAAAAAGGAGGAAAACTTTTTCTTCAAGTTTCTTTGATAAGTGTCTCATTTACAACATTTACATAGAACTGAATCAAATTTATAAGAGTAATAAAAATATTTGTAGCAGTTCTTTTGTAGTGGCAAAGATTTGGAAACTGATGGGATGCTCATCAATTGGGAAATGACTGAACAAGATGTGGCATATGATTGTGATAGAATACTATTATACTACATGAAATGACAAGCAGGAAACTTTCAGAAAAACCTGACAAGACTTACATGTATTACATGCAAAGTGAAGTAAGCAGAACCAGAAAAATATTGTACAGAATAACAGCAATTTCATACAATGATCAACCACTTAGTTATTCTCTGCAACACAATGATTCCAGATAATTCTGAAGGATTTATGATTAAGAGAAAATGCTATCCAATTCCCCAGAAAGAACTGATGGGATCTGAATGCAGGAAGAAACAGACTTTTTAAAAAATTCTTAATTTTTCTTGTTTAGGTTCTGGTCCATATTTTCTTTAGTAATGTAATTAATATAGAAATATTGTTTGCATGACAGCATATGTATCATCTATATCAAATTCTTTGCTTTCTCAAGGAGGGAGAAAAAGGAAAGGAGAGAACTTGGAGCTCAGAATTTTGAAAAATGAGTGCTAAAAGTTGTTTTTACATGTAATTGGAAAAATAAAAAATTTTTCACAACTGTTCTACAGTTGATAAATGGTCAACACATATGAGTAGGAGGTCTCTAGAGAAGAAATTCAATATATATATATATATATATATATATAAATGTTCAAAATCACTAACAATTAGAGAAGTTAAAATTGAAGAAACTCTGAGATTCTATCTTACATCTATCATATTGTGAAAGTTATTTTTAAAAAAAGGAAAATGATAAATGTTGGAAGAGCTACCAGAAAACAGGCACATTGTTATATTATTGGTAGATCTGTGAATTGACACCACTGGCACTACCTCCATTAGTTACTAAAAGTTACTAAACTGTGCATACTCTTTGATCCAATAATACCATTACTCGGGCTGTACTTGAGAACTCAAAAGAAAGTAGAAAAGAACCCACATGTACAAAAATATTTAAAGCAGCCTTTTTTTTTTTTTTTTTTTTTTTTACTGTGGTGGTAAAGAATGGAAAACTAAAGGATTGCCCATCAATTGAATAATGACTGAACAATTTATTGTATGTATGTAATTTATGACCATAAATTATTATATATAATGAATCCCACTATAAGAAATGAATAAAAGGTTGATTTTCGGAGAAACTTGTAAACACTTATATGAACTGGGGCTGAGTGAAGTGAGGAAAATCAGGAGAACAATTACATACTGATAATAACATTGTCGATACAAGCAGCTTTCTCTCCTTTCCCCTCTGCCCCCCACAGATAAACAACTTGAAAAGACTTAAGAACTCTGATCCAGCAACAGCAAGATTATATGATGATCAATTCTGATGGACATGGCTCTTTTCAATAGCGAGGTGATTCAGGCCAGTTCCAATGGTCTTGTGATGAAAAGAGCCATCTGCACCCAAAGGACTGTGGGGACTGGATCACAACTTAGTATTTTCACCTTTTTTTATTGTTGCTCGCTGGCATTTTGTTTTCTTTCTCATTTTTTTCTCCTTTTTGATCTGATTTTTCTTGTGCAGCATAATTGTGGAAATATGTATAGAATTATACATGTTTAACATTCTAGATTACTTGACATCCAGGGGAGAGGATAGGGGAAGGGAAGGGAAAAAATATTGGAACACAAGATTTTGCAAGGGTAAATGTTGAAAATTATCTATGCACATGTTTTGAAAATAAAAAACTTTAATTAAAAAAAAAAGAAATCTGATCATTGAAAATGACCACTCACAATTCCAGAATGAATCCTGTACCTGACAGATACCTGGACTAAAGGCACAGAATGAGATGTGTATTTTTGGAAATTCCCAATGGGGAAATTTTTCTGGACTATGCAGATTTGTTAAAAAGAGTTTTGATCTTTTTTCTCCATGGGGGGAAAGAGGAAAAAAAATAGGACTTTTTAACTGAAAAGAAGTGAATCCTCTGAGATCCTTGTTGTCTTTTCCCCCATTATTCAGAATTTTTTTAAATGATCTTTTCATTTACATAGTTTTCATCATTGTGTAAATTTTCTCTTCATGCTATTTATTTCACTGTGCCCCAGTTCCTATAACTGGATGAGAGGATGAGAGGAAGACACAGGAAACCAAAAAATGGGAAGATGTTAGAAGTCACACAGAGCTAGAAGAATGGAAACCCAAGTAGAGGTAACCACCACAAAGAAAAGAACCTGCCTGCTCCCCAAACAGACACAAACTACATTGAACCAGAAATGGTGTTGCTGAGCCACTTCCTCCATCAACAATATGAACCCCAAAGTGGTTACCCTGTATCTCCTTTCTCCCTTTGAGTTCTTTTATGGGAACTTGGCACCTTTTCTTCTGGCCATAGGGAAAGGCTATTTTAAATGTTTGTTTTATCTCTATAAACTGTGTTAACCTCTGACATTTCTGAGTCAGGCAAACATATTGATGATACCTTTGGGAGGAGGCAGCTTAGGGACAAACATCCCTAGAGAAGACTTGGAACTAGATCTTATATAGAAGTGAAGTTCTGTCTCTGCTTGAGGGCTTGGAGCTAACAAACAAACAAAAAGATAAAGAAAATAGCAGATCTTTTGAGAATGTTTTCCAGAAAGGAACAGAACCAGGAGATCATTATACAGGGCAACAAAATTATATGATGAACAATTCTGATGCACATGGCTCTCTTCAACAATGAGATGATTCAAACCAGCTCCAAATGTTCAGTAATGTAAAGAGTTAGCTACACCCAGAAAGAGGACTGTGGGAACTGAGTGTGGACCACAACATAGCATTTCCATGCTTTCTGTTATTGTTTGCTGCATTTTTGTTTTCCTTCTCAGGTTTTTTTTTTTTCTTTCTTTCTAGATCCAATTTTTCTTGTGCAGCAAGATAACTGTATAAATATGTATATATATATTGGATTTAATATATATTGGACTACCTGCCATCTAGGGGAGGTGGGGTGGAGGGAAGGAGGGAAAAAGTTGGAATAGAAGGTTTTGCAAGAGTCAGTGTTGAAAAATTACCCATGCATATGTTTTGTAAATAAAAAGCTATAATAATGATAATAAAAATTAAAATTAAAAAAGAGAATGTTTTCCAGAGTAAAGAAGGAGGTTTTATATCCAGAGACCCATCTGATCAATGAGTGAGGATGAGGAGCAAATAAAAGTAAGTGAACACTAATGATCACCATACTATCATCTGAATATTGCCTGTGCATTATAAGCTTCTCCTTTCCAAGGAAATTTCTCTATAGACCTGAGCATCCTACTCTCCTACTTACAACAGGACACAAACCTCCCTAGGATTTTCTCCAGCTTCTGTTTCCCTGCTGCCTACCTCCTAAATTCCACCTGTTTGGGGGGATCCCAAATCCCAATTGATTTACTCCATAAGCTAAAATTGCTACAGTAATTTGTGCTCTGAGAGCTAGGACTACTAGAGAGAAGTAATAGGAGGACAGATTTCAACTTAATAGAAGGTAAAACATTTAAAAAAACCCCACACATTATTGTAAAATCAGCATTCATAAACAATTAATCATTGCATCAAAACAGAGCAACCAAAACATTAGATTTTGAACCATTTCAATCTCAATTAGCTGAGGAAGAAAACAAATCAATAAATTTTATACCTGCATATTTTATATTTCAAGCTTAAAATATTGATTTTTTTTGTTTTTACATGACTTTCATCTCTGATTATATCCTTTACCCTTCCTTCTCCTAGAAAGCCAGCTTTCTAACAAAGAAGTTTAAAACTTCATTTTTATTTTATTTTTTATTTCACCAAGTTGAACCAAAACAAACAAATGAACAACTGAACAATAAATTAATAAAACACGTGTTTGTTCTGGGTCCTCACCACATTCAGGTTTTTGACTTTTCCTGTATGTGTCCCTCACTCTCAGAGTTATAGATTCAGAGAGACCTGGAAGGATTCTCCTTGATCACCTACCTATATGTAAATAACAATCTGTACAATAGCAAAGGAAGTAAAAACTGAGACTCTACTTGAAGCCCTTCCATGAAAGGAGACTCATTCACTATCCTCTGAGACTGCGATTCCATTTATGACTAGTTCTAACTGTTGGGAAGCAGGAATCTGATTCTACATCTTTCACCTGCAAGCGCATTCTCATGAAAAAAAGGGGTCTTCAATCCATATGGTTTGTTCCCTCACTGTGTAAGGTCCAACACTGCCAGCCCTTTATTTTGAGTAGTTTTTTGCTTGTTTTCCAAATTTAATAGGTGGAAGATGGTATTTTAAGGTTATTTTGAGTATCAGAGAATCTGCATGCAGATTTGTGATTTCATCAAGGTAGCAAACTCCTGGTACGATCCCTAGCCAATGCATCTCATCAATTGTTCTGCCACATGTGGTCTGTAGAAGCACACTAAATAAGACCTCCTTCCTTTTAGGATAATTAAGAAATAAATATTCCTTCAAACTAAATTCCTTTCTAGACTTATCTAAGTGAAGACAACTTTATCAAACAACCTTTTAGGAAAACAATGTCTTGAACAGAACCTTTAAACCAGTTTCTAAACCACCTAGTTGCCTAGGTCATTGAGAATTTAAATGATTTGCCCAGTTATCTAACTGTAATTTCTCAGAGGTGGAATTTGAACTCAGCTCTTCCTCACTTGAGGCCTACTCTCTATTTACTAAAACATGTCTCCTCTCCATGAGATTATTAGCAGTCTGTATTTCCATCTTTAAAAATTGCCTGTTCAAATCCTTTGGCCATTTCGCCACTGGAGAATGTACATATCCCTCTAACAGCCTTATGGATCTCAGATGCCAGGCCTTTATCTTTTATATTTACCACAAATATTATTTCACAATGTTTCTTTTCTTTTTTATTTTGGGACTATTACTACTTATTATATAAAATCCCACATTCCCTATAAAATCAAATCCATGAATTTTGTCACTGAGACATATTTCAATTATGTTTGATAAAAATAGTCCTTTCCTCCACAATTAAAATAAATGTTATTTCTTTTTCTTCAAGTCTTTACATTATTTTTACCCTTGCAGCTATGCAATTTTCTCAACCATTTTTTTAAATTGAAGATTGATTCTATTCTCCAGTGGTATTTTTAGACATGCTTTTTATCAAGTACTATCCTCTTCTATATATTGGGTTCTATTTCTGGACTCACTATTCTATGTCATTGACCTGTTTCTCTGTTCTTTTTCTGGTACCAGACAGTTTGTATAATTGTTTCTTCCTCATATATTCAGAAATCTGATGCAGTAAGTCTCCCATGATCCATTCTCTTTTTCATTGTCTGATATTCTTGCCCAGCTACTTTTCCATATATATATTTTGTTATAATACTCTACTTCTGTGAAATAGCCTATTGGTATTTTGATTGCTAATGAATTAATAGCAAATGTTGACTTTTAAAACTGTTTTTCTTCAAACTGACCATGAACAAGGCATATTTCTGCATGTGTTTGGGTATTTTAAAGGAAAAACTTTTTTTAATTTTTAAAAATACATTTAGTTGATGTCTTTTTGTCATGATTTCCCACTTCACCCTTCCCCTGGGGGACAAAAAAAAGTACCACGTTCCCAGAGATCACATCTGACAACGTATACAATATTCTATTTCCAAATCCCTGTGGCCTATGGGGAGAGAGGGAAGGAGTATTTCTTTTTTATTTTATTTTATTTTATTATTATTATTATTTTTAATAATTATAACTTTTTATTGACAGAACCCATGCCAGGGTAATTTCTTACAACATTATCCCTTGCACTCACTTCTGTTCTGATTTTTCCCCTCCCTCCCAACACCCCCTCCCCGAGATGGCAAGCAGTCCTATACATGTTAAATATGTCACAGTATATCCTAGATACAATATGTGTGCAGAACCAAACAGTTCTCTTGTTGCACAGGGAGAATTGTATTCAGGAGGTAAAAATAACCGAGGAAAAACAAAAATGCAAACAGTTTACATTCATTTCTTTCTTTGGATGTAACGGCTTCTTTCCATCATTGATCAATTGAAACTGAGTTAGATCTTCTCTTTGTCGAAGAAATCCACTTCCATCAGAATACATCCTCATACAGTATCGTTGTTGAAGTATATAATGATCTCCTGGTTCTGCTCATTTCACTTAGCATCAGTCCATGTAAGTCTCTCCAAGCCTCTCTGTATTCATCCTGCTGGTCATTTCTTACAGAACAATAATATTCCATAACATTCATATACCACAATTTACCCAACCATTCTCCAGTTGATGGGCATCCATTCATTTTCCAGTTTCTAGCCACCACAAACAGGGCTGCCACAAACATTCGTGCACATACAGGTCCCTTTCCCTTCTTTAAGATCTCTTTGGGGTATAAGCCCAGTAGTAACACTGCTGGATCAAAGGGTATGCACAATTTGATAACTTTTTGGGCATAATTCCAGATTGCTCTCCAGAATGGTTGCATTCGTTCACAACTCCACCAACAATGCATCAGTGTCCCAGTTTTCTGCATCTCCTCCAACATTCATCATTTTTTCCTGTCATCTTAGCCAATCTGACAGGTGGGTAATGGTATCTCAGAGTTGTCTTAATTTGCATTTCTCTGATCAATAGTGATTTGGAACACTCTTTCATATGAATGGAAATAGTTTCAATTTCATCATATGAAAATTGTCTGTTCACATCCTTTGACCACTTGTCAATTGAAGAATGGCTTGGTTTCTTATAGAGTCAGTTCTCTATATATTTTGGAAATGAGGCCTTTATCAGAACCTTTAACTGTGAAGATGTTTTCCCAGTTTGTTGCTTCCCTTCAATCTTGTTTGCATTAGTTTTGTTTATACAAAGGCTTTTTAATTTGATGTAATCAAAATTTTCTATTTTGTGATCAATAATGGTCTCTAGTTTATTTTTGGTCACAAATTTCTTCCTCCTCCACAGGTCTGAGAGATAAACTATCCAATGTTTCTCCAAATTATTTATAATCTCGTCCTTTGTGCCTAAATCACGGACCCATTTTGATCTTATCTTGGTATACAGTGTTAAGTGTGGGTCCATGCCTGATTTCTGCCATACTAATTTCCAGTTATCCCAGCAGTTTTTGTCAAATAATGAATTTTTATCCCAAAAGTTAGGATCTTTGGGTTTGTCAAACACTAGATTCCTATAGTTGACTATTTTGTCTTGTGAACTTAACCTATTCCACTGATCAACTAATCTATTTCTTAGCCAATACAAAATGGCTGCTTTATGATATAGTTTTAGATCAGGTACAACTAGACTACCTTCATTTGATTTTTTTTTTCATTAATTCCCTTGAGATTCTCGACCTTTTGTTCTTCCATATGAATTTTGTTATTTTTTCTAGATCATTAAAATGTTTTCTTGGGAGTCTGATTGGTATAGCACTAAATAAATAGATTAGTTTAGGGAGTATTGTCATCTTTATTATATTCGCTCGGCCTATCCAAGAGCACTTAATATTTTTCCAATTATTTAAATTTGACTTTATTTGTGTGGAAAGTTTTTTGTAATTTTGCTCATATAATTCCTGACTTTCCTTTAGTAGATAGATTCCCAAATATTTTATGGTATCGACAATTATTTTGAATGCAATTTCTCTTTGTATCTCTTGCTGTTGGATTTTGTTGGTGATGTAGGGAAGGAGTATTTCATTACTGTCTTCTGAGATCCACGGTGTTTTTTCCATCACTCAGAAGATCTTGTCAACTACATTGTTGTCATAATTGTATATATTTTCTCTTATTGCTGCTTATTTCATTCTGCTGCAGTTCCTGTATTTCCCCTATTTCTCCGAATTCATTTTATTCTTCTTTTCTTGCTGCAAAAAAATTACATTATATTCATATACTATGATTTTTCAGCCATCAGAGTAAAACACACTAATTAGAGCTAACCAACAATATACATTGTCTTGTGAGTTAGTGAATTCTCCATGAATGGGATGAAGAGATGGCTATTGAAAGAGGCCGTCTGGCCATTTGCCAAGGTTGTAGAAACCATTGTAGCCTTAGGTGAGAGGTTGTGGACTGACAAGCTTTATGTTCTCTCCATCTTGTTTGTCTCTGAGGGCTAGTTCCCAACATCCTATAAACATGCCCAGGTCTTGCCCATTTTTAAAAGACCTTCCCTTGACCCTACCATACATTCAACCTATTTTCAAATATCCTCCTTTTCACAGTCAAACTCCTAGAAAAAGCTATTTTTTCCCTAATCTCCTCCATTTTCCTCTTTTTAATACTTTGAGGTCTGAAATTGCTCCAAAGTTTTTCACTTTTACTTTTATTAATTAGCACTTATTTTCTTTCTCTTTTGCATCCTTCTCCATTGCCCTCCCCCCAAGAAAAAAAAAGGAGAAAAAATCTCTATAATATACACGAGTAGGTAAGTGAAACAAATCCCTCTTTTGTTGATACTCAAACATGAATGCTTCATTTTATCTCCAGTCTATCAGCTCTCTGTTAGGAGGTAGGTAGCATTCTTCATCATGGATCCTCTGGAATCATGCTTAGTCCCTGCACTAATAAGAGATCCTAAATCTTTCAAAGTTGCTGTCTTTACAATGTTGCTGTTATTGTTTAAACTGTTCTCCTGGTTTTTCTCATTTCACTCAGTATCAGTTTACATGAAGCTCTCCTTCATTTTAGGTTCCAACCATCCTGTATTTCTCGTTTCTCGAACAAAACACTCCATCTCCTGGACTTTTGCACTGCTTGTCTCTCATGCCTGGAACGTTCTCCCTCCTTGCTTGCCTCCACCTCTTACAATCCCCTCTTAGAATAGACCTTCCCTACATACACTTGATGTAGTCACAAAAAGCAACTGGCAAATCTAACCTTAAGAAACAGCTGCTGCAACGTGACAAATATGGAGCTCTGTTTAAAAAGATTGCACATATTTAACCTATATTGGATTCCTTGCTGTACTGGGGAGGAAGGAGGTAAGGAAGGGAGGGAGAAGAAATTTTAAAAAAAAGAATATTGATTACCATCTTTACATCTAATTGGAAAAATAAAATACTACTGAGAAAAAAAAAATACTGTTAAAAAAGAAAAGAGAAAAGAAATAGCTGCCAGGCCCACAGGGCTGGGATACCGTCCCCCTTCCCTGTCCATACCCAGGTATACAGTTAGACCAGAATACAATTCAGTCTAGGGAAGCCTGTCTATTGTGAAAGAGGCCAGACTCTCTTACTTTAACTTGTTAAGTCTCCTATTCCAATTCCCCAAAGAATTGGACCTCTCCTTAGGGTTCATGAAAAAGACCTCTCCCCAAAAACAGAGAATGAAAAATCTTATTTTTAATGTCCACAGAAATCAAATACAGGATTGTTAATTTCTTTCTACATGCAAAAGGAATACTAAACCCAAAATACATACAGATGTGTCTTTAACAAAATAGAAACTTAAAACAGGATTCTGCAACAATTTATGACTGCTATTGCAATCTGCTGGGAGGATGATATGTAAACTTCATCAGAACATAAAGCAGTTTGCAATAGTATTACTAAGGCATTTCACTTCAGTTTAGCGCTCTCCCAAAGCTCTCAATGCACATGTGCCAGTAATACATCTAGGCTTGTTCCAATTCTCTTGCTACCCATCATCTTCTCCAATGCACCAGCTTCTTGCAAAGCCAGCCCCATTTGGCTTTCACAGTAATCAGCTGCTCCTCTCAATAGATCCAGGACCTCCCATCCTCTTGAACTCCAAGCCCAGACACATCTACTTCAAGGTCCATGACTGATCTCAAACTCAGGACATTCCCCATGTTTCTGTCATGTGTTGGGGAATAATCCACCACATCGTATTAAAAACCCTAAGTTCTTGGGCTCAGGATGTTCCCTGGATAAAAGCTGGCCTTCAAATATCCATCTGGTCACAAGTCAGGAATAGTAAGTTGCAAAGAGGAGGAGAATGGTATTCCCCACACAGATAATCAGCTCTGATACATTAGCAAGGTGTTTGAGCCAATCTGGAATCAAATGAACTAAGTGACAAAAAATGTCCATATGCTTTGATCCAGAGAGACATCCTAGTGCTAAGCACATACCCTAAGGAGGTCAATGACAGAAAGGGAGTCCCTGTAGACATCACAACATTTAAAGTAGCACTTTTTGTAGTAACAGAAAAAGGGGGAAAAGAGGAAACAAAGTAGATTGGTGAGAATGGCTAAGGAAGTTTTGGAACACGATGTAATAGACTTGCTACTGTAAGAAACAAAATAATAATAATAATAATAGCATTTAAACGATGTTTCAAGGTTTATCAAGTGTATTATAAATATTATCTCATTTGACCGGCACATCAACCCAGTGAGGTTATGATCTTTGATTTATGGATAAGGAAACCGAGACAAACAGGATTAAATGACTTCCCCAGGATTCCACAGCTAGTAAATGCCTGAGGCCAGATTTGACTTTAGGTTTTTCTGACTCTAGATCCAGTGTTCTAGCCATTGTGCCATCCATAAATAGATACACCCTGAGGAGCATGGGTGCTATGAGTGACAAACAAAATCAGAAAAACGATAATATAAATAATAACGCTGACAAATGGAAAACACGACACCAAAACAATCAAAACTGAACACTGTGGAAACCAAGGTTGGTGCAAGGAAAGTGTCTGCCTCCCCTCGTTTCTTTGCAGAGGCAGGGGACTATGGGTAGAGTTCACTGGTTATACTGTCTGGCTTTTTCTAGACATGGGTTGTTTTGCTGAAATATGTCACTCTCATTTTAATTCTTTATTATAAGAATTACTGCCTGCAAAAAGAACAATGAAAAATATAGGGAATTCCAAAAAAATCAATAAAAATGCATGCTAAAAAGAGATTTACACTGTGTTTCCTTATAAAGTATAAGGACCTTTATTCAATTGATCTAGAAGGGCAACATGGAATAAGCTGACTGAAAACTGACTAGTTTTAGACAGGACTCTCCAACTGTTACAATAATGGCAGGCTTGGTTATTTAAAAGCTCACAGAGGTATGTGGAGCTGGTATTTAGCTATAGATAAATCAGACTTGCTGAATGAGTCCTCCCCACTCATTATGTCCACGTGCTCATAGCTCCATCCTTTATTTATCCTGCATTATTACAATCTCTCCTACTACAGCCTGTCAACAGATAAATATTTATTGAAGGTTTATCATATACCAGCGCTGAATTAAGCCCCGGAGATACAGAGAAAAGGGGGTAAATAGTCCTTGTCTTCAAAGAGCTTGCAATCCAATAAAGGAGACAACACATCAGTAACTAGACCCATGTAATCCCAGTCCCAAAGCCTATTGGTAAGGGACCTTTCTCTCATAGGTGGAGATAAATACCCTGGCCCTGAGTGAGGGGCAGAAGTATAATAGAGTTAGCAAGAGGGGAGACAGCTCCCCAGTGGGAGAACTCCTTCAATCTGTATTGTCTGGTATGTATTCTCCTCTATATTCCTTCTCTGATATCTGTTTTGCCATCAAAACGAAAATAAATAGATAAATGGGTTTCTTGACTATTTGCTATGTGTGTTCATTGTAGAACTGACATTTGATGGGAAAGGGCTCAAACCTTAAATTTAGATCTTGGGATCCAGTTTCCCCCAATAGTACACAGTACCAAAAAAAAATCATACCTTCTAGATGAAATAATATTTAAAGAAGCAGATAGATATAATTCTAGCCTGGCAATCCCCTTCTCTGAGAACACAGAAGTCTCTGACTCCACCTTCTAACAAGAAATTATCCTCCTGGATATGAGAAAACTGGAACACTAATGCTTTATTGGTAGAGTTGTAGAATTATTCAACCATTCTGGAGAGCAATTTGGAGCTATGCGCAAAATTTTGTCTCACTAGTGGGTCTATATCCCAAAGAAATAATAAAAAAAAAGGGGGGGGGAAAGGGATTTTGCATAGGTGCAAAAATGTTTGTAGTAGTAAGAGACTGGAAATTGAGTTGATGCCCCTCTGTTAGAGAATGGCTGAATAAGTTGTGATATATGAGTGTTATGAAATATTAATGTTCTATAAGAAATGACAAGCAGACTGATTTCAGAAAAGCTTAGAGGGACTCACATGAACTGATGCTAAGAAAAGTGAGCAAAAGAACCAAGAGAACATTATACACAGTTACACAAGATTATGTGATTAAACTATGATAGACTTGACTCTTCTTAATAATAAGGTGATTCAAGGCAATTCCAATAGATTAGGGATGGAAATTGCATCCAGAGAAACAACAATGGAGACTGATCAAAGCATAGCACTTACACCCTTTTGCGTTTATTTTTTCTTTTTCATGTTTTCCCCCCCTTTGGTCTGATTTTTCTTGCACACCATGAAAAATATGGAAATTTAAAAGAATATGGAAATATGTTTAAAAGGACTGCATGTTTTTAACCTATATAAGATTGCTTGTTGTCTTGGGGAAGTGGGAAGTGAGAGAGGGAGGGAGAAAAATTTAGAACATAGTCTTTAAAAACTGAATGTTGAAATCTATCTTTATATATATTTGGGAAAATAAAATGCTATTTTAAAAAAGAAGAAGAAGTTGCTCTCCTCGCAGGAATTAAAGTCTTTCTTGGAAAAGAGGTGATGAAAAGAGAGGCTAGAGATGTTTATTCTTCCTCCCTTCAGGCCACAAAACAACACATCCATGCTGGAGATGGAAGGTAGCCTTCCTACATAAGTAGACAAATGAAGGCAATATTAAACTAGAAGCATTAGTAGTTGGGAAGCCAACAGGAAAAGGCCTCTTGTAGAACCAGTCAGAAACAAGTGGAGGGGGCATCATTTTCTGGTGGTTGGCCAGTTCCTTTTAGTCAAATTCAGCAACTTTTTCCTTCTAGTTCTTGACCATCTCGACTTCTCTTTGGCATCTGACCCTGGGGGCCACTTCTGTCTTGAAAGATGCTTCTCACTTGGAGTTTTCTAATATTACACAATAATTTTTTATTCCCCTGCCCTCTTCTATGACCTCCATTTTTTTCTCTAACTTCCTATTTCATAGATTCAAGAGATATTAGAGCTGGAAATGACCTTAAAGATGATCTATTTCTACCACTTTCATTTTACATACGTTTAAAAAGTGACTTGTCTAAAGTAATACTGATAGAAATACTAATACACCAGAAATCTAGGTCTGATGACTCTCCATATTTTGTCATTCATTTATGCATTCATTCTACAAGCATTTATTAAATACCTGCCATTTGCAAAAAGCACTGTACTTAGAGAAAATAAAAAATGGACGATGCCCTTAACAAATTTACATTTTGCTCTAAGGATGCAATATGATAGATAAACATAAATAAGATAAAATTTAAAAAAGATAAATATAATTTGAGGAGGGAGAAGGCACTAGAACTAAGGTGATCATGAAAGACTTCTGATAGGACATTACCCCTAAGCCACCAAAGTTAAAGATTGCTAAGGATTCGAAGATGCAGAGCTAAAAAAGAACAGAAAGCAGAGTCTGAGGAAAGGCCCAGTGGTGGTAGATGGAATATCATGTACACAAAACAGCAAATCAGGCATTTTACTGAAATAGAGAGTTCACAAATGGGAATAATATGAAATAAATCTAGAACAGAGTCAGACTGTGAAGGGCTTTAAATAGTTCAGAAGTTGAAATTCTAATCAGAGACAATGTCACCATAGGAGGTAGATGCTATAATTACCCCCAATAAAAAGAGGAAAACTAGGTAGGCAACAGAGAAGTGCTGGGTCTGGAGTCAAGAGGACTGATCTTCCTGAGTTCAAATTCAGTCTCAGACTGAATTGCTGACACATTAGCTATGTGTCTTTAGACACGTTATTTAACCCCATTTGTGTCAGTTTGCTCATCTGTCAAATGAGCTAAAGAAGAAATGCTCTATAGCTTTGCCAAGAAAACCCCAAATGGAATCATGAAGAGAAAGATATGATTGAGCAACAAAAAGAAGCAAGAACTGGACTGACAGAGTTAAGCAACTTAACTACTATCACACAGATAAGAATGGGAAACTAAAACTTAAGCCAGTTCCAATGACCTTGTGAGGAAGAGAGCCATCTACACCCAGAGAGAGGGCTGTGGGAACTGATCACAGTGTAACATTCTCACTCTTTTTGTTGTCTGCTTGCATTTTATTTTCTTACTCGTTTTCTTTCCTTTTTGATCTGATTTTTTTTTTAATGTAGCAAGATAATTGTTTACATATGTTGGATTTAACATATTTTAACACATATAATATATATTGAATTTCTTGCCATCTAGGGGAGGGGATGGGGGGAAGGAGAGGAAAATTTGGAACACAAGGCTATGCAAGGGTCGATATTGAAAAATTATCCATCCATATATTTTAAAAATAAAAAGCTTTAATTAAAAAAAATAAAACTAAATTTGAACTCGGGTCTTCTGACTCCTCCAAATGTCTCTAAATCTGATTAGTTGGGATTTTCCTAGAGAACTGACTCAGGAGAGAGCCTGTGCCCAGGAGAGGGCAGTATGAAGACACCTGGAGACCAGAGCTGATACCCAGAGCTCTGCGCACCATGGCACCCCCTAGTGGTCAGAGAAGTTGTCTTGGTCAGGTGCACTTCCAAAGTGTGTTGTGACTTCACTATCCCAATGATGCTGTGGATTTGTGTGATGGAGTTTGCCCCAGATTTGGGGGAAGGAGGGAGGGAAGAGGAGATCTTGTAACCACAGTTCTTGTAATGCCATTCTAGAAAGTACCTCTACTTTGAGAAAAAACATGCCTTTTCCATTCCCACTGCTAACACCCTACTTCAGAACTTTCCAGCCTCATCACTTGGGTCATGACAATTACCCCCTAATTGATCCCCTTGCCTCAAGGCTTTTCCTGCTTCAATATATTGGCTGTCTTTAAATCTCTACCCAAACCCCATCTTTTATTGGAAGTTTTCCCCAACCTCTCTCAATACCAGTGCTTTCACTTCTTTAATTATTTCCCTTTTATCCTGTAATTTGCTTTTTGTACATTCGTTTGCACGTTTTCTCTCCTATTGGATGATAAACTCCTCAAGGGAAGGGATTGTCTTTTGCTTGTTTTTGTATCCCCTGTGCTGGTACTCAGCACATAATAAGGCATTTAATAATTGAGTGATTGATCTTTCCACCAGATTAATTTGCCCCTCCCATAAGTGTTTCTAAAGCACTTTCAAGAGAACTCCTCTTATTATAATGTTGGAATACATGGGAGCCACCTGACAGTGGCTGCTTGGAGATCCAACCCAGAACGGATCTCCTCTTGTGAGAGGATGATACAAAGAGACTGAGGGGCCGTTGCTGTTCTCTAACCTCCCTGACTGAGAGGCCATTGCGTTGTATGACCTCTCTCCTCTTCCATCTGCCTCCAATTTATCTTGTTCCTGTATGTCAGCAAAGGCTGCCTTGCAACCCCTTCCGATGTTATGATCCACAGCTGTGGAGGCTCTCGGAAAATTGACCTGTCCCTTAACATTATAACATTTTCTGACTCATTTTGCAGATGTATCCTGATGAGGGAATTCTTCCTGAGTGTACTGTTAGTTTCTTGCAGGCAGGAACTGTGACTTACATGGCTCTGGCCAGTAGAGGTTGTCATAGTGTGCAGAGCACTGTGCTGAATGTCAAGAAAACACTCACCAGCTGCGTGACCCTAGGTAGGTCATTTAACCTATGTTGACTTCAATTTTGTCATCTGTAAAATGGGGATAATAATATTTCCTATCTCCTAGGGAGTGTATATTATTATATTCTGTATGTAGTTATATACAGATGTGTGGTCACTCTTAATAGAATGCAAGCTCCCTGAGATTAGGGGTTATTTTTCTCTTATCATGCCAGTAGTTGGCTAAGTAATTAGAACAGTCAGCATTCATATAACATCTGAAGGTTTGCAAAGCACTTTATAAATATCATCTCAAAGTATAGTATTTTAAGCTTTTTTTGGTGGTGGTGATGTTCACTAGTTTTTTTTTTTTTTTCCTCATGATTTTTTTCCCTTTTGATCTGACTTTTCTTGCACAGCATGATGAATATGGAAATATGTTTAGAAGAATTGCACATCACAAATGAAGGTGGCCTAGTTATACTAGACCTAAAATTATCCTATAAAGCAGTGATCATCAAAACCATTTGGTACTGGCTAAGAAATAGAGAAGTTGATCAGTGGAATAGATTAGGGTCACAGCACAAAATAGTCAATGACTACAGTAATCTAGTGTTTGGCAAACCCAAAGACCCCAGCTTTTGGGATAAGAATTCACTATCTGACAAAAACTGCTGAGAAAATTGGAAATTAATATGGCAGAAATTAGGCATGGACCCACACTTAACACCATATACCAAGATAAGGTCAAAAAAAGTTCATGATTTAGATATAAAGAGTGATATTATAAGCAAACTAGAAGAACAAAGGATAGCTTACTCTCAGGTCTATGGAGAAAAAAGGGCTGGTCAAAGAAGAACTAGAGTACATTATTGAACACAAAATAGATAATTTTGATTGCTTTAAGTTAAAGTAAACAGTTATGTTTTTGTAAAAACAAAACCATTGTAGACAAGATTAGAAGGAAAGCAATAAACTGGGAAAGAATTTTTATATTCAAGGATGCTGATAAAGGCCTCATTTCTAAAATACATAGAGAACTGACTCAAATTTATAAGAATTGAAGCCATTGTCCAATTGATAAATGGCCAAAGGATATGAACAGATACTTTTCAGATGAAGAAATTGAAACAATTTCTAGTCATATGAAAACGTGCTCTAAATCACTATTGATCAGAGAAATGAATATTAAGATAACTCTGAAGTACCACTACACACTTCTCAGACTGGTTAAGATGACAGGAAAAGATAATGATATATGTTGGAGGGAATGTGGGGAAAACTGGGACACTAATATGTAGTGTTCTTCTCTAAAATATAATATTCTCTGGGAGCAGGTTTCTTGGGGACTTCTGGAGGCAGCCTTAGTTTCAGTTCAAAATAATAATCACCTCAAATGCAGCCAGCTGTTAAAGTCCAAATCCTTTATTGTTTATTGTCTCCTTCAAAATAGCCGGGTTAGCTTTCTTAGAGGCCTATTTCTTTCCTTGGTTCTAAGAGCTCTTGCCGCTAGTCCTTTGTCTCTTCCAGCTTCTGCCTCTAGTTCCCTCTGAATCCAAAACCTCCAGCCAGCACAAAGGTGGAAAATGGAATGAATCTGACTCTGCCTCCGAGAGTGGGTTTGTGGGCTTCTGATTTGTGAATCTTCTGGACTGAATCCTGACTTGTGAATCTCCCAGAGTCAATCCTGGTTGAGGCTCCTAGCTTATATATGCTTTCTTAAAGATGTGAAAGGTGTGAACTCTAATAAGTACTAAGTACATTTAGAGAACTGTTAAGCACCCTGCTAAACAACCACTGTCTCTCTCAATTCCCTGACTTAGCACCTTGTAAGAATTCTAACACTAATATATTATTGGTGGAGTTGTGAACTGATCCAACCATTCTGGAGAGCAATTTAGAACTATGCCCAAAGGGCAATATAATTGTGCATACTCTTTAATCCAGCAGTGTTTCTATTGGGTTTATATCTCAAAGCGATCATAAAGGAGGGAAAAGGACCCACACATGAAAAAATGTTTGTGGCAGCCCTCTTTGTAGTGGCCAGAAACTGGAAACTGAGTGGATGCCCATCAGTTGGGGAATGGCTGAATAAGTTATGATATATGAAGGCTATGGAATATTATTGTTCTGTAAAGAAATGATCAAGAGGATGATTTCAGAGAGGCCTGGAAAGATTTATATGAACTGATACTAAGTGAATGAGCAGAACTAGGACATTACTGTACACAACAACAACAACATTATACAAAAATCAATTCTGATGGACATGGCTCTTTTCAACAATCAAATGATTGAGACCAGTTCCAGTGATCTTGTAATGAAGAGAGCCATCTGCACCCAGAGAGAGGATAATGTGGATCATAACATAGCATTTTCATTCTTTTTGTTCTTTGCTTGCTTTTTGTTTTCTTTCTCATTTTTTTCTTTTTGATTGGATTTTTCTTGTGCAGCATCATAATTGTATAAATATGTGTATATATTGGATTTAACATATATTGAATTTCTTGCCATCGAGGGGAGGCAGTGAGGGAAGGGGGGGAATTTGGAACAAAAATTGACCTGTTGCAAAGGTCAATGTTGAAAAATTATCCATGCATATGGTTTGAAAATAAAAAGCTTTAATTAAAAAAAGGAAACAAAGAAAAATTGCACATGTTTAATCTCTTCTCTAAAATATGATCATTCTCTGGGAGCAGGTTTCTTGAAGAGCTTCTGGAGGCAGCCTTAGTTTTAGTTCTGAATAATAATCATCTCAAATGCAGCCAGGAGTTAAAAGTCCAGTCCTTTATTGTCTCTTCCAAAATAGCCTGGTTAGTTTTCTTAGAGGCCTATCTCTCTCCTTGGTTCTGAGAGCTCTTGTTGCTAGTCCTTTAGCTCTTCCAGCTTCTGCCTCTGGCTCAACTCTGACTCCTGGCTTCTCTATCTCCCCAAATGACTCCTGGCTGAGGCTCCAAGAACTTCTAGTGAGCTTGTCTGTGCTGGTTTTCCTTGGAAAGGCAGCCTTAGTCTCAGTTACAATCAATAATTAATCCAAAATCGCAGCCAGCTGGTAAAAATGCAAGCGTTTATTTCTCCTTACAAATTAGCCCGGTTAGTTGAGGCCTATCTCTCTGCCTGGCTCCAAGAGATCTTGCAGTTTTGTCCTTGGCTTCTGCCTCTGCTTTCTTCAGCCTCCAGCCAGCTCCGACTCGTGGCTTCTCAATCTCCAGTCTGTCCTATCTGAAGAAGTAACTTCAAGCTTCAAAAGCTCCCTCTATTTATGTGATCTCCTAAAGGTTAACTCCGCCTTCTGGAGGGAGAGGGATTCTGGATTATCTCCCAGAGTGCTCTCTGGTCCTAAGGGAGGTGTGAATTCAGCTCTCATACTAGCCCTGAACTTTGGTGTGAACTCCACTGAGTACTTAGATACTTGAGCTCTCTAAAGGTGTGAACACAAGCATTGTTCAATCAGTTCCACTTAGTATCTTGTTTCAAGTTCTGGCCCAAAATAACTCTAAGATTAAATTAACTCCAATGTCTTTAACACTTTGTAAAGAAATGTCTTAACACTTTAGTAAAGATTCCAACACTTATCCTTTTATATGCTTTTTTAGAGGTTGAACTCAAAGGCTGACTCCTCCTCCCAGAGTGGGATTGTGGGAGCTGTGACTTGTGAATCTCCCGGAGTGCCTATCAATTCCAGTGACCTTGTAAGAATCATAACAACTGGTGGATTGCTTGCTGTGGGGAGGGAAGGAGGGAAGGAAGGGGAGAAAAATTTGGAACACAAGATTATGCAAAAGTGAACACTGAAAACTATCTTTGCGGGTATTTGGAAAAAGAAAAAGCTATTTAACAAAAACAAATATTACCTCATTTGATCCTTACATCAGCTCTGGGAAGTAGGTCTGTTATCGCTCCCATTGTACAAATGAGGAAACCAAAGCGAACAGAAATGTAAGTGACTTGTTCAGGTTTGAGTTCAGGCCTTCCTGACCCAGTGCTCTAACCACCTAACTTAGTAGATGCTTGTGAATGGTTTGATTACAGTGAGGAAAGTGTTCTGGAAACCTCACAGATGTGCTATTATTACCATTTTACACAGGAGGAGACTAACTAGAGGAAGAGCTGGGACTGCAGAAGGCAGAAACACTAGGTCAGCGTCTTCCGTGTGTCCCTGGGAAAAATAAAAATCAGGTCATGAAAGAGACAGGGAGAAAGGAGAAGCCTGGAGAATAGTGGAGAGGCAAGCACAGAGCCAAGAGACTCACGCTATTTATGCTATTTACTATGGGCAAGTCACTTTGAGCCTCAGTTTCCCCAGCTGTAAAATGGGAATAATAAGCTCCACAGCTCCTGCCTCCCCCGGGTGTTAGGAGGTTCTTCTAATGATAATGCACGTTATGCCTTTTGCAAACCTTAAAGCGCAGACGAATGCCGGCCGGCATCATCATCATAGTAACTGTATCCATGGGCGGTGCGTGGGATGTTTCCCAGAGCGGCTGCTCTTGTTTGCGGAGGGGCCGCTTCTTCCCGCCTAGTCTTACAGCCGCCTGGGCACGCTAGGGCCTTAGGTGGCTGCCCAGGCCAGAACTGCGCCGCCAGGTCGGGCCAGAGGCTTCCGGCCAGAGTGGGGTTCCCACTACCCGGCAGAGGCAGACGGAATCAGAAACACTTTGCATACGGGTCTTTTGCTTAAGTTATGCAAACACAGTCAGACCTACAACAGATTTGCATGAAAGCGGCTTTTCCCAAGGACCTGAAAGATGGGGCCGGGCCAGAACTACAAGGGGGAGGGAGAGCGCGAATGGGGAGGCGGAGCTTAGTCCCAGATCTCCCCGCCCCTTTTCTGGGGCAAAGCCATTCCGACACCTCGTCCCGCCCACCTAATCCGGATCTGTGGCTATTATTGGCTAGGATCGCCCTTCATCTTCTTTGGTCGGCGCCGATTGGATGGGAGTTTATTTTCCCCCTCCCCCTCCCCTCCACCCCGCAGCGGTTGTTCCTTGCGCATTTCCGGGCGTTGGGAACGTGAGCCGGACGTGAGGTTGCCGCCATTGCGTTTTCGTAGAAACGGCAAAGTGTCTCCCCGGTCCTGTGCGGTGAGTAAAGGGGAGTAAAGGGCTGATGGCACGTGCGGGATCCGGGAGGTTGGGTCGGGCAGGGGCGCGCGGGAGCGGTGCAGTTTGCGCCAAGAAGTGAAGGAGAAATAGAGGGGTGGGGGAAGGGGTGATGCTGGGGCTTGTGGCTGCAGTGGGGAGGGAGGCGGCGCGCACGCGCCGTGGGGACGGAGGGAGCGCGCGGAGGCTCGCTTCGGCGAGGTGCGTGCTGGGCATGCGCAGTGAAGCGGGGATTCGGAGCGAGGCGAGAAGGGGGCTCTCTCGGTTAAAAGGGGGCTCTCGGTTAAAAGGGGTGTGTGGAATAGAGAGCATGCGCGGTGGGCTTGAGGCAGGGCAGGAGTGGATGGCGTCGAGGGCCTCTGGGGGAAGAGGGCAGGGTTTGGAAGGGATTTGAGGAGCTGTTCGGGGGAGGAACTGGGTCAAACGGGGAGCTCGCCGAGGGCGGGCCTCGTCTCCCGTTGCCCCCCTCCCCCACCCGGCAGCTTTCGTTAAACCCTTACCGCGGGCCCGGCAGTGAGAAGCAGCGCAGCCGCGTCCTCCAGGGAGCTCACGCCCTAGCGCCCAAAACGGGAGGGGGCGTGGGCGGGGGGGAGGGGGCGTGGGCGGGGCGGGGGGAGGGGACGGGGACCGGGGGCGGCGGAGGCTCCGCAGTCAGAACGGAGCAGAAAGCGTTGAGCTGCGGTGGGAGACGGCAGGGGGACCTTGGTGGGGGGCCGGCCCAGCCCACACTGGGGAGCTGAGCAAGGCCCGGAAGTGAGTGGGGAGAAGCCCAGATTACCTTTATCTTAGTGCGAGTCTAGAAACGTGGGTTGGGGAAAAGCATTAGAAACTTGTGGCCCGGCGTTTTTTACCCTCTCGTTTGTTTTAAGACCTGACCGAGGTCCGTTGCCGTTCCCAGGTTCTCCGGACATGGCCGGGGTGTTTCCCTACAGAGGGCCGGGGACCCCCGTGCCCGGCCCTCTGGCACCGCTGCCCGACTACATGTCAGAGGAGAAGCTTCAGGAAAAAGGTGCGGGGCTGGGGGACTTAAGCTGGGAGGGGCTGCCGCTTGGGTCTTCCGGGCAGTCTCCCTCCAGCGTCCCTGGCAGCGGGCAGCTTCTGGGCTGGCGCTCGCTATAGACTCATCTGGAAAACCTTTGAGGGAAACCGCCTTGGGACTGGGAACGCTCACGTGGCAGACACAGGGACTCAGGCTAGTTTTTCTTGCCAGCCCGAAAATGGCAGCAGTTGCAGGCAAAACGCTATGCAGAGAAGCGGAAATTTGGATTTGTAGACGCGCAAAAGGAAGACATGCCTCCAGAGCACGTCAGGAAGATCATCCGGGACCATGGGGACATGACGAACCGCAAGTTCCGTCATGACAAGCGAGTCTACCTGGGGTGAGGAAATCGAGGGGCTGGAGGGATGTGGAGAAAGTAGCGAGGTGGTTGGGAGTCCCAAGCAGCTGCCAGCGGGGCTTGCTTAGAACGTGGTCCTCACAAAACTGTGAGCGTGTTCCCAGGCGCTTAAGCGTTTTTAATTCTGGGCGTGATTGTTCCTTTCCTCTCTGACTATACATTGGAGCCCCGGACAATCTTTCTGCTTACATGGTGGAGTACCTCGATGAGTACTGCCACGCTTAATGCCCATTTGAGGAATGGTACTAAGGGATTGCAGGAGTTGCAAATCCCAAAACTTACATTTTACAAATCCATTATTGCGTGGATCCTCCTATCACTTTAGGCCCAGAGGTCTGCTGTGTTATGGCGTGTTTGAAACTGAATTCTTTCAAGGCATCCAGAACATAGAAACAGCAAACTCTTGCCTTGAGTCCCCTGGTTCCCTTGACCTCCCCATCTGAACTCTATACCTAGAGGCTAGGTAAATGGGGAGACCAAAGCTAAATTGCTTCTCCCACTGATAAGCAGGAAGCAATCATACAGTTACTTAGCCTAAAACTGAGCCAGGGGAGTTTATTTCGAGAAGATTGTGAGTTAGCTTGACTCTTCTTTACCTGTCGAATGTATGGGGTAGGGAACAGAGCCTCACCCTCTCATTACTCAATGCCACAGGGCCCTGAAGTACATGCCGCATGCTGTCCTCAAGCTCTTGGAAAACATGCCCATGCCCTGGGAGCAGATCCGGGATGTGCCTGTTCTGTACCACATCACTGGTGCGATTTCCTTTGTTAATGAGATTCCTTGGGTCATCGAGCCTGTCTACATCTCTCAGTGGGGGTAAGAGGGACTGGGGGATGCTGGGATCCAAAGCATGTCTCTGTGTTACATCTGGGGTTCTGACTGTGATGTGGCTCTCTCCAGGTCCATGTGGATCATGATGCGTCGAGAGAAGAGGGACAGGCGGCACTTCAAGCGTATGCGTTTTCCCCCATTTGATGATGAGGAGCCGCCCCTTGACTATGCTGACAACATCCTCGATGTGGAGCCTTTGGAAGCCATTCAGCTGGAACTGGACCCTGAGGAGGATGCCCCTGTGCTAGACTGGTTTTATGACCACCAGCCCTTAAGAGACAGTAGGAAGTGAGTGGTACCAGGCTCAGCCAGCTGGCATTGTTGGTCTTCTCTGCGTCTGTTGAAGAGAGAGAGAAGTCTTGACTTTAGGAATAATTGGTATGGCCTAGGCAACTGATTTTTCACCTTAGTCTTTTATTTCCAGGTACGTGAATGGCTCTACTTATCAGCGCTGGCAGTTCACCCTGCCCATGATGTCCACTCTGTACCGCCTGGCCAATCAGCTCCTAACTGATCTTGTGGATGACAATTACTTCTATCTGTTTGACCTAAAGGCGTTTTTTACCTCTAAGGCCCTCAACATGGCTATCCCAGGGGGCCCTAAATTTGAACCGCTGGTCCGAGATATCAATCTTCAGTAAGTATGATTAGAAAGAAGAACTTGCAGAGTCCCTGGTTTGGATCAAATCTGTTCTTGATACCAGACTCTGGCAGGTCTGGAGCACTAAACACATTCTGTGTTAGTACCTTACTTGTGGCACTCCCTCACTCTTGGATTTACGTGTGCTTGCTATTCCCTGCAGGGATGAAGACTGGAATGAATTTAATGATATCAACAAGATCATCATCAGGCAGCCCATCAGAACCGAATATAAGATTGCTTTTCCATACTTGTACAACAACCTTCCACACCACGTCCACCTCACCTGGTAAAGAGAAGAGCTGGGAAATGGGCTGGGGCAAGGCAGTGGCAGGGTGCGTGGAAGGGGGGATTTCACCTGATCTTGGGCTCTTAGTGGCTCTTTCATTTCAGGTACCACACTCCTAATGTTGTGTTCATCAAAACAGAGGACCCTGATCTTCCAGCCTTCTACTTTGATCCTTTGATCAATCCTATCTCCCACAGACATTCTGTCAAGGTAAGGCAGAATAAGTAACTTTATGGACTCTTCTGAATTACTGCCTTAAAGATGTGATCTCTTCTTAGCTGGGGATCAACTCTTAAAAACATCTGGCTCAGGGGTGACTTCCTGTAGTCTTCATGAAAACAGATTGGAATCTCAGTAATTGGCTCCAAAATCACTGTTTTTGCTATTTTTCTTGATTTTTGTACTGTGAACCTTTGTGCTCCCCTTTTGGATGGTAGTTGTTTTTTCTTTGTTTGATTTTTTTTTTTCCTTGGGCCTTACTGTGTGTCTGAATTTCTGTTCTTCCATTTTATTCTGAGTCTGAATAGACTTTTTACTGTGTAGTGTTTTGCTAACCCAGGGAAGAAGGAGATTGTTTTGGATAGCTGTGATTGCTTCCTCTGGGATTTAGGTTCTGTTGGCCTAGATCCAGGTAGCGTGGGAGACATGGGGCCTGCTGTGCTGGATCTCCCAGCCCCTGCTCCTCAGGGATATGGTTCACTGGTAGGCCTGGCTTTGGGTAGAATGAAAGGCTGAGCCAAATCAAGGACTGAGCTCTTTGGCCTTCTTCTTTTTAGAGTCAAGAACCTTTGCCAGATGATGACGAGGAGTTTGAGCTGCCCGAGTTTGTGGAACCTTTCCTCAAGGACACGCCCCTTTACACAGATAATACTGCCAATGGCATCGCCCTTCTGTGGGCACCTAGGCCCTTCAACCTTCGCTCTGGTCGCACCCGCCGTGCCCTGGACATACCCCTGGTTAAAAACTGGTAAAGTCTCCTTTTGAGTGCGGGGGCTGGAGCTTGAAGTGGGCAGCAGTATGTGATAAGGGGGATCTGCCAAATCCTGCCTTGTCTGTCCCTCCAGGTATCGGGAGCATTGTCCTGCTGGGCAGCCTGTGAAGGTGAGGGTCTCCTACCAAAAGCTACTCAAATACTACGTGCTGAATGCCCTCAAGCACCGACCCCCCAAGGCCCAGAAAAAGAGGTGAGCAGCCTCAGTAATCCCTTTTCTTCTCTTGCTGCTGACCCCATCCTCCACCCCCAAGCCCTAGAACAAAAGGAAAATGCATCTCTTCTGTCCCTCAGGTATCTCTTCCGATCCTTTAAGGCCACCAAGTTCTTCCAGTCTACCAAGCTGGACTGGGTGGAGGTAGGGCTGCAGGTCTGCCGCCAGGGCTACAATATGCTCAACCTCCTCATCCACCGGAAGAATCTCAACTACTTGCATCTGGACTATAACTTCAACCTAAAGCCTGTCAAGACTCTCACCACCAAGGTGCCCGGGCGGGCCTGTGGGGGAGGGTGGGCTGATGACGACGCTGGCTCCAGGTCCCCCATGTGGAGGGAGTCCCAGGCTTGGGGATTGTCACCTAACTGACTCCAGCTCGTTTTCTGCTTCTTATTCTCCCTCAGGAAAGAAAGAAGTCTCGCTTTGGAAATGCCTTCCACTTGTGTCGGGAGGTGCTGCGGCTGACCAAGCTCGTAGTGGACAGCCACGTTCAGTACCGCTTGGGCAACGTGGATGCCTTCCAGGTGAGATGGGGGCTGACCCACAGTGGGAGGGGGAGAGACTGGCCCAAGGCCAGGGTCTGACGAGTGATGCTCTTCCAGCTAGCGGACGGGCTGCAGTATATATTTGCCCACGTGGGACAGCTGACAGGAATGTACCGCTACAAGTACAAGTTGATGCGGCAGATCCGCATGTGCAAGGACCTGAAGCACCTTATCTACTACCGCTTCAACACGGTAAGAGCCCCTCCCGGTCCTGGGCTTTCCATGGGTGCTGCTTGGGGAGGTTCTGGCTGAGAACCCTGCAGGGAGCTCCAAGGGCTCCCGAGCCTGCTGCTTCCTCCTGGCGCCCTGGTCCCGTGGGAGGCAACAATGGGACCCACGGCTAATCTGGGGGCTTTGCTTGGCATTCTAGGGTCCCGTGGGGAAGGGCCCAGGCTGTGGTTTCTGGGCTGCTGGTTGGCGAGTCTGGTTGTTTTTCATGCGTGGCATCACCCCTCTTTTGGAACGGTGGCTGGGCAACCTCCTGGCCCGGCAGTTTGAAGGTGAGTAACTGCCCCTGGCACCCATTTTCTTCTCCATTTTCCAGCATGTGTGTTGGGTGGTCATCATATTGATTCTCTTCTATTCTCCATCTTTTCTGGGGTGAATGGGATCCCCTTTGGATCATGATGCAAATGGAGAGAACACTCCAGGCAGATTTTCAGCCTCAAGTGACTGAGGGTTCTCTCTGAAGAGAAGGCTAAAGAAGGGAATAGAGTTATTAGGAATTACATGACTTAGGAGACTGAAGGAAGGTCATAAATGGGTTTGTATCAGCTTGGGGGAAGATTTCTATGGGCTGCCTCTGAGTGTCCTTTATCAGTTAGTCCTGTGCAGGTGCACCTTTTCTGAGTGACTTGGGTAAACTTATACAAGGGTTGGCAGATGCCCAGCAGCTAGGAGAAACAGCTGATGGAGGGAACAAAGTTAAATTCCACAGAGATTTAAGAGGCTAGAAAAGTCCTACACATCTCGCTAACCAGCTGTCCAGGTGTAGGAGGCAGGCAGTCTGTCTGCAGAAGGACTTGGCAAAAGGTGTGGTTAGCCAGAAATGAAGGCGAAGGTTAGGTGGCTTGGAGGGATGGAGTGCTGTTGAATCTGTGGGCCTGTTCCTCTTGCCCCTCAGACCACATTTGACCTTGGCTGGTGAGTTTTAAGAATTACATTGACTGGCTAGGATGTTTAGGATCTTGGACCAGTTAGGGATCTGTATTTTGTCCTTGGCCTAAGAGTCAGAAGGAGGAACAGAGCATAGAGGGGCAGCTTTAGAGTTGCTGTTTTTAGAAAATAGCAAAAACCTCCTCACAAATATAAAGTAGAGGGTGACATCCCAGCAAACCAAGGACTCCCTCCCTGGACATCTCCAAGCAGAGTTGAGCCAACCATCTCTTGGGCGATTCTTCTCAGAGTGAGGGTTAGATCTGCTTTGATGGGATTGCTCCCCTGTAAGACAAGCAATTCTTTTCGGAAATCATTCACAATAAGAAAGAAAAGGCCTGCATCAAACCCAGAAAATTCAAGAGTAAAACAAACAAGCACAGGCATACAAAACTACATTTGCTCTGTGGTTCATTTCACATTGATCTGAAGTAAAGAGAGGAATTTCTTTAGAGACACAATTGACATTTCAGGTTGAGTCTGGCTTTTGTCAGAGTCCACACAGGCCCCTGGTAAATAGCTCCCTTTCCTGTCACAGGAACTGGGGGATGCAGACCCCACAAGTGTGGATTGCTCACAGTGCATTTTTACCTGTAACCGCCAGGTCGTCACTCAAAGGGGGTGGCAAAGACCGTGACCAAGCAGCGAGTGGAGTCCCACTTTGACTTGGAGCTCCGGGCAGCGGTGATGCATGATATCTTGGATATGATGCCTGAGGGCATCAAACAGAACAAGGCCCGGACGATCCTGCAGCACCTCAGTGAGGCCTGGCGCTGCTGGAAGGCCAACATCCCCTGGAAGGTCTGTGGGTTTGTGTGCATGGGGCAGCAGTCCTAGGTTCATCGGGTTTCTTCCTCCCCTCGTCATTGTTTGGCCCCAACTCCTCTCTCTGCCGATTTCCTCTAGGTTCCTGGGTTGCCGACCCCCATTGAGAACATGATCCTGCGCTACGTGAAGGCGAAGGCGGATTGGTGGACCAACACCGCCCATTACAACCGAGAGCGGATCCGCCGGGGAGCCACCGTCGACAAGACCGTTTGTAAGAAGAACTTGGGTCGGCTCACACGGCTCTATCTGAAGGCTGAACAGGAACGACAGCACAACTACCTAAAGGTGAGGGTCGGCGCGGGGGGAGCAGCATGCGGGGAGGGGCTGCAGGTGCGTGGCCCGAGGTCGTGCCGCTTTGTTGCTCAGACTGGCATGTGGAATTGAATTTCTCTCTGCCCAGGATGGTCCCTACATCACAGCAGAAGAGGCAGTGGCTGTCTACACCACCACTGTGCACTGGCTGGAGAGCCGCAGATTCTCCCCCATCCCTTTCCCCCCACTCTCCTACAAGCATGACACCAAGCTACTCATCCTGGCCCTGGAGAGGCTCAAGGAGGCCTACAGGTGAGGGCTCGGGGTTGCCATGTTCTCGGTCGCCGGGGCATCCGCTCTCCTGCTGCCCCTGACTTCCCTGACTTTGCTCTTCCCTCAGTGTGAAGTCCCGTTTGAACCAATCCCAAAGAGAGGAGCTGGGCCTGATTGAGCAAGCCTATGACAACCCGCACGAGGCTCTGTCTCGTATCAAGCGTCACTTACTCACGCAGAGAGCCTTCAAGGAGGTGAGTGGGCGGCCTTGGGAGGAGGAGTGCGGGCCCTGGCTGGCTGGGGCTCGGGTATGACTTGGACACCTCGCCCCACAGGTGGGCATTGAGTTCATGGACCTGTACAGTCACCTGGTTCCTGTGTACGACGTAGAACCCCTCGAGAAGATCACAGACGCCTACTTGGACCAGTACCTGTGGTATGAAGCTGACAAGCGCCGGCTCTTCCCACCCTGGATCAAACCTGCTGACACGGAGCCGCCTCCCCTGCTGGTGTATAAATGGTGCCAAGGTCAGGCCCCCCTTGGGTGGCACATGGGGGTCCTCATGGAGGGTGGGCTGCTAGTGAGGAAACGGTGCCGGGGACTGTGACCACTGACCGCTGCCTACGGGGGCACTGACCTGCTTACTGCCCTGCATGATGCTGAGCGGCCGAGTCCTTCTCTTCCTGCCAGGCATCAATAACCTGCAGGACGTGTGGGAGACGAGTGAGGGAGAGTGCAACGTCATGCTGGAGTCGCGCTTTGAGAAGATGTACGAGAAGATCGACTTGACGCTCCTGAACAGGCTCCTGCGCCTCATTGTGGACCACAACATTGCTGACTATATGACGGCCAAGAACAACGTGGTCATCAACTACAAGGCAGGCCCGGGGGGCTGGGGAACCTGGGGGCCGGGTTGGGGGACTGGGCTGGGGGGTCGCGGTGGGGCAGTATTGTGATGCTCCCTTCTTTCTAGGACATGAACCATACGAATTCATATGGGATCATTCGAGGACTTCAGTTCGCCTCCTTCATCGTGCAGTACTACGGGCTGGTGATGGACCTTCTGGTATTGGGCCTACACCGGGCCAGCGAGATGGCTGGGCCTCCCCAAATGCCCAATGACTTCCTTAGCTTCCAAGACATCGCCACAGAAGCTGCCCACCCCATCCGCCTTTTCTGTAGATACATCGACCGCATCCACATTTTCTTCAGGTGTGTGATCTTCCTCCAGCCCAGTGGTGGCAGCCCCTCACCCAGGGCCCACGGGGAGGTTGAGTTTTGGGGGGGGGGGTCTAGCTTAACTGTGGGCTGCGCAAGGACCGCACTCGGCTGAGGCTTTGGGGTCCTGGCTGGCACAGGTTCACTGCCGACGAGGCCCGGGACTTGATCCAGCGCTACCTCACGGAACACCCTGACCCCAACAACGAGAACATCGTGGGCTACAACAACAAGAAGTGCTGGCCCCGCGACGCGCGGATGCGCCTCATGAAGCATGACGTCAACTTGTGAGTTGGGGGGTAGGAAGAGGGATACCAGAGGTGATGTCAGCATCCTCAGTGAGCGGGAACGGGAGGCTCGGGGTCTCCCAGAAAAGCTGGCCCCCTGACCCTGTGCCCTTCTGTGGGCAGGGGCCGCGCTGTGTTCTGGGACATCAAAAACCGACTGCCGCGATCGGTAACAACGGTGCAGTGGGAGAACAGCTTTGTGTCAGTGTACAGCAAGGACAACCCCAATCTGCTCTTCAACATGTGCGGCTTCGAGTGCCGCATCCTGCCCAAATGCCGCACCAGCTATGAGGAGTTCACCCACAAGGATGGTGTTTGGAACCTCCAGAATGAGGTGCTGGCCTGGGGCTTAAGGGCAGCTGTTCAGCAAGGGCAGGGGGTGGGGTGGGGAGATGGGAGGGGCAAGGCCCTCTGAGCCCCCTGATGGGTCTCATCTCGTGACCACTGTCACTTTTTCCTAACCCAGGTCACAAAGGAGCGGACAGCTCAGTGCTTCCTGCGTGTGGATGATGAGTCTATGCAGCGCTTCCACAACCGTGTGCGTCAGATCCTGATGGCCTCTGGCTCGACCACCTTCACCAAGGTACTGCCGCCCTCACGGTCCCTCCTCTCAGTCCTCCCTCTTACCTTTCAACTTTGACTCCTTCACTTTTTCGTTGCCTTTTTGCCCTTGCATCCTTCCAGATTGTGAACAAGTGGAACACGGCTCTCATTGGGCTCATGACGTACTTCCGTGAGGCTGTGGTGAACACCCAGGAGCTGCTGGACCTTCTGGTGAAATGTGAGAACAAGATCCAGACCCGAATCAAGATCGGGCTCAACTCCAAGATGCCAAGCCGCTTCCCTCCAGTCGTGTTCTACACCCCCAAAGAGCTCGGGGGGCTGGGCATGTTGTCCATGGGCCACGTGCTCATCCCCCAGTCTGATCTCAGGTGGTCCAAGCAGACAGATGTGGGCATCACCCACTTCCGCTCCGGGATGAGCCACGAAGAAGACCAGCTCATTCCTAACTTGTACCGTTACATCCAGCCTTGGGAGAGCGAGTTCATTGACTCTCAACGGGTCTGGGCCGAGTATGCGCTCAAGAGGCAGGAAGCCATCGCTCAGAACAGGTGAGGGCCCGCCCGGGGAGGAGAAGCCCCAGAGCCTCCTATTGTCCCTGGTAGGGGAGCGTCCCATCCGAGGGACCACGCCATTACTTCAGCTCTCCCCTTTCCTTCCCGGGCAGGCGGCTGACCTTGGAGGACCTGGAGGATTCATGGGATCGAGGCATTCCCCGGATCAATACCCTGTTCCAAAAGGACCGGCACACACTGGCTTATGACAAGGGCTGGCGTGTCCGCACTGACTTCAAGCAATACCAGGTGCTGGAGGAGATGCGGGCGGGGAGGGCTCCTCTGGGAGCATAAGTCACTGCCTCCTGCAGGCCTCGTTTTGGTCAGTCACTTGTTTGGTTGTTACCGACTCGCATCTTTTCTTTGCCCACTACCCCCTTCAGGTCCTGAAACAGAATCCTTTCTGGTGGACCCACCAGCGGCATGATGGGAAGCTCTGGAACCTGAACAATTACCGCACAGACATGATCCAGGCCCTGGGTGGTGTGGAGGGCATCCTGGAACACACCCTCTTCAAGGGCACTTACTTCCCTACCTGGGAGGGTCTCTTCTGGTGAGATTGCACTTCCCTTCCCCCCCCCCCCCCCCCCCCCCCCCCCCCCCCCCCCCCCCCCCCCCGCCTGTTCCTCTTAACAGCCCCCGTGTGCTGCTGCTCTCTTTGCCCCCAGTGAGGTACCCCAAGAGTCAGAGCAGCTGAGCCTAGGTGGGAGGGAGTGCTGATGGTCACCAGGCTGCTTTGGCCCTCACAGGGAGAAGGCCAGTGGTTTTGAGGAGTCGATGAAATGGAAGAAGCTGACCAATGCCCAGCGGTCCGGCTTGAACCAGATCCCCAACCGTCGCTTCACACTGTGGTGGTCGCCAACCATTAACCGCGCCAATGTGAGTCTTCCTTGGGGGCAGGAGTTGGAAAGGATGGTGTGTGTGGTTCCATCTCCACCTTCTCAGGCTCACTTCCCCTGCTCTCCTTCAGGTGTATGTAGGTTTCCAGGTCCAGCTGGACCTTACTGGCATCTTCATGCACGGCAAGATCCCCACCCTGAAGATCTCTCTCATCCAGATTTTCCGTGCCCATTTATGGCAGAAGATCCATGAGAGTATTGTCATGGACTTGTGTCAGGTAGGCTTTGGTCAGGGAGGAGTTCCTGTAAGCTCTGGTCAGGGTGTTGTCTCTGGGAGATCATCCCTTAGTTGGGGGGCGTGCTTGTTTTTCTTGGCTACAGCCACCTGCTGTCAGCGTGTCCCTCACTCTGTCTCGTCTTTAGGTGTTTGACCAAGAATTGGATGCGCTGGAAATTGAGACGGTGCAGAAGGAGACAATTCACCCCCGGAAGTCCTATAAGATGAACTCATCTTGTGCAGACATTCTGCTTTTTGCCTCCTACAAATGGAACGTCTCCCGGCCGTCTCTGCTGGCTGACTCCAAGTATGTACTACCCAGCTTGGCCTGATGCCTTCCTTGTCATCCCCTTCCTGCCTTGCCGGGAGACCAGGCCTCCTGCCAGGCCCTTCTGCCTTTCTCTGCGCTCTGAGCCTTACAGGACTGGCAGATGCCCTTTGTTCCCCTTCGTGTGTCAGGGACGCTGATGCTCCCTCGGAGGCGGGGCCCTTGACTTGCTTGTCCTTGTAGGGACGTGATGGACAGCACCACCACTCAGAAGTACTGGATCGACATCCAGCTGCGCTGGGGCGACTATGACTCCCACGATATCGAACGCTACGCTCGGGCCAAGTTTCTGGATTACACTACCGACAACATGAGTATCTACCCCTCTCCAACGGGGGTGCTCATTGCCATAGACCTGGCATACAATCTGCACAGGTGAGCAGGCCCCAGTCGTTTCTGTGCCTCCGGTTTGTAGGTTCGTGGGCCTTCTCTCCTTGCCCGGGGCGCTCCCCATGGGTTTACCCTGGCAGCCCACAGCCTGCCTTGTTGGTCTGCTCCCCCTTCCTTCCTCCGGCCTTCACTCTCCTTTCACCCTCCCGTCTTCACAGCGCCTATGGAAACTGGTTTCCAGGCAGCAAGCCGCTGATCCAGCAAGCCATGGCCAAGATCATGAAGGCAAACCCTGCCTTGTACGTGCTCCGAGAGCGAATACGCAAGGGGTTGCAGCTGTACTCCTCCGAGCCCACAGAGCCTTACCTCTCCTCCCAGAACTATGGCGAGCTCTTCTCCAACCAGATCATCTGGTTTGTAGATGACACCAATGTCTACAGAGTCACCATTCACAAGGTAGGCCTGGGCCTGGGCATCCCTCCCCGCTGGGAGGGTCCTCGAGCTGTCTGTGTTAGGGCTCGTGTCGGGGTCCCATTAACAGAGCGTATCTGCTTCTGCCTTAGACTTTTGAAGGGAACTTGACTACCAAGCCCATCAATGGGGCCATCTTCATCTTCAATCCAAGGACGGGGCAGCTCTTCCTGAAGATCATCCACACGTCTGTGTGGGCTGGACAGAAGCGTCTGGGTCAGGTATCAGAGATCAGGGGCCCCAAAGGTTCTGCTCTTCCTTCCCTCTTTTTGTCTGGCCTGGCATCCCATGAGAACACCGGGTGGGGGCTCCCAGCCCTCCTCCAGGACTTGAGCAGCCTACTAAAACGACCCCTTAGTTAAGAGTCTCTGTGACCTTAGGACTCCATGATCTCTGGGCAAACTCACTGTGGATTCTAGGAGCCTCTGGGTAGCATGTGGTGCTCTGTCTTTGAAGACCTCCACTCATCTGCCCCACTCCTCTGATCTCATTTGTACCACTGAGCCCATGGCAGTGGGCCCTCGTGGGTGCCTCCTAGCATCTTCCTGCCTTCTGTGTCTGCTCTGCCCGTTGCCCATCTTCTGGGTGGAGGCTCAGTGGGCAATGTCCTCTGTCCTCTTCCCAGTTGGCCAAGTGGAAGACAGCCGAGGAAGTGGCTGCCCTGATCCGTTCTCTCCCTGTAGAAGAGCAGCCCAAACAGATTATTGTGACCAGAAAAGGCATGTTGGACCCCTTGGAGGTAAGGAATCTGGAGGGAGTTGGGCAGAATTGGGCCCCAGAGCCTTGGAGTGGAGCCATTCACCCTGACTTTGTTTTAGGTGCACTTACTGGACTTCCCCAACATTGTGATCAAAGGCTCGGAGCTGCAGCTGCCCTTCCAGGCCTGTCTCAAAGTGGAAAAATTCGGGGACCTTATCCTCAAGGCCACCGAGCCCCAAATGGTTCTCTTCAATCTCTATGACGACTGGCTCAGAACCATCTCATCCTACACGGTATGAAGTGGGGCTAGGGACGTCCTGGCGCAGGGATGGGGGCATCTTTGGCGCTGTCTTTGCTCAGGTTCTTTGGCCTTTGAGAGGCTGATTTGAGGGCAAGACCTGGGGATTCCCAAGTGGATGGCGAAAATTGCTTGTTCTCTGAAAAATCTAGAAAGGAGGGAAAACCTTGTGGGCGTGTGAGGCTGACATTTTTCTCTTTTGCCCAGGCCTTTTCCCGTCTGATCCTGATTCTCCGTGCCCTTCATGTGAACAATGACCGGGCCAAAGTGATCTTGAAGCCAGACAAGACCACCATCACAGAGCCGCACCACATTTGGCCCACGCTGACCGACGAGGAGTGGATCAAGGTTGAGGTGCAGCTCAAGGACTTGATCCTGGCTGATTACGGCAAAAAGAACAAGTGAGCCAAGGGCATGCCCCGGGGTGGGGCTGGGAGAGCTTGCCCACTGAGGGCAGTGCCAGACTTGGCATGGGGTTAGTGAGGGTTTTCTGAAGAAGGAGGCTGTCCCCTGGGCTAGGCAGGTTGTCCAAGAAGGCATGGCCCTGCAGAAGCCCACTTGGGTCAGAGTCCGCTTCCCTGGGGGAAGGTCTAGAATTGTCTGGGGGCCAGAGGGTAACAAAGGGTGTGGTGTGAACTCCCCTCTCCCCACAGCGTCAACGTGGCCTCACTGACACAATCTGAGATCCGGGACATCATTCTGGGCATGGAAATCTCCGCCCCTTCACAGCAGCGGCAGCAGATTGCTGAGATTGAGAAGCAGACCAAGGAGCAGTCCCAGCTGACGGCAACACAGACCCGGACTGTCAACAAGCACGGTGATGAGATCATCACTTCCACCACCAGCAACTACGAGACACAAACTTTTTCCTCGAAGACCGAGTGGAGGGTCAGGTACTGGCCCAGGGAACGGGAGCGGGGCTCCGGCGAAGGCTGGGGCAGTTTAGTGGGAGAGAGCCTGAGCTGCAGGCCCGGGGCTCGAGCTGTAATGCTGAACCCCCTGCCTTCCACCCCAGGGCCATCTCTGCAGCCAACCTGCATCTGCGGACCAACCACATCTACGTGTCATCTGATGACATCAAAGAGACAGGCTACACTTACATCCTTCCCAAGAATGTCCTCAAGAAATTCATCTGCATTTCTGATCTTCGGGCCCAGGTGAGGTGGTAGGGTGGGCACAGACCCTCCCCCACTGGGCCAGAAAAGGAGCCCCCGCTGCTCCTGGGCCTGGAGCCTCCATTGTTGAGTGTCTCCCCTTTGTCTGCAGATTGCAGGCTACCTCTATGGAGTGAGCCCCCCGGACAACCCTCAGGTGAAGGAGATCCGCTGCATCGTGATGGTGCCTCAGTGGGGCACCCACCAGACGGTGCACCTGCCGGGCCAGCTTCCCCAACACGAGTACCTCAAGGTGAGTGAGGAGGTGCTGGCAGCCAGTAGGGAAGTGGGTCTGCTGTGTCCTGGGGCTGCTCTGGACTTGGGCTCTCAGGAGGCGCTACTAATCAGTCTCTTGCTCCTCACAGGAGATGGAGCCCCTCGGCTGGATCCACACACAGCCCAACGAGTCCCCCCAGCTCTCGCCCCAGGATGTCACCACCCATGCCAAGGTCATGGCCGACAACCCCTCATGGGACGGGGAGAAGACAATCATCATCACCTGCAGGTGAGGAGGGGCGGGCAGGGGGTGGTGGGTGCGCTCATTCCTCTCTGTGGTGCTCCTTGAGGAGCTGGGACTTTTCTTCTGAACTCCCTGCTCTTTGCCAGCTTTACCCCGGGCTCTTGCACCCTGACGGCCTACAAGCTGACGCCCAGTGGTTACGAGTGGGGTCGGCAGAACACAGACAAGGGCAACAACCCCAAAGGCTACTTGCCTTCCCACTATGAGCGTGTCCAGATGCTGCTCTCTGACCGCTTCCTTGGCTTCTTCATGGTCCCCGCTCAGGCGTCCTGGAACTACAATTTCATGGGTGAGTGCGCCGGGGGGTTCAGGGGTTCCAGGGCCGTGCTGGGTGGGGAGGACCCAGGTTTGGGTCTGCTGGGATTTCCTCCATTCCCTTCCCCCCCTCCCCCCCTCCCCCCCCCCCTGCTCCTTGAAGCACCACCTCATTACCTTCCCCGAACACACTTTGCTCCCAAAAGATCCTCATGAACAAAACTAGTCCAGGTGTGGAAATAGACTGCACGACTGCCCGTACAACAGGGGGTGGGCGTGGGGAGGGAAAGGCCAGAACTCACGATCTTAAGGCAAATGTGAAAAGTTTTACTTGTAATTGGAAACATACATGGAAGATTTAAAAAGAAGGGACTTGAGTACAGAGAAGAGGGCTCCTTCAGGCCCTGCTGGGAGCCCCCCTGGCACAGGCTCCGTTGGGGGGAGGGGCTGGAGGCCCGGCCGGCCCTGGACCTTGTGCCTCCCTCCCCTGCAGGTGTTCGGCACGACCCCAACATGAAATACGAGCTGCAGCTGGCCAACCCCAAAGAGTTCTATCACGAGGTGCACCGGCCCTCCCACTTCCTGAACTTCGCGCTGCTGCAGGAGGGGGAGGTGTACTCGGCCGACCGAGAGGACCTGTACGCCTAGACGCCCCGCCCCACCGCCCCGCCCCCGCCACTGTTGACATTCAGCAGCCTGGCTCCGCTCCTGGATTTTGTGTTCGTGTTTTTATGTCTTGTGGAACGTCGAGGCCCGCGCCTGGGCGCGAGCCTGGCAATAAATTTTGTACAAATTACTCCAGTCTCCGCTTTTTTTTTGGGGGGGGGGGGGGGAGGCGCTTTGCCTGGGTTTCCCTGAAACGGCTTCGGGCTCCTCACCCCTCATGGCCCCACCTTGGCAGGGTGATGAGGGCACCCCCGAGCCCTGCTCTGCAGCTCGGGGCCAGAAGCCTGAAGGGGATCTCCTGCCCCACTTTCTGTACCGTGGTTGCAGGCCCCGACTCTGGGCCCTCCCCTCCGTTAGCCGCCAGTCCCCGGGCCCTCCCCGGCCCAGGGCGGGGGCGGAGCCGGGGCTGACACTTGGCCCAGGCCGCTGCGACCTCGGCTGGAAGTGGGGGGGGCTGACCTTGTCAGCCCGGAGGCGGGGCCGTGGCTCTTCCCAGAACTCCGGAGTCTTCGGCTTCCAGGGGCCCGGCGGATCGCCCTCCTGCCCCAGCCCCAGGCCGAGCTCGGGCCCGCATGGAGCCTTCGGGGCCGGCCCGGCCCAGCCCGGAGTCCGTGTACCAGCTGGCCGGGGCCTTGGGCACCGAGCTGCAGGGGCTCGCCAGCCGCTTCGGGTCCGAAACGGTGGCTCGGCTGGTGCCCCATGTGGTGCGGGCGCTGGAGCTGCTGGAGGGGGCGGCGGCGGGGGCGCCCCTCGAGCTAAAGGAGGGAGAGGGCACGGGAGGCCGGGCCCCGAGGAGACCCCCGCCGGAGCTGCGGAGCGAGAACGAGGGCGTCCGCGAGCGGCTGCGGGACGGGCCGCAGGGTGAGAGGCCGCCGGGAGGCCGGGCAGGCGGGAGGGGGAGCGCGTTGCAGCCCCCTGAGCCCGAGCTCCTTGTCCCCCAGACGAGCGGCTCCTGCTGCGGCAGCTGAAGCAAGTGATCGACCGGCAGCGGGACCAGCTCCGCGCGCAGAGACGGGAGCTGCAGCTGCGGGGGCAGGAGGGGGAGGCGGGAACCGGGGCTGGCCCGAGCCGAGCCCAGCGCATCTCCGCCCCTCCGCAGTTGCAGGAGCAGCTGCAGAGACTCCTGCGGGTGAACGGGGAGCTCCGAGGCAAGCTGGCCGCCGTGCAGGTCCAGCTGCGGGCAGCGCTTCAGAGGGCAGCGCCGGCCCAGGCCGGGGCCGCGGAAGCGCCCGAGGCGCGCGCGGAGGCGAGTGTGGCCCCAGTCGCTTCTCCCCAGCCCGCGGGTGGGAGAGGGCCAGGCCTCCAGCTCCGCTCCCGGCTGTCCGCCAGCTAGTTCCCGCGCAGCCGTCGTCACCCCGCGGGGGTGGGGAGGGCAGGCGGCGGGGATGGCGGGTCTCGGCGAGACCCTCCCGTTTCTCTCCGCCCCCCCGCAGGCTGGCTCCCGCGCTGAGCCCCGGGGCCCGGGGAAGGCCGACGGCTTCAGCAGGGAGGAGGTCAGCCAGATCCTGCAGGAGCGCAACGAGCTGAAAGCCAACGTGTTCTTGCTGCAGGAGGAGCTCGAGTATTACCATCGGTGGGCGGGGGCGGGGCAGGCGGGGCTCCTCCCCCACCCAGCCCCTAGAAAAGAGCCCTGTGCGGGGGAGAAGCGGCTGCTAGTCCCCCCCCCCGCCCCGCCCCCCTGCGGTCTCCCGGGTCCGAGCGGGCCCCCAGCCCCCCCCCCCTGCGGTCTCCCGGGTCCGAGCGGGCCCCCAGCCCCCCCCCGCCCCGCCCCCCTGCAGCCCTCCCCCCGCCCCCCGTCCGCTCCCGCTTGGCGATCCCCTCTCCCAGCCGGGGCTCCCTCCTTCCCGAGGCACCGACCGGCAGCCAGAGGAGTGCCAGGCTTTCCTGGGCCCGCACTGGGCGGCCCCGGGGCGGCTTCTCCCCCACGCCCTCCCGAAGGGAGCGGCTGGAGAGCCGGGGCCCTGCTGTCTCCCGCTTGCAGGGAGCTGCTGGCTGAGCGGCGCGTCCCGCGGCTCCTGCTGAGCGCCATGAAGTCCGCTGTGCGCAAACAGAGGAGGAAGATCAAGGCCAAGATGCTGGGCACGGCGGAGGAGCCGGGGAGCAGGTGAGGCGGCCCGCCCCCGCCCCCGCTGCCTCCCCCAGATTTGCAAAGGCCGTTACAATGATCTCATTTCCTCCTCCCAAGAACACTGTGAGCCATTTTACAGAGGAGGAAACTGAGGCTGAAATGGGTTACCCCTCTTGCTCAGGGGCCCAGAGCTAGTCAGTGTCTAAGGCAGGATTTGAACTCCCTTCTTCCCGGTCCCACCAGCCACGGGCCCAAGTATGAGCCAGTTCCTCCCGCCTGATTCAGCTTCCACCAGATCCAGGCCGGGGGCTGCTCCAGGGATGGGGAGGGGGGCATGTAGATCTTCCTTCCCTGGAGCAACACCTTAACGATAAACGGGCTCGCTTCGATAATATCGGGTGATTTGGTTTTCAGAGTGCCTTCTCCAGCCGGGTTAGACCCATTTTACAGATTTACGACTGAGCCTCACAACACTTGTGCCATTCGTGTGTTACAGCGTTACAGGGATGAGCCCCGGGCCCTCATAAAGAGGCAGGACAAAGACCTTTACGCGGGTGAGGGGCTGGGGGGAAGGGGGCTCTTGCCCTCATCCAGCCTTTCTCTTCTGCCTCAGTGAAGGGGAGGAGGAGGAGGAGGAGGAGGAGGACGGAGATGAAGAGACCTCATGGCTACCCCCCTCTGATGTGGATGGGGCAGGCCCACCTGCACCCCCTGAATCCAGAATCAGGAGTTTGTACGTTGGGGTTGGGGGGAACGAGATAACCCCTGGAGGGACACTTGGGGCCTTCCTCTCCACCCTGGGACTGTCCTCCCCAAAGTTTTCCAATTTCAGGGGCCTTCCTCCCCAACGGTCCATTATTTCTCTGCCCGCCCGCTTGCCTGCCCTGCCCGCACTCTTGCCTTGTTTCCCATTCCATGGTGCATTTCTTTCCTCGGGGTGACCTTGAGTGAGTTTGGGCTCAGTCCTTCCCTGTAGCACGAGGGGCTTGGTCCGGATGTCTTCTGAGATGCCCCCGGTGACCTTGCTCATGACACAAGCTCTTGGCTCTCCCCTAGCTTCAGCCTTTGGTATCGGGGGAGCCCAGAGCCCTCTGCGGAACTCTCGCCCACTGGGGAGCCCCCCTGCTCCCAGGGGGAGCTGAAGGCGGAAGAGGAGCCGCCCCCAGCTCCCCCCGAGCCCTCTGGGACCACCCTGTGACCACCCAGCCTCACCAGGCCCTGGCTCGTAGAATGTATCCCTAACCCCTTGAAGGCTTGGCATGTAGCAAGTGCCTAATAAATGTCTGTTGGCTGACTGACTAATCTAGCGGTTGTTTCACTTCTTGTAGCCTCAGGCCTTAAACAGGGACCTATTTAAGTGTGTCTATTTGGTCTATTTTGTTGAGGGGCAGGATGGATGTTAGAACTTGGTGGGGTGGGGGCGGGGGGTTACTCACTATTAACCTGAAAGCAGATTTGTCCTGCAGTTTTCCCTAAAACCCAGAGCTAGTAGTTTTCTGGGCTGAAGGAGCCACCCATCCCCACGGATCTCATTCCTTCCTCCCCTGGGTCCAGTGCCCTTCTGCTCTGAGCATCCCCATCACGGACTCCCCACTCCTTGTGTTCCTACCCCTGTCGCCCTCCCCTCTAGCCCCCAAGTATGAATGGAAGGGTCCCTAGGAGGAACAGGATGTGTCCTGGGAAAGGAGGAGGAAAGAAACAAGGGCCTGAGACTCTCCCTCATAGTGGGAGGGGCTCCCACCGTATCATTCACCCGCATCCATGATGCTTCCCCTCTTACCTTGGGAGGAAAAGCGTCCTCCTCAATACCCCTTCTTTTCTTTTCTTTTTAATTTTTTAAATCATAGCTTTTTATTGACAGAACATATGCAGGGGTACTTTTTCAGCATTGACCCTTGCAAAACCTTCTGTTCCAGCTTTTCTCCACCTTCCCCTCTCCCCCTCCCCCAGATGGGAGGTAGTCTAATACATGTTAAATATGTTTAAGTATATGTTAAATCCAATACTTGTATACATATGTATACAGTTGCCTTGCTACACAAGAAAAATCAATACCCCTTCTTTTCTCCAAACATTGCCCTTCCTGCCCCAGGCCTCCTTTTCTGTGCCTCCCAGCCTCACGTCTCCCTTAGTTCTCACATCACCCTCCATACATCTTCACTAAATTAAAAAACATTTTTAAAAATTTTCCTGAACTTTTTCCCCCAATAGTATTTTAAAATAGAAAAATAGTTTTCAACATTCATTTTCTTTCCCCCCCCTTTATTAAAGCTTTTTATTTTTCACAACACATGCGTGAACAATTCTTCAGCATTAGTCTTTGCAAAACCTTGTGTTCCAATTTTCCTCCCCTCCCCTAGCTGGCAAGTAATCCAATATATGTTAAACATGGTAGAAATACATCAGCATTCATTTTGCTAAGAGCCAATTTTTCTCCCTTTCTACCTAAGCAGCGATCTGACAGGTTAAATCTATGCAATCTTTAAAATACATTTCCATTCCTAGCTGTGTGACCCTGGGCAAGTCACTTAATCCTAATTGCCTCCAGAAACCCCCCCAAAAAACAAACAAACAAACAAACAAAAGCATTTCCATTTATGTTATGCAAAAAAAGTCAGACCAAAAGGGGAAAATCCATAAGAAAGAAAAAGCAAATAAAAAACAAAGGTGAAAATATTATGCTTGGATCCCCACTCAGCCTTCATAATTTTCTCTGGATCCATCTGGGGATGGCATTTTCCATCCCAAGTCTCCTGAAATTGCCTTGAATCACCTCATTGTTGAGAAGAGCCCCGTCCATCACAGCTCATCATCACATAATCTTGCTGTTACTGGGCACAATATTCTGGCTCTGCTCACTTCACTCAGCAGCAATCTTTCCAGGCTCATTTTTTCCCCCTGGGTAATTGGGGTTAAGTGACTTGCCCAGGGTCACACAACTAGGAAGGTCTCAGGTCACATTTGAACTCGGGTCCTGCTGACTTCAGGGCTCTCACTTAATTTTCTAAAACATTTTTGGCACCTTTTGGTTTTCCATCCCCTTGGTGTCCCTCCCTCACTCCCTATCCAGAGAACTATTCCTCGTAAACAAAAATAAAAATAAGAAAAAGGACTCTGCTTAGGGAAAGCACATCTGCCATAGTCTGACCGCATGTGCGATGTTCCACTCCACAGACGCCCAGCCGTCCAAGGAATCCGTCCAACTAGGCCTGGCCCTACTATGGGCCCAGAACCGAGTCCGTTTCTGCCTTCAAAGAGCTTATGAAAAAAGGGGGTTTCCTTTACCCTTCTTTCACTCCTCTGTTGGATTGAACAGATTCCCTCTTCTATTTCTCTCAGGCCTCAGAGCCTCCCTGCCTTAGACTCCTCGGGGAGCCCCCCACTCCCCCCAGAGGCGCTCCCGGTCCCGCCACCTTCCTCCCCCCAGGGAAACCCCGCTGTTTCATTGTTCCCACCCCCTCACGCCGGGGAGGGAGGGCCCCGTTGGCAGCTTCCTCAGGAAAAGCCTTGGGAGGAAATAAGGAGGGGGATGGGAGCGGGAAGGGGGGGCAGAGTTAGACTGACCGGAGTCAGCACTGGCCGCTATGGGGCCGTGGCCGCTGCTACTGCTCTGGGTTCGGGGGGTCTTGGGGGAGCTGGAGCTGGATCCTCTGGGGAGGCACGTCTGCCAAGACGGAAGGTTTGTGGGGAGGAGCACGGGGGTCGGGGGCTGCTGGGAGGGAGGGTGCTGGCAGGAGGAGAGTGAGGCTTGTGTTGGGGTCGGTGGGGGAAGGAGCTGGAGGAGGAGGGGAACGGGCAAAGGGGGGCAATGATGTTGGGGATCGGGAGGAGGGAGGGAGCCTGGAGAGCTCAGTGGGGAAGGTGGGAAGAGGGGGGATTGCTGACCGTGGGGCAGAGAAGGGGACCTGCAGTTGTTTTTGGAAGGCCCTGTGTATGTGATGGGCTGAGTGATCGGGGGTCTGCTTCAAGATTACTCTGTGAAGACCCACAACCAGACTGATAAGTGGGGGGCTGGAAATATGGAAATGACTGGAGGCGCCATGTGTGGCTCTTGGCCGGGAGACCCAGGGTTTCCTGGATGACCAGGCCGAAGGGCCCCAAACCCTCCCTTCCCAGGCCCAAAAAGTGCCCCTTCCCCCTGTTTGTGACCCCCCCGTTTGGGACCCAGGGGACAACAGGCCAATGGCCCGGCCTTCCCCAGGGACCCCCTGGGAAAATTTTCTTTGGGGCCCCCCCCATCCCCTTTCCCCCGCCCAATTCCCCTCCGGACCCTTGTTTTGGCTGCCCCCACCCCTGGCCCAGGGCCCCCGGTTCAAACCCCTTTAGTTCGGCCTTGGGCCGCGGCAAGCTTTACCCCTGGAGAAGATTTCTCCTGGTAAGGGAACAGGTCCCCCCCTTTCAGGCCCGGTTTTTTCCCCCCTTTACCTCCCTCCACTTGTCCCGCCGGCCTGCTTCCGTCTGGGGCCCATCGTGCGGGGAAGAGGAAGTGTGTGTGAAACCTGGACTCTGCCGATGCAAACCTGGCTTCTTCGGGGCCCAGTGCAGCTCCCGTGAGTCCCGGGGGTGGGCGGGGTGGGGTAGGGGGTGGGAGAGGGCAAGGGCTCCGGACCCCGGGTGGGATGGGGGGCTGCTCGGTCAGACCAAGGGGTTAGAAAGGGCGGGGGAGGAAGCACCAGCAGGGGTCATAGTTCGGAGGGTATTCAAGATCTGAGTCACCAGGAATTGGGAGGCAGGGATGGAGGGGATAGGAGGGACGGGTCAAGGTGCCAGCGATGAATCAGCCTGGAGAGGGAAGGCCCAGGAGGGAAATGGCAGCTGTTCTGGCCCAGGATCCCGCAGGTCCGTGCTGAGCTTGGGGTGACAGACATTCCCGCTCCTTCCTGGGGGACGGGGCAGACACGGGCTCTCCTTCCAGGAGAAGGGGAATCCTCCGCGGAGAGATCGTGGCTGGGACGGGCGCTGGTCCCAGGCGGCAGCGGCCCAGAAACCGCCCGGCCGTTCTCGGCCTTCCTCGGCTGCTTTGGGCGGCGGGCAGGGCAGTCTGGCTGCCTGGGTCGGGTTCCCCCGCTGTGAAATGGAGGGCGATGGTGGTGAGGGGTGGGCGCCGTGAAGCTTCGGGAGGGAAGAGAGCTGGCTGCAGGAGAGCCGGGGCTGGGCGCCAGAAGGGCCTTGGGCTGAAGGGCCTCGGATCTCTTCCCTCAGAAACTACCCTCTCCGGCCTCAGTTTCCTTGTCTGTTAAAGGACGGGACTGGCCTGGCTAAGCCGGGGTCCCTTCTGCTCCTGTGATCACGTGACTCCCAGGGCCCTGGGGGTCGGTATGCCCCCCTTCTCCCTCCTCCCCCCGCTCTGCCTGACCCAGGCCCGTCTCTGTCCTAGGCTGCCCGGGCCAGTACTGGGGCCCCGACTGCCGGGAGAACTGCCCCTGCCACCCCCACGGGCAGTGCGATGCCGCCACCGGCCACTGCACCTGCAACAGTGACCGCTGGGGCACCAACTGCCAGTTCCCGTGTCCGTGCGGCCCCCACGGGCACTGCAACCCGCTGACCGGGGCCTGCCGCTGCGAGCCCGGCTGGTGGACGGCCACGTGCCGCAAGGCCTGCCAGTGCAGCTCCTCCTCTCTGGGCTGCGACCAGGGCACCGGGGCCTGCCGCTGCGAACCAGGCTGGTGGGGCCGGCGCTGCAGCTTCCGCTGCTCCTGCCATCACTCCCCCTGCGAGCAGGGCACGGGCCGCTGCGTCTGCCGCACCGGCTGGTGGGGCTCCGAGTGCCAGCAGCGCTGCACCTGCCGGCACGGCCACTGCGACCCCGCCAGCGGGCACTGCGCCTGCCACCCCGGCTACCAGGGCGCCTTCTGCGAGCAGCCCTGCCCCGTGGGCCGCTACGGGGTCCAGTGCCAGAGCAGGTGAGTGGGAGGGGGACCTCGGGGAGGAGCACCGAGAGCAGGGGGAGGATCGAGAGCAGGGGAGGAGGTCAGAGGGGTGGGAGAGGAGGAAAGAAGGGACACAAAGGGGCCAGGCCCCAGCAACCGGACTCGCCTGTTCCCGCACCACCAGAGCTTTGCCTGAAATGTCTGGGATTATTTTAGCACTTAGCGCTTTGCACATTGCCCCCCGCTCTAGTACAGCTAGTTTCTTAATGGCAGAGACAGACTTCGGCCTTTCGTTCGTTCCCTTAGCGCAGTGTTTGGCCCATAACGCGTTTAAGAAATTCTTATTGAGGAGAGATCGGGGACAGAGAGAGAAGCTTCATTTGGGAAAAGATTTAAGGATGGTTTGTCTAAAGCAGGGGTCCTCAAACTACGGCCCGCGGGCCAGATGCGGCAGCTGAGGAGTTTATCCCCCTACCCAGGGCTGGGAAGTTTCTTTATTTAAAGGCCCACAAAACTAAGTTTTTGTTTTTACTAGAGTCCGGCCCTCCAACAGTCTGAGGGACAGTGAACTGGCCCCCTATTTAAAAAGTTTGAGGACCCCTGGAAAAGGACGTGGACATCCCGACAGGTAGCGAGCTTCCTCTCACTGTCGGAGGATGCTGGCTGAATGACTACTTTAAAAAGAAAAAGAAAGGAATATTTTAATAGAAATGACAGTGAACATCAATCTATTCGCTTTCGGTGTTTTCTCTCGCTGGGTCAGGTATTAGGACAACATTTGTGTCCCAGAAAGACTCCGCCAGGTTCTTCCTCCGTTTTTGAGATTAATTAGCAATTTGTTCCTTCCATCCAAGCTCATTTCCAAACAAAATCTCGTTTCAGCTTCTCTAATCCCTGGGATCCTTCTCCCAAGATCTTTTATTTTTCCAGTCAACAAGCATTTAGTTTCTCTCCTTCCTCAAAAAACAACCGTTCTTGCAACAAATGCTCAAACAGAACGAATTCTCCTATTGGTCTCGTCCCCAAGCGAGCTTTCCCTTGACTTCCATCTGTTAGACGGGGCCTGGCTGACTGGGCAGCCCTTGTGACTTCTGAGATCTGCGGGTTTCATTGTGTTTATCGTATAAATGTTTCTTCGGGCTTTGCCCGTTCTCACCTCGGTTTACGCCTCTGAAGAGCATCCCGTTTGTCATTTCTTACGGCACAAGAGATTTTACTTCCTTAGCATTCATGCACTGTGATTTAATGGGGTATGCCCCAGTGGCGGGCAGCCAGGAAGGGTGAGAGGGTGGGACTGGGGCAGGGCAGGAGCAGACTGGCTTGTGCAGGGCAGTGAGGGGCCTGCGAAGCAGGGCAGGCTGGGGAATCTCCTACATCTACAATTCCCCCCTTCCCTCTCTCCCTCCTCTGCCCCCCAGCTGTGGCCACTGCAGACACAACCAGCCCTGCTCTCCTGATACGGGGGCCTGTCTGGCCTGCGAGCCCGGCTGGAATGGAACCCAGTGCGATCAGCCGTGCCCACCGGGCACCCACGGGGAGAAGTGTGGGCAGCTCTGCCCCCAGTGTCGGCAAGGCGAGGCTTGCCAGCCAGAGAGTGGGCACTGCCAACACTGTGACCCAGGCCTGACAGGGCCCAGGTAAGAGATGCCCTTATAGATGCCCCTAAGACTGGGCAGGACGGGACCAAATGTGGGTCGTCTGACAACTTCCTCCTGAGGGAGTCCCCCCTTCATCTCCGCTGTCCCCCACTTCCCTGTAATGGAGCGGATTGAATCACCCAAGGATTGAGAGAAGTGGGGCACATGGAGGGGCTTTGGTTGAGTAGATGGAGGGCTAGCCTTGGAGTTAGGAAAGCCTGAGTTCAAGTCCTGTCTCAGATAGTTAATGGCTATGTGACCTTTGGCAAGTAACTTTAGTTTTATCTCTGCCTCAGTTTCCTCATCTGTAAAAGGGTGGAAGCCGAAGGCCTCTGAGACGCCCCCAGCTCTCGCTCTCTGACCTTGGGGTCCCATCTCTCTCCAGGTGTGAAGAGCCCTGCGCTCCCGGCACCTTTGGGGAGGCCTGTGGGTCACTGTGCCCACCCTGTGTCGAGGGCACCTGCGATGCTGTGACTGGAGATTGTATCTGCAGATTGGGCTACTGGGGGCCCAGGTGAGAAGAGCAGGACAGGGGAGCCGGGCCCCTAGATGTCCTCTCTGGCTGCCCATCTGAAAGCTCCTTCCTCCTCTTCCTCTACAGCTGCAATGCCTCCTGCCCCCTCGGCTTCTACGGAGTCAACTGTTCTTCCCCCTGCCCGTGCCCAGAGGGGCCCTGCCACCCTGCCTCTGGGGCCTGTGAACTCGGTAAGACTGGCAGGAGGAAGGGAAAAAAGAGCGGTCAGCCTTCTTTTCAAGAGCTGGGAGGAGTAACAGTAGCTAGCATTTATGTAGGACTCTGGGATTTTCACAACCTTGGGGAGGAGGTGCTATTATTAGCCCCATTTTGCAGATGGAGAAACTGAGGCAAAGAGAGGTAAGATTCACTCAGGATCACACAATTAATAAAAGTCTAATATAGGACTTTCTGTAAGTCCACAATTCTCCCTGTGATACCTTAGCCACTTCCGAGAAGCGCTTCATAACCAGACATGTGACGTCAGACCCACTTCCCTTGTCTAGGGGAGCATTTACTTCTCGGAGCTGGGGGGACCTCAGAACCAGCTAGGCCAGGGAAGGAAGCATGATGGGCCTGAGGGGAAACTGAATCGAGGTCCCATAATTCCAACACTGGGACCCTTTCTGCTGGTCCGTGTGGGCCAAGCTCTAATACTTATATCATGCTAGAATTATATTATGTCCAGGTCCTTCCTGGATGACCCTAGGGGAGTCAATGCCTTTTTTATGCCTCGGTTTCCTCCTCTGTAAAGCAGAAGGTACGGATCGGACTAGATGAACTCTTGGATTCCTTCTAGCTCTTATGCATCCCAGTTTTGTGCTGGCCGGGGCCCAGGGAAGGAGGGCAATTTATATCACCCGTTGAAGCTGACAGAAACCTTTTATGGAAATGTTCTCACAGGATCCTCACTGGATCCTGGAAGGTGACTACTATCAACCCCATTTTGCAGATGAGGGAACTGAGTCTCAGAAAAGTTTAGCGGACACACACCCAGTGAAGTATCTGAAGATTCAGAATCTTCAAATACTATATCCTACCCATTAGGTCACACTGCCCTTCCCCTGTCAAATGCTGTAGGAATTACTGTCCCCGTCCCACATGATCTTACAGAGCAATGACAGCATCAGTAGAAACAGTCTCGAATTGAAGAGTAAACTGTGGCAGGGAGGCAGCCTGGTTCTCAAAGGGTGCTCTGGGATCCTGGGCACCTCCAAGGCCCTTTCGGGGGGTCTGTGATGTCAAAACTATCTTTAGAACAACACTATGACTTCTATATTCCTAATACAGCAAAGAGGGACATATGTTATACAGGAGCATGCTGGAACTAGCTCCCACTGGCTCTCAAGAGCCATTTGTTCAATTTTCAAGTCGAGCATGTACATCTCAGAAATAAGCAAAGGCTACAGTAAAACGGGCCTGGATTTGTTGTCTTTATTGTCTAGACTTAGGAAAGTGATGGAGAAAGTGTTGATTATGCAAATGAAACTTAAAAAGTGGATACTCATATTCAGAGAGCTGGTTGTTAAATATTTACCATCATCCCTTTCAGATATAATTATCCTATAAGTGAAAGCTTTTGGGCTCTCTCATTTTTTTTAAGATTATAAAGGGTCCATTTGACAATCTCTAATGCACTGAATAGACTGACTTGGAATCACGAAGTCAAGGCAAGTCAATGAGCATTTATTAAACATCTACTGTGTACGAAGTGCTGGGGATTCAAAGAAAAACAAAAATATCTCCTGCTCTCAAGGAGTGCGGTTTAATGTGGGTGGGAAGGGAGACAACATGCAAACAACTATGTACCAAGAAGTTCCATACAGGATAAATTGGAGATGGCCCCAAAGGATTCAGAAGGAACATTGACTTTAAGGAGTATTTGGAAGGGGCAGTTAGGTGGTGCAGGAGCACCGGCCCTCCTGATGTCAGGAGGACCCCAGTTCAAATCTGATCTCTGTGTGACCCTGGGCAAGTCACTTAACCTCAATTGCCTCAGGGGGAAAAAAAGGAGTAATTGGAGAGGCATCTTGCAGAGGGTGGGATTTTCCCTGAGGTCTGAAGATTTGGATCCAAATCCCACCTCAGATATTTACTATTTACTCTTCACACCTCAGGGGGGGAATATATATATATCTTAATAGTATATATAAATTGTAGGCCCTATATAGGAATTCAGGAGGAAAAAGAATTTATTTGGTGTAGAGCAGTCAGAGAAGGCGCTGGAGGCGGTGAAATTTGAAGAAAATGAGTAGGTTCTAGAACAGAAGAGTAGACTTGCTATATTCTTCTCCCCCCCATAATGAGTCCCATTTCTAGGGGGAAATCTTCTAAAAGGGGAAGGATTAAAGTTCCCCCCTCCGGTGTGTGGAAGGTACCCACATTTTCAAGGCTTTGAGCCCAGACTCTCATCAATAACTAGAGTGGGGCAACTGGGGCTTTGCTATAGGGTGCTAGAATTTAAGGGCATTTACAAGACTTTCTACTGCAGAGAATTAGCCAGACTAATTAGTGGTAAAAGGAGACTCGACTAGTCTGTAAAATGGGAATAAAAGCACCTTGCTCCCAGGGGATGGTGAGGGTCAAATGAGATAACAGCTCCACCCCAGCTGAATTCTTTTTGTGAAAGCTCGGTATCACAGGCAGATATTCAGTCCTAAAGAGGCAATTTGCCCTGGGGACAGGATTCCCTGTATTTATGAAATTCTGGGTCTTTAATTGGGATTAAGGGAAGGGATAAAGGGGGAGGGCAAGAAACTGGAGTCCCCTTGCTCTCTAGGAGTGGTAGGGGGACAGGTGTGACTAGGGACCCGAAGGGAAACCAAAGGGCAGGAGTCAGAGGCTGCCAGATTAGAGAGTTAGAGACCTCACAGATTCGCCCCCTTCCCCCTCCCCAACGGTATCTTCTTCCCCAAAGGGCTCCAGGGCCAGGGTGCCCTCCTGGCCGGCCTCCTGGTCCCGCTGCTGCTGCTGCTGCTGGCTGTCGTGGCCTGCGTCTCCTGCTGCTGCTGGGCGGCTCAGCCCGACCCCAAGGACAGGTCTTGTGCACAGACCCCCAGGGTTGATCACTGTCAGGGCTCAGGGTGCACCTGGGTGGGGGAGGGCCCTGCAGGAGGGAGAGGCTGGTCAGGATCCCGGATCCTGGGAAAGGAAATGAGAAAAGAGTATAAAGAGGAGAATAGAAGCCAGACAATACAGAGTAAGGAACAGCCCCGTTAGGAGCCCGAGAATTCCCTGACTCTGGGGAAGAGATTGAGGGACCCGAGAGAACGTCCCAGATCTCACCCAAAGGCCCTTCCAGGGGGCTCTCTAAGACTCTGCCTGCCTTCCTTACTTAAGGAACAGAAGCTCCCAGCTCCCTGGGAAGGGGAAGATGGAGCCCCTTGTAGAGCTTACAGGGAGGGTTCCCTCTCCCTTCCCAAAGCAAAGTGCCTGGATTCGAGAGCCCTCAGTACCAGCATGAAAGGAGGCTCGGGGATTGGATCCGGTGCTCTGGGGTGGGTGCTCTAGCCCGATAGGCCCAGCCAGAAGCCCCTGGGCAGAGGGAGGGGCAAAACCCCAGACTCTCCCAGAGAAGAGAAAGATTAGAAATCCTCTCCATTGGCTTTAGGGAGCAATAGGAGCATTTTAACTTGGATGGAGCACTTTGCTCACTCTTGTCCAGTGAGATAAGAAAGGACTATCATTAAGACTTTCTCCATTTTACAGATGAGAAACTGAGGCTCAGAAAGAACTGCCACCTAACCAAATAACTGTTAGCTAAGGACAGGGATTTCCAGGGAAGAATTGGTAGAGTAAAAGCCAATGACAGGAGTCCAAACTCTCCCTCTGGGGCTCATTTCCCCAAGTCGGGTCATGGCCTTGTGCCTCAGTTTCCCCACCTGTAAAGCGAGGGGGAGTTAGGCTAGATGGACTCTGAGATTTCCAACTCTAGCTATCGCTCTAGGTGATACTGTGAGAGAAGAGGAAGGCCCAAGGCTAAGTGAGCACACTTAGGTGTCATGGAACTTGGAGAATGAGGCTTATTCCTTTCCCAAGACAGGATTTGATCTAGTCTGCCGTTTAAGCTTCCCCAAACCCTGCGAGGGAGGCCAGAGTCATTTGCTCCGTTACAGATAAAGGGCATGTGACCTGTCCAAGGTCATACAGCCCAGTTCTGGCTGGAGCTAGAACCAGAGCCCAGCTCTCCCAACCCATTTCTCGGATTCCCATTTATGGTTCAGGCCAGAGAAGCCCCGAAGGAGACACAAGGACATAGGAAGCCAGGCCGCTTCCAGGGGCTTTAAGCCTAATAGAAGAAGAAGAGCCAGAGAAGGACTAGAGGGAGGAAAATTCCTTCCCTGTCCTGGATGCCAGAGTAGGACAAGTTGGCGCGGGTGTCAGCAAAGCCCCCTGGGAGCCCAGACAGACAGAGAGCTTCTGATCACGGAGGGGGCCTGACTGGTGGGAGGCAGGGACAGCATAAAGGTTCAGAGCTGGACCGGCTTCCTCTGGGGAGACCCTGGGGGTGAGGCTGGGAAAGCTTTGAATGGCAAGAAAGCTGGGGCTTCCTCCCAAAAGGAGTGGGAGCCATTGAATGTTTTTGAGCATAGGAGGGAAAGGATAAGAGCTTTCCCGAACGGAGTCTGCGAGTTATTGGGAGGGAGGGAAAGTCGTTTTCCAGGACTGCTCCCAGCCGGGCCGTCTCCGTCCGACCTTCCTCTCTCTCTCCTCAGGCCGGCCAGGGACGGGGCTGCTGTGTCTCGAGTCAAGCTGCAGGTCAGGGGGGCTCTGAGCAGCCTGGGCTCAGCGCTGCCCTGTGGCTCTCTCAGCAATCACAAACTGCCCCGGGTCACAGGTAGGAGGGCCCCGGGGGCGGGGAGTGTTGGGGGGGAAGGTGCTCCACACTGGCCTGCTCATCTGGCTCTCCCCACAGTGTCCCACCACGATGCCGAGATCCCCTTCAATCACAGCTTCATTGAGCCCCCGTCTGCTGGCTGGGCCTCTGATGACTCCTTCTCCTCCGACCCCGACTCTGGGGAAGAGGATGAGGGGCCAGCTTACTGCGTACCCCCCCCACAAGGTATGGCCCTCCTAAGCCCCCTGCCCACCTAGCCCCCGGCTCGGCCCACCCTCCCTCCACCCCTTTCACCCTTAGTTTCTTCTCCTCCCCTTCTCCAAGGCCTGTGTTAAGCTTGAGGTTGGGACATAATTCTCTAACGTGTGATGGGGAAAGAAACTGGGGGGTAGGAGAAGCAGGGAAAAGAGGCCGTTGGGGGTAGAGGGGGCTGGGGTCCGGGTCTCGCTTCCTTCCTCCCTTAGCCATCATCCTTTCACAGATGAGGAACTGCGAGAGGCCCGTGAGGCCGGAAAAGGTCTCTCTGCACCAGATGAGCCTTCCACGCCTTTTGCCATCCCTCGAACTTCCAGCCTGGCCCGAGCCAAGCGGCCATCCGTCTCCTTTGCTGAAGGAACCAAGTTCGGGCCCCAGAACTCCCAGGACTCTGGGGAGCTGGCCAGCCCCTCGAGGAAGCCCAAGCGGCTATCCCGGCCAGCCCAGGCCCAAGCTGAGGGGCAGGAGGCTGAGGGGCCTCCGGGTGCTCCGGAACCAGAGGACCCTCAGTCTGGTTCCCAAGAGCCTCCCAGCACTGCTGCTGCTCAGGGGGATGCGTCTGCTGACCACCGGAGGCTTCCTCTCGGGGGCAGGACTGTGGCCCAGAGGGTAGAGGCCATCGAGAGCGGTAACAGGGGGAGCGCAGGCCCCGTGACCACCATCTACATGTTAGCAGGGACTCCCAAGGGAGCCGAGGGGCCCGTGCGGGCGGTCCTGCGACGCTTTGGCAGTTTCCAGAAGGGCCGGGCGGAGGCCAAGACCAAGGGTGGCATTCCCAAGCCTCCTCGCCGGGCCCTGAGCCGGGATAAGGGCACCCTGGTCCCCTCTCCCACTCCCAGCCCTGACTCACCTCGGTGCCTGGAGCTGTGTGAGACGCCCGCACCCGGTGAAGGCAGCCAGGAGACCACCGAAGAGTTGGGGGATGATGGCGCCAAGAGCCCGGGGGGCACCACGCAAGCAGCCACAGGGGATGCGCTTTCTGAGCTGGAGGAGGCTGAAAAGGAGGTTGAGGAGGAGCCCCAGTATGAGAATGTCAAACCTGGCTCTGGCACCTCGAATTCCTGAGGTCTCCGTGGGAGAATGGGGGGGTGGGGAGGGGAGGCTGGGAAAGGGACTCGACAGCAGAACTGGGCCAAGTGGGCATACTTCCGCCCTAATAAAAGGCTACGGGGCTGAGCCAACGCTGGAGTCCTCTCCTTTTCTTTCTGGAGTCGGCTCCGGATCTCTGCCCAATGAGCTTGCCATAACCACGTTGGGGAGCCAGGCAAGCTGTATCCCTCCCTCTGGAATTCCCCCAGAAAAACAAACAGAAAAGGATTCCTTCCTTTCTGCCTTCGCTCATCCTCCAAATAGCCGTTATTGAGGGGTAAGGCGCTGGGGATGGTCGAGGTGGAGGCGGAGGAGTATGAGAGGAGGCGGGTCGAGAAATGGGGACTAGAAACCTAGAACACAGAAATGGAGGAGACCTGGTCCAAGGAGCAAAAAAGCAAATCCACAGGGTGAGAGATTGGCTGGAGAAAGCAGTGTGTTTCAGCTGCCCTTCCAAGGGGAGGATGGCCAGGATCATGGATTTCCAAGTGGAAGGGGCTTTCAAGGTCATTTTAGAAGGCAGCGAGATTCCCCGATTTGCCTGCGGTCCAACAACCAGGACCAGGGCCAGAACCCGGCCCCGAGTTTTCTGCTTCCAAGTGAACGGCTCCAGGACACCATCCCTGCCATCCTCCATCACCACAGGCAGAACTGGGGGACGGCACGAGTGCTGGCAAAGATGCCCAACCGGGGAATGAGGTTGGCAGGAGAGGCCGGAGACCTTTGGAAGCTGGGCCCAGCAATCTGGACTTGAGTCAGTGAGCAGCCTGGAGCCTCTGGAGGTTTCCAGGTTTGCCCATATGTTGCTCCAGCTCTGTCTCTCAGTCACCACTGGGAATGGCATGGGACTGAACAATTATAAGAATAATGGCCGGCATTCAACGGGGTTTGCAAAGTGCTTTACTCACACTCACATATTACTTCATTTGATCTTTATAACCCTCTGAAGCAGGTGCAGTTATCCCCATTTTACAGATGATGAAACAAGGCTGGGAGGTGCAGGGACTTTTCTAGGGTCACACAGCTAGCAAGCATCTGGGGCAGCATTAATTAGGGTCTTCCTAACTCCACCCTGACACACGAAGTCATGGCCCAAACTCAGGGCTCTTTGGTTGAGTAGCTAAAAATGGCTTTGGGGCTCGCAGGGGCTGCCTCTTCCCACAAGCCTGACTTTGCCTCTGCTCTCCACATTTCCCCTTCAGCCCCAGGCCCCCACTGTGCTCCTGGCTCTGGGGAGGATGAGAGCAGCGCTGTGAGATGGGCATCTATCCAGCAGAGGGAGCATGTTGGCCTCAGGAGCAGAGGTAGAAGGGGGGTTGTTCTCCTTAGGGTGCCCCAGGAGGGAGAGTTCCTGGCCAGTACCCCCTGTGATGATAGAGGGACAACAGCAAAAGGCCCCCAGAGCCTTTTCTCGGCCTAGCCGGCGGATTAGATCTGAGCTGGGCCCAAGTGGGGCGGCTAAACTCAAGCCGCTAAAGTCTCAGCTGGAGGCTTGATTCCTCAACCCTGGGAGCCAGGCTCCTGTCCATCTGGCTCCCAGGGCTGGGCCCACAGCTGCCATCTCCAGCCCAGGCTGCCCCGTAGGAGGTCTGCTCCCGGCATCCTACTGACCTTGGCGGCACCCAGAAGGGCAGGGACCCTGCTCTGGGGCAAGTCCTGGAAGGAGCCACAACAGCCCTGGAGGAGACACACCCTTGGGGGACAGAAGAGCTCAGAGACTGAAAACTGAGCTTGACAGAAAGAACTGAACTAGAGAGGGAGGTGGACAGGAGGAGACAGGTGTGAGTGTGTGTGTGTGTGTGTGTGTGTGTGTGTGTGAGAGACAGAGAGACAGAGACAGAGACAGAGAGAGAGAGACAGAGAGACAGAGACAGAGACAGAGACAGAGAGAGACAGAGAGACAGAGACAGAGAGAGAGAGACAGAGACAGAGAGAGAGAGAGACAAGAGAGAGAGAGACAGAGAAGAGAGAGAGAGAGAGAGACAGAGAGAGACAGAGAGAGAGACAGAGAGAGAGAGAGAAGAGAGACAGAGACAGAGACAGACAGAGAGAGACAGAGAGACAGAGACAGAGAGAGAAAGAGAGAAGAGAGGAGAGAAACAGAAACACAGAGAAACAGAGAAACAGAGAGAAAGAGAGAAGAGAGAGCAAAAAAGAGAGAAAGAGAAACAGAAACACACAGAGGAACAGAGAGAGAGAGAGTGAGGGAGGGAGGGAGGGAGAAAGAGAGAGAGAGAGAGAGAGAGAGAGAGAGAGAGAGAGAGAGAGAGAGAGAGAGAGAGAGACGTCAACTTCAGGCTGCAGAAAAACCAGCAAGAGGATGCAACCTGGTCCTGCCAGTTTGCGTTGGGGCGGGAGGGCGGAATGTCGGACGGGGGGCAGTAGAAGGGAGCATGGGGTGGGGGATGAGGGGGGAGAATACGGATCAGGACCCAAAGGACGGAAGCCCGCGGCAGGACCGGGGGGCTGCAGGGGGGGACAGCCCACAGCGCAGGGCCAGAAGGACATAGCTGGGGAGGGAGGGTACGAGAAGGGAGAGCACAGCTGGGAGAGCATGAGGGAGACAGACGCGGAGGGGAGGGTGCCGGGAGCGCACAGCTGCTGGGGCGGGTGGGGACGGCATGGAGAGCGCGCCGGGGGTCAGGGCGGGGAAGGGGCAGCGAGGGAGACGGCGCGGAGCGCACATCTGGGGGGCGCTGGGGTGTGACAGGGTGCCCCGGGGGACACATCTGGGGCCAGGCAGGGACGGGGACGGCCCGGGGAGGGCGTGCAGCTCCGGGGGCATGGGGGGCATGGGGAGGGCTGGGGGAGGGAGGGGAGCCACGGGGGCGGATCGCGAGGGCGAGGAGGCACACGGGTGGGGGACAAAGCTGGGCGCCCTCGGGGGGCAGAGCTGGGGCTCGGGGAGGAGAGCCCCGGGGAAGGGCCCGTTCGGAGGTCAGGCACGGAAGGGGGGCAGCAGCTCGGGGAGCAGCGGGGTTGAGGCGGGATGACGGGGCGGACGCGGCGAGGACAGCCCGGGGAGGGGCGGGCGTCCGGGGCTTCAGGCCGTGCCTCAGGGGGTCACGGCTCTGAGGGGGGTGCGGCGGCCGCGGCAGAGCCCCAGCCGGGCCGAGGGGAGCCTCCAGGCTGGGTGGGCCGGGCGGGGCGGGGCGAGGAGGAGCCCGGGGTCCCGCTCCCCCTCCCCTCCCGGTCCGCTCCCTCCCCCTCCCCGAAGCTCTCTTGTTTGTCTCTCGGTCCGGCCGGAACCGGCTCGTGCTCGCTGCCGGGCGGGCGGCTGCTGATTGGTCGCTGCCTGTTTCCAGCGCCGTCTGCGCCAATCAGCGCGCGGCAGTGTTTTCCTCTCGGGGTCGGAATAAAAGGGCTGGAATAAAAGGGGGGCAGAAAAGGCTCCGGGCGGGCCCGACACGCACCGGGCGGGAGCCGGGTGAGCCGCGCCGAGGGGCAGGGGGTTTCGGCCCGGGGGCCCCGGGGCGGGAGCGGGAGCATCGGCAGGCGGCGGGAGGGGATCGGAGGCCGGGCGGAGGGACGAGCAAGGCGGGGACCGGGAGGGAACGCGACGCCGGGATAACGGGAGCCCCCGGGCTCGAGGCGCCGGGCCGGGAGCCGGGGGGCCGGCGGGGGGGCCGAGCGGGGCGGCTCGCGCCGCCGGTTCGAACCGGCTTCGCCCGTCCCATGCGGGGCTCGCGTGCCCGCAGCGCCTAGCGACCCGGAGATCCGCCAATGGGGCCGCGCTCCCCCGGGCCGCCGAGCCAATGGGCGAGCCGGGAGGCGGGCCGGGCGCCGCTCCGGTGCTGATTCTGTGGTTGAAGGAGCAGCCCCTCCAGATCGGGGTCTGTGCGCGAGCCGGCGGGCGGGCGGGCGGCAGGGCTCGCCGCTCGGGCTGGGACGGCGGCGGGCGCAGGTGAGTCGGGCCCCCTCCCCTCCTGCAGCTCGGCGCAGCGTCCGGCCGCCGCCCCGGGAAGCCCTGGGGCTCCGTCCGTCCTCGCGCGGGGACCGGGCTCGGGCTCTCCCATCGTTATTCCTCCCCCGCGCTGACTCAGTTTCCCCGCGCGTTACACGGGGCCGGAGGGCCGGGGAGGCTCCGGGCGCGCTGGCAGCGGAGGGGGGCGAGGGCGCTGCGGGCAGCGGGCTCCGGCTCCGGATGGTCCCTGCCGGGCTTGAGCCTGCCTCTTGCTCAACCCTCCTTCCTCCCCCACCTGCAGCAGCCTCGGTGGAAGGGGTGACATCGTTTGCATTTTGCTGCAGAGGCTGGGGAAGGGGGAGGCGCGCCCGCCACGGGGCTCCGGGGTTGTGACCCGCGCTTCTCTTTGCAGGTTGCCCCCACATCGCTGCTGCTGCTGCGGCTCGCTCCGGGCTCTCCCCGCCTCTCTCCTCCAGCTTGAGCCATGGCCCCCACTCTGGCCACTGCCCACCGGAGGCGGTGGTGGATGGCCTGCACCGCCGTGGTGGAGAATCTCCTCTTCTCGGCGGTCCTCCTGGGCTGGGGGTCCCTGCTCATCATGCTCAAGTCCGAGGGTTTCTATTCCTATCTGTGCAAGGAGCCAGGTAAGCAGATGGGGGGGGGGGGGTCTGGGGCTTATGGGTACTCTAAAATGAGGTGATATCATCGAGCCAGGCTGGGGCGGGATTATCCTGTTCTTCCCACCAGTCAGAGGCTTCCAGGGAAGTCTCTATTTCTATAATCTCCGTACCCACCCCCACAGCGGCCGAGGCTCGGAAAAATCTCCTATGCATCCTCCCAGCCCTTCGGGGTCCCATTGTACAGATCGGGAAAGTGAGGGGCCACAAAGCAAATCAGGGTGGGACGGGGAGCTAAGCAGTATGGTTGGGAGGCTTCTGTGCATTGTGAAGGGAGGGCCAAGTCTGGCTGCCCTCGTCTAACTGATGAGCAAATAAAAGTCAGGAGCTCAAGCTCCCTCCTTGGAAAGCAAAAGAACAGGATCTCTTGTCAGTGACTCCCTGTGAGGTCTTGGGCAAATCAATTTCCTTTCTCCATGTCTATTCCTTCCTTTTTGAAAATGGAAGGTTAGCCTCAAAGGCCTCCAAGGGCCCGCTTGGGCCCTGACTCTGGGGTCCTGCAGTCTCTCCGGGCCCTTCCAGCTGAAATGCGGGAGACTTATGTAAGCCAGGGCCCCCAACCCACAGGGGCTGGGTCTGCTGACTCCAGAACCCGGCCTCCAGCTGTGATCAGAACCGTGGCTGCCCTTGCCACACAGCAGCACTCAGCAAGTCTCTGTTGGTTGCTCAAATGAGCCTGACTTTATTCTGCTCAGAGTCTCTTCAGGGAAGAGAGTCTTTTGATTCGGTGGCAGTCTGTGAGAGATACTGAGAGGAAGTTGTGGTTCATGGCTTTGCGTCAGGAGGCAAGTATGCCCCATTATTAAATCCCTGCTCCACGCAGAGCCCCAGAGGAGACGCAGAGTTCAGTTGAGACAATCCCCTGCCTTCTGGGAGCTTACAGTCTCCGAGCCCGCTGAGAAAGGTCTCCAGATGGAATTTCCCTCAGAGCTTGATGGGTTTGGAAACTGATTGACTCAGTCTATTTTCTTTGTGATATTCGAAAAGCTGATTCTTCCTTAGAGGTTGTGGAAATGCTGCTGATTTGTGGATTGTGTGTGATAGAGGGGTAGGATTACGCAGGGCCTCCAAGGACCCTTCCTTTCTACACTCTGAAGCTCCATTCCCTCCCCAATTATTGCTGTTATGCTTATTTTTGACTAGGTGAAAGGGCTCATTCTCTGCCTCCCTTCTTAACTCACCTTAATCACTGAATGGGTGTATTGCCTCAGTCAAAGTGAGATCCTAACTTAAAAGGTCACGATCTTTCCCTGAATCTGGGGCCACCTCCTTTGGTCTGAACTGTCTTGCTATTGGACCCAGATGACTCTGGAGGAGAAAGTGAATCTGCTGACCTTGCACAGCCCTCCCTCATTTCATGGCCTCACCTCCCTGATGGCACGAGGAAGGACAAACTGAGGCTCCCTTAATTATGTCCAATGTCAGTTGGGCTGTTTCCTTCTAGAGAGGTCTAGTGGCTCCCCCCAGTAGAGGGACAGTCCGACAATAAATACTTACCGGTTGTACGATTGCAAGTCAACTCACTTCTCTGAGACTCACTTTCTTTGTCTGTAAAACAGGCAAGAATAATACTAACAGTGATTACACCATGAGTTGGTTGTGAGAATCATATGGACAGTGACTCCAAAGGGCCTCATGTGCTTTAGAACCTTGTGTAAAATAATAGCTGGACAGCTAAATGGTGCTGTGGATCTTTACCAGCTGTGTGACCCTGGCAAGTCTCTTACCAACAAAATAAAATGTAAGCTCCTTCTGGAGCTCAGCCTCCCTCTATCAGAACTAGATAAATAAAGCACAAAATAAAACCGTTGTGGAAGTGAGTAGAATTGTAGAAAAGTTAGATAGGATAAACCTTTGGAGAAATTTAAATGAGGATAAAAAGGAAGGGATAGACTGAATCTGGTCTCAGACTTTTACCAGATCTCAGCCTCCCTCTATCAGAACAAGATAAATTAAGCACAAAATAAAGATGTTGTGGAAGTGAAGAGAATTGAAGAAAAGTTAGATATGATAGATAGGAGAAATTTGAATGGGGATAGAAAGGAATATAGCGAATCTGGCCCCAGACTTTTACTGGCTCTGTGACTCTGGGCAAGTCACTTAACTCTGTTTGCCTCTGTTTCCTCATCTGTAAAATGAACTGAAACAGGAAATGCAAACCAGATGGGGTCATGAAAAGTCAGTCACAACTGAACAGCAGCAAAATATCAGCCTCTGTGTGATTATCACAACTGGTAAAGAATATCCTGTAGGGAGAGACCAATTAACTGATATTTGCTAGAACTGTCCAAATTTCAACGAAGGGAAGTGGCTAAAATTTAATGAGATTTTGGGAAGGGAATCATTATCAAGGTCAGAGACAGCAGGGTTCCAGCTTTGCTGGAGGAACAGGGAAAGTCACTTCTCCTAGTGCTAGAAATAATTCTCTGGGACTCCAAGTGATAGTGAGAGTGCTGAGGATTACCTGGGCTGAAAGAGGTCACTCCACCAGGGAAACCTCTCCTCCAGTTCTTTACCCTGCACTTGCAGAAAAGAATGCCTTTGTCCTGGACTCCACGTCATGATTCGGAGCTTCAAAAAAATGAACAATGTGCCCATAAGGTCACGATTTCGATTTGGTTTGGGTTTTTCATCATTTGGGAGAAGTCGTCATTGCGTGGGGCCCCAGAGTCACAGCCTTGAAGGACTTCCAAGTCCCACCCTCATTTTTTGGAGGAGGAAGTAGAGCTCAGGAAAAAAAGGGCCTTGATCCAGATCGCCCTGCTAGCTGGTGGTGCGCCTGGGGCTCAGGTATGATATACCTCTGGCTCTGTTTACTTCAGCTGCAGCCTTAGATAATACCGATGAACAGGAAACTGAGGGAAGTACCACCCCTCCAACCAAGCCTCCCCACTTGCCGTGGGTGGTGAATTTAGATGAGAGATAACCCATCCAAATCTCAGCCACACCCAAGCCAGTCTAAAACTGGCTCTTGTCCTCCTGAGGCCTTCCACTGTGCTCAGACCTAGTTTCCTCCATGTAAATTGGGCCTAAATTCTGTCATTAAGGCCTGTCCCTGGGTTGTGTGGCATTGGAGCTTGAGCTTGAGTGAGAATCCAGGGTGGGCTCTGGGGGTGACCAGTTCCTCCGTGTAAATTGGGCCTAAATTCTGTCATTCAGGCCTGTCCTTGGGTTGTGTGGCCTTGGAGCCCAAGCTGAGTGAGAGTCCACAGTGGGCTCTGGGGATAACCAGCACCCAGCTCTCCTGTGTCCTCAGGGAGGGCTGGAGTCTCTAATTCACTAGGGCAGGAGAGTGCTTGAGGGGAGGGAGTAGATACTTGGAAGAGGGCAGAGAATATATCTCTTGTAACCCTTGACCTTTAGCTACTCAAAAAACATTTCCTAACAACCTAAGAGCCCTTGGCAGGGCTTTGCCGGCATCAGCAGAAATCTTGGGTGATGCAGACCTTGTTCTCTGGACAGGGATTTCTGCTACGTCTGGGAGATGTTCGGAGATTAATGACTACTGAAGGCCCCGAGTCACTTGGCCGGTTCTTACCCCTGACTTCTTCCTTTCCTCTTTCCTGCCTGCTGCGATCTGAACTAGCTGCCTCTTTTCTCAGAGTGTTGAGAACTAGGCGACCACATTTGGATGGGAGGGTGGTGGGTTTTAAGCACCCAAAGGAGTAATAATAACTGAACATACACGAACAGAGATTCTTAATCCCTTCTGTATGTATTCTCTGGATCCCTTCTCAGAACCATGTTCTTAAATCCCAAGGATTACAAAGAAAACCAATTAATGTTTTAAAAAAAAAAAAAAAAATTTATCTCAGCTTCATATGTGTCTTAAAGTTTGTTCTGTTTCCTTGGGGACCCTCCTTCGTTGGGAATTCCAGCAGACTGGAAGTTTCTTTAGGCCAGGAACGGGGTGTTTGTTTTATCTCTGTGCCCAGCATGGATGGGTGTAAGAAAATACATGTTGAATTGGATCAGTCGAGTTGAGTAGAATTGGCAGTGTGTTCTGACAGACAGTGAAATGGTTGGCAACGGTCCCTTGAGATCCCGGGCACGAGCTGCTTTTCTCGGCTCTTCGGGAGCCCTTTGCTCCCTCCTTAATTTGGGTTTTGCTGATTCTGGGCCCCTAACCTGTTGATCCAGCATCTTCTGCTGGAATTCCTGCTGAGGCGGGGCGCTTTATCAGGCTGGCGCTGCTTATCAGCACTTCTGAGAGATTGCTCTGACCTGTTACTTTCAGACTAGAAGTCATGGCAGGCCTCTGACTAAGATGGGGAGATTTATGGTTAAGATCTTTTGTGGAATAAGTTTAAAGTCTTCAAACTTGGCAGTGATAAAGAGGCAATTAGATGGAGAACTTTAGCTGCCTCTGGAGGATTGGTTCTAGAAGGAAGCTGGAATGTAGGAGCCAGTTTACAAGGGGCAAAATGCAGATTTGTCAGCTTTTCCTTTTTCTTTTAAGATCAGCATGGAGACAGTCGGCCTGAGTAGGTTAAGCCTTTTCTTCTTCTCCCAGCCTGATCCAGACATCCACGGGGCTCCAGAGCCAGGCCGAATTTTGCATTTGTTGTTTACATTCAGATTGGAAGGCACCTATGCCGTGGAGATAATGGGTGAGGGAGAGGGACGCTTGTAGGTTCAGAGTCCCAGAGCTGGAAGGGAGCACAGAGACTGGCTAGTCCATCCCTCCCCCAATTTTACACAGGTAGTCAGTGTCAAGGGAGGATTTGTGCTTCAGTGGGAAGTCAGATCCTGGGTTCAGATTCTAGATCTGCCACTTACTTGGTCATGGACTTTTATAAAACTCTGAGCCTCTTCATCTGTAAAACGAGGCGGTTGAATTAAATAAAAACTAACATTATATGTGGCTTTAAGATTTTTAGAGCACTCTACTATGATTATTTCATTTGCTCCTCATAGCAGGCCTCTAAGAGAGGCGTAAATATTCCCATTTCATACATGAGGAAACTGAGGCTTGGATATGGCTAGGATCGCCCAGCTACTAACTGTCTGAGGCAGGATTTGAACTGGCATCTTTCTGACTCCGAGTCAAGACCCCATCCCTGTACCACCTAGCTACACTAAAAGATTCCTTCCTCTTTTAATTCTATGACCCCTTCCTCCCGGGACTCGAGGCCGGAGGGCCCTTTCTTGCTCTCGTTGAGAGAGGGAAAAGGTAGAATGTGAGGACATGAGAGGCTGGCCTGTGGTCTCCATTAGATACCAGACTCCCCTGGTGGCTCCATCTCCCCGTGCTCCGATGTAGCCTTGGCAGAACATCACCGTGGGACCTTGGCCAGGGACACCAGCGTTTCCTCGCTGATGTGTCCGTTTCCCTACTTTGGAGCTCAGGCTCTCCTACTTTCTCCTGCTCCCTTGTGTTCTAGGACCCAGTCTCCTGGAATGTGGTTTGAGGAAGCCCATGTTTCGGACAGGCCATTTTCAGGGGCCAGGACTTATCCAGACCTGTGGATACAGATCTGTGTACTTGCTCCATGCCCTCAAGTGTTTCTAATTGTGTAGTGTAAGAGACGGGATGTGTGCAATCACACTTTACCATTTACCTTCCATTTCTTGGGAGGCTGCCACCTTCTCTGCCATCTAGAATCTTAGAGAGCTGCCCGAGGGCTCTTAACGGGGAAGTGACTTGCCACGGGTCACACAGTTCAGATGGTTCATGGAGGGGGGGGGGCAGTTCCTTGACCTCCAGCCTCCCTTCTTTTGGAATCACAGGATGTGGCTCAAACCCAGGTTCTGGCCATCACTGCCTGGGTGATGTTGAGTGACCCCTTTCATCACAGAGGCTCCTTTCCTCAAGCACAAAGTCAGGGTGTTGGGGGATAAACAGTTGATGGTCTATAAGTGTCGCAGATATCACCACATTGTAAGACATGGTGAAATGCACGGGAAGACCTCTGGGACAGATGCAGAACCGGGACAATTTATAAATAACAGCAGTATCGTAGAGAGAAGCGGCTTAGAAAGACTTGAGGACTCTGAGCGATACACCGGCCACCCATATTACCAGGGGATGATAGAGAAAGTCCCTTCCCCAGTCCCAGTGAGCAGGGATAAACCCGTACGGCACAGTCAGACCTAGCCAGGGAGGATGTGTCCAGTGACTGGGCAGATTTGTTAGGACTGGATTTTTTTTTTTTTTTTTTTTTTTTATTGGAATGGGGCAGGGGCAGGAGGAGGAGGAGGAGGGGAGAAGACATGGGCCTGCTCCCTGGAAAAAGAAAGAAAATATAGTCTTCTTACAGGTCTAAGTCTGTGATCCTCTGCGTCTCCCATCTTTCCTTCACCTTCAGTCCTTAATATTCTTGGTGGGGTGACGGTGGGATCGGGCCTAGGACACACTAAGTGAGGGAGCTCCATCACCCAGGACGGGGCCTCCTCTCCTAGAATCCGGTCTCAGGGAATAGCTGCCTTGGAGGCTAAGTTAAATTCTTGCCTGATTCTGACTAAGATTAGAACCCAGCCCTGCCTGGTTCTCTCCAATGCACCAAGCTGCCTCCTTGGCAGAGGGCACCACCGCTTGGTGATGCTCATGGAGACCCTGGAAGATGCCCAAGGTCATGGAGCTAGAGCTGGGCTGCAACCCTACATCCTCTGGGCTCTTAGGCCTGATGTTCTTGGAGAAAGACAGGACGGGTACAGAGAAAAAGAAAGACCAAGAAATAGCATGAAGGGGGGAGGGTGAGCCAGAGAGAGGAACGGGGGGGCCAGAGAGAGGAATGGAGGAGAGAGAAATAGAGAGGAAAGAAAGAGACAGATGGTGGAGGGAAATGGAGGGAGGAGAGAGGGAGGAAGGAAGGGAGAGGAAAGAGTCAGAGAAGGGGAGAGAGAGGGAGACAGAGAGATAATGGAGAGAAGCAGAAAGGGAAAGAGATGAGAGAGGGAGAGGAAAGAGAGAAGGAGGGGAGAGAGACACAGAGGCAGAGTGGAAGGCAGGGGAGGGAGAGAGAAAGGAGAAAGCTCTTGTCCTTCTGGGAAGTGGGGAGACGGGCTAAGGTTGCAGATTCCAAGGCGACCACAGGCAGAAACATGTTGCGGGAAACTTGCTCCTTTCTTCCCGTCACTGAGCGTCTTTGCCGCGGCCCTGCCACCCAGGTATTTGGCAGGGCGATAATGGGAGTCTCACGTGCGCCAGGGTGACTGCCAGGGAACCGCGTGTGTTTCACAATTGCGCCCTTCCTTGGTCAAGGGTGATGGGCCTGGGCTTTGGAGGAGGGGGGGGGCAGGGGCTTGCTGGGGCTTCCAAGCATGTCGGTGCTGACAGTGCTGGGTAACTGAGGTCATGGGGCTAACCAGGGACCGTGGCAGCTGAGATGGGGAGCTCATTCCCTGTCCCCTTCTCCCCTGCCTTCAGATGGAACCAGGGATCCTGCAGCAGGATGCTTTGGGGCACTCCCATTTTATGATCCCCTCCCATGCTCCCAGGCCAGAAGTTCAGGACTCCCCACTGCTGCCCTTTCACTCTTGCTGCCATTTCCATGTGTCACACGTTTTTATCTTTTTATTTTATGGGTGTGTGTATAGGGGGGTGCTGAGTCTGCTTATTTGGTGATTTCTTTAGAAGAGCCACTCCCATGAGGAAGCTCCCTTTGCCCACGCACCTGGGAACCTTTCTCAGAATACTGTGTTTTGGTGCATAAATAACCTGAGAGTACAAAAGAAATCCCTTATTTGGAGAGGCAGCGGTGGTAACAAAAGTCCAGACCCCAGGTTAAGGTCTCCTTCCTCGGGGGCCTGGGGCTCAAGCCAGGAAAGGGACTTGGCGGGGCTCACCAGCCGAGGCTAAGGCTGGCCCTCCAGCCGCCAGGCCGGCCCTTTACCTTCCTCCCCCACCTCTCACATCTTCTCCAAAGAGGGCCAGGAGGTCACAGCCGGCCCAGGTCTCGTGGAGCCTCTTGTTCTTGCCGCTCTCCCAGAACCCAATGGGAAAGGATGCCGTGCATGGCTCAGCTACTGTGTGGCTACCCCTTGGACCGAGGGTGGCTGGGCCATCCCTGTGATGGAACCAGCTGCGTAAGGCAGTGGGCGCGTTGCCCGGAGTGAGCTCCGCCATCCTTCTGGGCCAGTGACATCTCATTACCCAGCGTCCCCTTGGGAGTTCTGCTTTTCCCCCTTCCTCCCTCTGCTTGCCTTCACTCTCTGTGACCTAGCCGGGCCCCTCCCCCATCGGCCGCCCTCCCCTTGTTTTCCACAGCTCCAAGAGAGTCTGTCTGGTTAAGTGCTGCTTCTCAGGGACCTTGTGAATGGCCTTGTGACAGCCCCCTTCATGCTGAGCAGTACCAAGGAGTTATTCTTGCCCCCAGACAGTGGGGATGTTCACAGCGACTTGCCAGTGCCCGTTGTGGGTATTTTCTCCTTCAGACAAGACAAGAAGGGGTGTTCTTCACTCGCAGCCCCGGGAGAGTGGGGGTCCCGTCTGGCCACGGGCCTGGCCTTCGTTGCTCTGGTCTGTCGCCTTCTCTTGTTTGTCCCCCGTCTGAGACTGACCTCTCCCCCACATCTCCTTTGGTGAGCCGAGATGCTTCCTGTTGCCGGATAGGATGGACAGAGGATTTCGGAGAAGGGCAGAAGAGCCTTGTCCAGGTTGAGCCTGGTCAGCAGCAGGCCCTCTGAGCCCAGCATCCCGTGGGGGTGGGGGTGGGGAGGAGCAGCCAAGTGAGGGGCTGACGAGCTGATCAAAGGCCTCTTCTGTAGTAAGGATTTTCCAAGTTTTGCAAGGCCGGGAATCCCAGAGGGCCCTGGAAAAAGCCAGTGGCTTTTCATTTAGTGGGATTTGGGAAAAAACTCTTGGATCTACTGGGAATCAAGGGAGGTGGTGTAACAGAGGGTGTGTTTGAGAGTTGGGGAGATCCTTTATGGATTTAGGGTAGGAAGGGAGCCTACAGGCAAACCTCATTTTCATTGGAATGGATGTCCCTTGAACATAGGGATCATTTCATTTTTTATACTTGTATCTCCAGTGCCTTGCATCATAGTAGGTATTTAATGAGGGATTAGGGGAGGTCCCTCATCCGTTTTACTTGTCATCTCCAGTGCCTAGCAAGTAGTAGATACTTAATGCACAGATTAGCTAACTAGGTTAGCTTGATTTGCTTATGGTCACACAGCTGATCCCTGTCTGAGGAGGATTTTAACCCAGGTCCAAATCCAGTGCTCTATTCACTAGGCTATGCTGCTTGGGTTAATAATCACTCCTTAGAACATTTCACCATGTGGCCCTGGGCAAGCCACTCAATCTCCAGGCCTCAGTTTCCCTCATCTGTAAAAGGGGAGAGTCATAGCCCCTCGTGCCCAGCCGGGCGGGGGATCAGGTGAGCGGACATCTTCTGCAGACTGTGAAGCATCCTTCCCCAGAGCAGCCCCGTCCGTGGCCCTCCGTTCCCTGGCTGTTGCCGGCAGTTGCATCTGGCACAGATGGGCTTTCTTTGACTCTTGTGGTGAAGTTCATTGGAACAGAGCGTCGTATTGTTTCCTCCTCCCTCCTCCGGGGCCTCGGGTAAACAGCCCCACTGCGGCTCTTCCCTCAGCCTTGTTCTACCAGTTCTCCTCTTTGTGTTTCCCCTTTCCTGGAATGGGACTCCCGTGGCTCCCACAAGGAAGGGACCCTCTGACTTCTCCGCCCTGGCCGGCCGCTCCCGGCCACACTCTGCTGCTGCTGAGGAGGCCGAGGGGACTCTTTCTGGGTGACCCATCCCACAGCCGTCTTTCTTTGGCTTCTTGTGGCCCAAACAGGGGCCCCGGGTGGGGTGGCCCGGTGGGCGGGGGCTGTTATTTATGACGCTCTTGTTTGCTGCCAACAAAAGGTGTGGATTCCTGGGTGTGTTCGGCATTCTCTCTCCTGTGGCCCCACACCGGCAGGTGAGCCCCCTCCTGCTCCTCCCACCTCCAGGTGGATCAGAGCCGTAGTCACGCCCACAGTCGCACAGCTGGCAGTTGTCGTCAGGAGGCTCTGAAGCTGCTTCCCTCCCTTCCGAGTTAGTGCTCTTCCCATCCTGCCCCGAGAGCGCCGAGCAGCAGCCTAACGATTAGGGAAAAACTGCTCCAAGATGGAGCAGGTGGCTCCCGGGGACCTCTGTGGCCATTTAGGTCAAGCTCTTCCAGACAGGATTTCCCTCTCCAGGTTGTTGGAGTGCTGGGCCTTGAATTCAAATGCTGCCTCAGACCTTTATTAGCTTCATGACCCTGCACAAGTCAGCCAGGCTTTCAGCCTCACTTCATGTATAAAAGGGACTGAACTCAATGTCCTCTAAGGGCCCATCTTAGCCCTGAATCCTAAGAGAACCTGTCACTCATTCCCAGGGCAGCCTCTATTTGATAGGTGGTATTAGGATACAATGAGAAGAGCATGAATCTGAATGAAGAGAGAGAGTTCGAATGCCGCCGTTGCCGCTGGTTGTCCCTGGGCACCGGGCAGCCCTGCCCTCCTAGGCTGCTCCGGTCTGTGTCTGTATCAGGAGAGAGCTGGAGGTCCATCCCAGCTCAAAATCCAAGATGGAGACTTGGAGCAGCAGGACTTAGAAGGGCCCTACTGTGCCATGTCCGAGATGACCCAGGGAGTGAGCTGTTAGGAATGGGAATCATTCCTGGAGACCAAGTGGAACAGATGGACTCCCTCTTGTAGAGCTGGGACGTACGCACTTCTTCACTGCTCTCGTATCCACTCCTAAATCTGCTCCCCCTGGTCCTTTCCCCAGGGCAGATCTGTGAGGCTCTCACCGGCCTGGCCTCCGCACTCTGGGAGCCCTGGCCCATGTCTGGATACACACTGCTGCAGCTGCCGAAGGGGGTGGAAGGGGAGCCCACCCTGGGAACACTGGCAACCCTGACTCTCCCTCCTTCCCCCATCACCCCAACCACCCCAACTGGTGGGAGCAAAAGAGTCTGGGCTGAAACACGGCAGTATTCTAGGAGGGTTTCTGGAGTGCTCCAGCACCCAACCAGCCAGCCTCAGGCTAACCAGGAAGGAGAAGTGGACTTCTCTGCCTCCTTTAGCCATCTGTTCTCATGCTCCTGCCACATGGGGAGGATAGAGAGGGAGGGAGGAGGAAGAGAGAGACGGGGGGGGGGGGCGGGGAGAGAGGGAGAGGGGGAGAAAGAGAGAGAGGGAGAGGGGGAGGGGGAGAAAGAGAGGGAGAGGAGGAGAGAGGGAGAGGAAGAGGGGGAAAGAGGGGGGGTGGAGAGAGAGAGACAGAGAGAAAAACACAGACAGAAAGAGAGAGAGAGCTTGTGTGAACTGGCATGGATCTTCAAGATATTCTAGACTTCAGCAGGAAGGAGCCTTCCAGGCCATCTAAGGAAAGGAGGCCTTAGTGAGATTCAGGGATCTGTCCAAGGGCACACTGGGAGTAAACGACAAGAGGCAGCATTTGTCTGTGGCCAGAACGCAGTCCAACCCTCCTTCTCCCCCCAGCTTAGTAAATAAGTGGCTTGCTGTCTCTTGTTTTTATATCTCCTGCTTATCCTGAGGTCCTCCCCCTCCTCCCGCCCAGAGAGCCAGCCCTTGTGGGCGAAGGTTCAGGCAGGGACCCAGGAGGCTGTGTTCAGGTGTTTAAAGAGAGGCATGAAGAAGGGCTTTTGGCCTCCATCTGTCCGGAACCTGTGAGGAGCAGTGGCTGGGCCTGGGGGAGGGCCGTTTATAGTAGATACAGGGCAGAGATTCCTGATGACTTAGGCTCCAACTGAGAGTCATAAGCCCCCGGCCCCAGAGGTGGGAGGGGGGGGGGGTCTCAGAGGCCTTTGGTGGCCCAGGAACGGGAGCCCTGGTCTCATCAGCCTAGACCTCCTCTAACCTGGCAGATGGATCTTCCCTGTACATAGACCTTGTCAACACGGGGACTAACACAAGGGCCAGCTTCCTTCCTACTGGCGCCCTCAGGGCCGTCTTGGCACACAGGAAGGGCTCTGTCTTTTTGTTTTTTAATTTTCTGTCATAGATTAGAGCAGGAGATCTTTTCCTGGGGTCTGTGGACAGATTTCGGGGCGGGGTCCCTGAATTATTTATGTTTTTTGATGTTGATAATGATTCTGACAGAATTAGTTTCCTGTGTAAAATTATATATTTTATTTTGTGCATTTAAAAACATCATTCGGAGAAGGCATCCTGTGCAAGAGTGACCCCTGGGGCTCCCCAAAACCCTTTAAAGGGATCTGCAATATCAAAACTGTTTTAAAAATAAGAATAAAACATTTAAATTTCCAATAGGGAAACTATCACTAGAAAGAACCCCCATAAGCAAAAGCTCTTGGGGTAGAGATAGGAAGCCCCCCTAATGCTTAAGCGTGTATGGAAAGTTTGGGAAGCTCTGGCCTAGAGAATAGTTAGCCACAGCAGGGTCTGAGATGGCCCAGCAGGTCTACAGTGGATGTGGCCATATGGCAGCACCGTGGGGCTCAGGTGGTTTGGCCACCTGAGAAGGAGAAGGCTTCTTTCTTTAAAAACCAGAAAGGAAAATTTCTTTGGTTTATTTGCATCCTCAGCTCGGGGGAATCCAATCTGTTTCAGATCCTTCCTGGCTCTTCCCTCAAACAACATGCTCTATTTTCTCCCTTCTCTATCTGCCCGCTGGCTGGGCTGGGTTGCTCCTCCTGTATAGTTAATTGTTTATCTTAATTAATTAGCATCTCTTACGCACGTTGGGTGCCCAGATATCGCGTGGCAGGAGCTGTCAGTAGGCCGGGATCTTGCCCTGTGCCTGCAGTCTCTGAGGCCCAGGCCAGCACCAGCCCAGGAGTCTGACGAGTCGGGGTTGGCAGCCTGCACTGCCTCCTCCTTCCATGCTGGCAGCTTGTGTGTGGGCATCTCTGAGCAGGGATCGTTTCAGACCAGTTCCCGAAGGCCTGGTCCCTCCCCTGGGTTCAGTGGAACCTTTTCCCTGTCCCTTCCTCACCATGGGATCAGATGTGAAGCACAGAAGCCCCTCCTGGCAGAGGAGATGACCCCAAAGTGCATTGTGGTCCATGCAGGAATTGGTCCATGCAGGAATTGGTCCTGACTGTCTCTGTGTTCCAAAGACTTTCTTCTCTTTTCTCTCGTCTCCTCTTCCAGATAGAAAAGTGGGCTTTCAAGGGGCCAGAGCGACAAGCTAGGATAAAAGGAAAGGACTCATTGGACAGCTGAAAAAAATTTCAAGGAAGAGAACAGAAGACTGGGAGATGCTCACCCAAGTGGGGGAGCTGGGAAAGCTCCAGGGTGGGAGATGTACTTAGAAAGAAAAGTAAGAGCTACAGTTTCATGGATCACCCCTCCTTTTCCTGTAATCCCAGGCCTTTGGGAAGGCCCCTCCATTCGCAGGTTGAGATCCGAATGAAAAAGAAAGTCATTTTACAACCTCAGGGCTTGGCCTGGTTTTGCACGATTAGTCAGCGCCCTTTCAGTCTCATTCTGGTGAAAGAGTTCAGCTAATTGTTCCATTCACCTACGGCCTCTCCCCTTCTTTCTTGCTTTCCTTCTATTTCTGGGTCTTGGGAGGTGAGAGACCAGGGCCATGGTCGCCCCACTTCTGTGGCCAAGCTCTGTCGTGCCAGGAGCTGGACCAGGTGTGTCCAGGTGTGACAATTCAGGCAACCGAGACTCAGAAGAGCAGTGAGGGCCATACAGCAGGAACTTTCCCCTCTACTTAAGAAAAAAGGAGGGTATCACGGTGACTTACAAAGGAAAATTCTGTCACAAAGCCCGAGGTGCTGGTTTTAGTTGTCGTAGTCATGAATACCAGGAGTAAATGGCATAGCTGAAAAAGTCATCAAGGAAGCCCGGCTCTGGGATCAGCCAGACGGGCACTTTTATAAAGGGCTCTCCCTTTTTACGAATATGAGCTCCAGGGGAGCTCCCTCCCTTTCTCCCTCCTGTCTCCTTCTCTCTCCTTCCCCATCCCTCTCCCAGGTCAGCGAGCCTTAGCTTTCTGCATCCATCAGGAGCGAGCTGGCGTCGTTCGGCCAGAATTCCAATTCCATCGATGACCTGATCTTGTGGCAGCTGCTCTGGGCATTATTTTGGGGTGGGTCACCGACCCTTGACCTTGGTGTGGGACCCATCCTGCACTAAGAGAGTTGAAGGCAGTGAGATAAGGGCCCTCGCCTTGGTTATTTGTCCAGGGTTGATCTTGTCTCTCCGATTTGGGTTGGTCTGGACTAACTGATCCTGGGCCAGCTTTCTCCCATTGGTTCTGTGACTTTGAGGGAGGGTCGGGGTTTCCTATCTGGTGCCCGAGTCCAAGGAAGCTGGCTTTGCTGCGATTGGGAAACAGGTTGGGTATCCTGTACCGGTCAAGGTAGTTCCAGGGGTTCTGGGCCAGACTTGCTGCCCTGGCTCTGTCGTAAAGCCAGTTTTACCTTTGAGAGGGAAAGGTGCCAATAGTGACACTGTCAAGAGTATTGGGATTAGGGCGTGGCCGGGGACTGGTCCCGATGCCCCAGACGGTGCCCTAAGACGCTGAATGAAGGTTCTAGAGGCCCGCCAGTACTGCGGTGCCATGGATAAAGTCATAGTGGTTCCTGATGTTGGACCATTTGCCAAGGACTTTGATGGCACAAACCTTCCTCTCTGGGACTTCACTACTGTGGCTATGGCATCTGCAGGAGCAGCTCCCAGGCTGCATCTCAGGATGATGCCTCAGGCTTTTCCCACGGATCTTGGGGTCCTGGGCTGTCCCCTCCAGTGGAAGGAGATGGGGGCCAACCTCCGGGTGCCTGTTGATTCCAGCCAGGCTGGCCCGGCCTCTCGGCCCTGTGGGTGATGTTGGGGGTGGCTGGCACCTTCTCCGTGGGATTGGCTTTCCTGTCACCCTCATCCTCATCACTGTGTGTGGGTCTTCTCCTTTTCATCTCACAGGGAACATCACCAACAGCTCTGACCAGGACCCAGAGGTGGAGCAGGAAGAGGTGAGCTGGATAAACAACTGGCTCAGCTGTAAGGCCCAGGATGAAATGCTGAACTTGGCTTTTACTGTGGGCTCCTTCCTGCTCAGTGCCATCACTCTGCCCCTGGGCATCGTCATGGACAAATATGGCCCCCGCAAGCTGCGCTTGCTTGGCAGGTCAGTATAAGGACCCCTGAATGGAGACCAGCCGCGCTCCCAAGCCACTTACTAGCTGTGGAGCTGGCCATCCTTGCCCTGAACTTCAGCTCCCCTTTGGGGAAACTTTCTGGGAAAACCCAGAGTGGGCACTGGTGGGTCCCTGGTAAATCCCATCACCTGGAGGGCTTGCGGTGTTGCTGAGTCGGGAGGCTCTGAGCCCCATTCCGTTCTTTGGAACATCTCATGGGGTATCCCAGTTAGCTGAGCCCTTGTGATGTGGGTCCAACCATGGGCCAGGTGACATGAGGGAGACTAGAGGTGGCATAGAGGAGAATGGTAGACACCGTACCTATCCTCAAGGGATGAGGAGTTTGCTTTGGGGTCAAAGGCAGAGGACCAGTTCAAATTCTACCTTTCCTCCACCCCCTGGCCATTGGGTGGACGAGGTGACCTTTCAGTCTTTTCTAGTTCTCATCTGTGATCTCCTGAGTCTTCTAAGTTTCCTTTTGGGGCATCCTTGGCAGGTTTTTCCAACAGTCTCCACAAATGAGAACCCCTTCTGGCTATTTCTTTTGGTCATAAAGGACAGTGGGGGGTTAGATATCAAGTGAAATCGAGAAGGACTAGATCTTCTCTTGAGTAAAATCTGGAACGTCAATAATGTTATTAGTCTGGGGTTAGAATAGAACACCAAATGTTTCATAAAAAACCCTCCTTTTTGTTCTCTGTATTTTGAAAGGGTCATGTTTGTTGATGGCTAAGTTTATGAGAAAGAAAAAAATTTAAATATAATGTTTTAAGGTTTACATCCACTTTTTATATATATTAGTTCATTATATTATTGTTTATATAATATATAATAATATAATATATTATTATTTACATATATTAGTTCATTAGATGACTGGAACTATTCAGATTTATACAAGGCAAAAGCCTCACACTGTACCCAGATTTTTGGGACATGCTGTCTCTCTAATGGAGAGGTCTTCAAACTACGGCCCATGGGCCAGATGTGGCAGCTGAAGACGTTTATCCTCCTCCCCCAGGGCTATGAAGTTTCTTTATTTAAAGGCCCACAAAACAAAGTTTTTATTCCCCTCCAACAGTCTGAGGGACAGTGAACTGGCCCCCTGTTTAAAAAGTTTGACGACCCCTGTTAATGCTTTGGGGTTTATAAAGTACCTTGCTCACAGCAGTCCTGTGAGGTAGACACTATAAGTGTGATGAACTTCATTTTATAGATGAGAAAATAGCAGATCCAAGAAATGAATGGACTTGTCCAGAGTCTCCCAGCCAGAGGCAGACTTCAGACTCTGTCCTCCTCCAAATTGGGCTTGGGCAGGTTTCCTGTTCTGCCATCGCACCACCTAGATTAGAGGGAGTTGAGTTGAGTGTTTTGGTTTTCCAAGCCGATGAGGGGCCCCTCAGTGGTTCCAGTGCAGCATTTAGTGGCCAATGATAGGAAGCCTGAGTTGTGATCTCTCCGATTCCCTTCATTCACTGCACCCTCCACCCCAGCTCTCAATGACAATGACTGATGGTTCCCATTTGCTTTCAGTGCCTGCTTTTCCGTTTCTTGCTTGATGATCGCCTATGGAGCCAGTAACCCAAGATGTGAGTATTCAGGGCAAGAGGGGGAACTTGGGTGTGTTCTCTGGCATATTGCCACCCTACAAAAATAGGTACTGAGTTCTGGGAGGGGAACAGGGGTTAAGGGGCAGAGATGGTAGGAATTTCCAGTAGATTGTTTCACATTGCCAGCTGGGCAAGAGAACAGGTCACTTATCCAGGAAAACCACAGGGAAACTAGTGGTAGGTGTGAAACAGCCTCAGTGGTATTGCTCAACCCAAACTGACCCCGCTACTCCTGGGATGCCAAGTGGAAAATGGCACCCATCCAGCTGCAAAAGGACGGAGTTCTTATAGCATCCTGGCTCAGTCTTCCACTGAACACCCAGAGCTGCCCTGAGGGCACCGGCCTTCCCTCCCTGGGAGAGCCGATGCATTAAAATCAAAAGCACCTCCTTTGTGCTTGGTGCCAGTGAAAACAAGGACATAAAGAAACAGCCCTCCCTGCCCTCCCCCCCCCCAAATTGATAAATGGTCAAAGGATATGAACAGACAATTTTCAGATGATGAAATTAAAGCCATCTATAGTTATATGAAAAAATGCTCTTAATCACTATTGATCAGAGAAACATAAACGAAAACAATTCTGAGGGACCACCTCACAACTTTCAGATTGGCTAAGATGACAGGAAAAGATAATGATGAATGTCGGAGGGGATATGGGAGAACTGGAACATTAATGCATTGTTAGTGGAGTTGTAAAATGATCCAACCATTTCGGAAAGTGATTATAGCCCAAAGGGCTATAAACTGTGAATACCCTTTGACCCAGCAGTGTCTCTATTGGGCTTATAAACCAAAGAGATCTTAAAGCAGGGAAAGGGGCCCACCTGTGCTAAAATGCTTATGCGACTCTTTTTGCGGTTTACTACCACAAAATTGGAAAAGGAATGAATAGCCATCAGTTGGGGAATGGCTGAATAAGTTGTGGAACATGAAGATAAATCTCATAAAATCTCATAAATATAAAAATCATAAAAAATGATGAACAAGCTGACTTTAGAAAAGCCTGGAAAGATTTACATGAGCTGAGGCTGAGAAAACAAGCCAAACAGGGAGGACATTGGACACAATAACAGCAAGAATGGGCAATGAGTGACTCAGTGATCCAAAGCAATCCCAATAGACTTTGGACAGAAAATGCCATTTCAGTTTTGTCATCTCTCTCATGATTTTTCCATTTTGCTCTGATTTTTCTCTCCCAACATAATTCATAAAGTAATGTGTATTTAAAAGAAATTTAAAAGAAATTAAAAAGAAAAAAAAAAAAAAACAGCCCCTCCCCACTTTGGGAAGAGATTCAGTCAACAGGCATTTATTAAGCAGTGTGTGTGTGTGTGTGTGTGTGTGTGTGTGTGTGTGGCCCTGTCCTAAGTTGAATATCAAGCCAGTGCCTGCCCTTAAGGGACTTCCATACTACTATATACCCCTGTATGTGTCTAGGTACCCACAGACTCCAAAATGGTAGCGTGAGGGGCCAAGAAGAGCCTTGTGTTCTTAGAACATGATATTTGACTGGAGGCTTGAAGAAACGTGTTCTAAAGGTCAGAGGGCAGATTCTGAACCTCAGACCCTGGCATAGAGTTTGCAGGGCACAGATATTTCTATTGTGAGTGGAATGAGGCAGCTTTTACTAGTGAGATGCTAAGAGAGAGTGAACCGTGTTCTGAGGAGCGATTCCCTCCGTTTTCCTTTCCCAGCCTCCTTTCAGTTACACTGACTGTCAAAGAAGGAAGGGAGAGAAAGCAGGGCAGTCCGGGCATCCTCCCTCCCCAGTGGGCCAGCTTCCTGGGAGCCTCCTCCCTCCATAAATATTCTCCCTTTCCCCCACAGCCCTCTCTGTGCTCATCTTCATCTCCCTGTCTCTGAATGGCTTCGGTGGAATGTGCATGACCTTCACTTCGCTGACGGTAAGATCGTTTTGGCTCCCACCCTATCCCTCCCGTGTCTGCTCTGCCACAAGCCTTCCCTTTTATCAGAATGACAAAGAGAGAGCGGGGGAAGCGTTTCAGCAAAACTCACCTGGACATTGCCTGGGTCTGCCAGGAAGGGAGGGGGCCAGATCCACGTCTGGGCCTGGGCATTGTGGTCGCCCATCCTGCGTTTGTGTTTTGTGTCATTTCGTGTCATTTGGGCATTGTTTCCCAGTCCCCTTGTTCCCTCTGAATCGGCTCCCTAAGTCTCTGGAAGCGTCTCTGAGTCCCTCCTAGTCACCGCCTGGTTTTTGTAGCTTAGTCCTTTCTCGTTACCCCGGTTTCTCTCCACAGTTTGGTCGATGGGCACCTGCTTTGTTTCCAGGGGTTCGGTGCAACAAAAAGCGTTCTTGGTGTCCATGTCTCCATGCTTTCTGAAATGTTTCCCCGCCCTCGATGCTCTCAGTGCTCTTGCTGACAGAACCTCGGGTAGGGGTGTCACGGTTAGCTGACCCAGAGACAGTTGGTCTCTGGGTGCAAAGTTGGAAAGGGTTGGGGGCTTACTAACTATATGACTCTTGGGGGTCGCTCACCTCAGGGGCCTCCTCCTCCTCCATAAAATGGGGCATTGGCTTTCTAGCTCTGCATCTGCCTATGACCTATCGAGCAAACCAGCAGGAAGCTGGCACAGGGGCCCACCTTCTGCTCGGTCCCACTGGCAAACTCGAGAGAGGAGTTGGTCCCTCGAGGTCCTGGGGCCCTCTGGATGAGGGGAGGTGGAGCCGATAGAATGCCGGGTTTGAATCCGAGCTCTGCCGCTTGCTGCCTGTGTGCCAGGGGCCAACTCTCCCTTTCTCTGGGCCTCAGTTTCCTGCTTTGTAACACGAGGTGCTTGGATTGGTGGCCTCTGGAGTCCCTGCCAACCTGAAGTCAGGTTCTTTCCCCTCTGACCCAGGGAAGTGGCCCATCCTTGGCTCAGGGTTTGTTAGAGAAGATGGTCTTCGGCCTGTTAACCACATAGCATCGGGACAGAACATTTTCTGTCTTGTCCCTTTTCCTCCTCATCTGCCTTTGGCAAATGCTGCCATGATGTTCCGGAGACTGGCATAGCAGCACAGCCTAAAAAAAGACCATGACTGGAACTTCCCCACACCCCACCCTCGCCTTGCCTCTTGTTATGAAACTAAGAGGGAAAACTTAGGTAAGGGAGGATCTGTTTTCTTTCTGAGTTGGCTCCACCTACTCTGGGGCAGTGAAGGTGGGGAAAGGTCTCTGCACCTCTCCTTTATCTTTCACCCTTCACAGGAACAGCTGGCTGAAAGTGGGCTTCTGTGCACAGGAAAAGCAGGTTTGAATAAATAGAGTTTGGGGGAAAACACCCTCGTGTTACAGAACAGGAAACTGAGGCTTGAGGAAAGGGAGATTTGCCCACTGGCATACAGGCAGTGAATGGAAAGAGGAAAAGGGAAGCGGTTCCATATGAGAGGGCAGCCAGAGAAGATTTTTCTTATTCAACAGTTTAGGCTATTCTAAGATTCAAAAAGTCATGAGAATAATGAGATTATTTAGACAGAAGATTAAAAGGTAGTCTTTATTTTTAAAATATGTATCAATACCATGTGTTTTCATGTTACCTTCATTTTTGAACTATTTTCTTCTCCTTTACCCACAAAGAACAAAAGAAATAAAAGAGGTGTGTGTGGGGGGGGGGAGAGTTGAGCAAGCAAACACGTCAGCTAAGTGTGTGTATGTGGTGTTCCATATCCATAGTCTCCCACCTCTGCAAAAAAGAAGGAGGTACATTTTGTCATTAGAGGGTTCTCTTTGGGACAGGGCATGATGTTCCTGGACAGGGCATATCCTGGGGCATTTGGGCAGCTCTGTTCTTGCCCTTGCAGGGGGCAAAAGCCAGGAGGAGCCTGTGAAGCAATTGAGGGAAGGGGGCCAGGAGGAAGGAGGAAACAAGGAGTTGGCTTAACCCTATTTAAAGAGTTAGAGTAACCCTTGGGCCCTAATTGCCCTGCCTTTTAGTTCACCAGCTTTAGGAGGAGAGCACGAACCAGCTCAGAGCTGTGTGTATGCACGTGTTCATCCGCCTCCTGACACTGCCGGATGATACCATAGAGGGCCTTGTTGAAAAAGTGAGCCAGCTGCCTTTGGAACACGCCTTGTGCCTCCTCCCTTGGTCTTCATCTTCCCAGGTTTCCACACCAGCTTGGAACCTTTGCTTAGCTGCCGCAGGTCATGAGCCACCTCAGAGAAGAAAGGGAACCCTTTGGTGCTTTAAGGACTTTAGGTGTGCTTATCCACTCATTAACTACTTAGAGGGGTATTAGCGTCTCATTAACAGTTCCCTTGTGGGCTCTGAGCCAGAATCTGGGGCCAAAACTAGTAAAATCCCCAGCTCTGATTCCAGGTCAATGGGTCTAGGAGCTGTAAACCTCCCCTTGATGCTCTATTCCAGGTTCTCCTGTACCCCCTGTATCCCTGCTGCCCCCCCCCCCAGCTTCCCAACTCCTCTTCCTTCCCTTTTCTTTTTCCTAAAACTGAAGGATTCTTTCCTAAAACTCATAGAAGTCTCCAGCCTTGGACTTAGCTGGAGCTGGGCAAAGCAGTCAGAGCTTTGTTTCTAGAGCCTGAAGGGACCTCAGAAGGTCATGGGATCCAGCCCCCTGTCGTAGTGACTCCCATTTTGTGGCTGTGATTGATTCGGTGACATTAGTTGGCGGTTTGTAATAAAGAGAAGAGACAGTCTGTGCCTCTGAGGGCCTCATGTCTGAAAATATTCAGCACTGGAGCTAGAGAAGCTCTCTCAGAAACAGGAGGACAGGCGGGTCACCGGGGCAGTCGTGAATTCATCAGCTTCTTTTCAGCACCAAGGAACTAGAGAAATGGCACCGACGGACAAGCCTGGGGTCACAGGACCTGCATTCAAATCTTGCTTCTGCCGCTTAGTCTCTGGGAGAGCCGGCTAAGCTCACTTGTACTGTTTCCTCTGGTGTAAATTTAGGGGGTTGGACTGCAGAGCTGGGAATCATCTGGGGATGGCTACAAGGTTTGTGGGAATGAAAGGATCATCAAGGGAGGATAGCAGAAGCTTGGGTCCTTAGAACGTCCTCTAGATTTTCTCCACATAACTTGTTTTCCCACAGATAAAAGTCAGGAGTAGCACTGACCACTCGATTGTGCTGGCAAGGATACAAAGTGTGGAGTAAAAGTGCCTTTGTACTGAGCCAGGCGCTGCTGGGTGCCGTGGGGTTGGGGAGGGGGCAGAAGGTACATGTGAATAAGGAGACTTCTCTGTGGGATGGTGGCAGTGCTGATGCCCCCCCCCCCATCCCTGGACCTAGCACTTCCCTCAGGGTGGCCCAGAGAAAGGGATGCTAATGAGCCCCCACCAGGAGATCCGTCCCTAGGAGTCTGTCTTTGTTGTTCTTATTCTCGAAGAGGACCATGACATCAGGAGGGGACGCCATGACATGCAAGGGAATTGGATTTGAGGGAGGGCATCTGCGCGAGGTCCCCTGCCTCACTGTCCCCTCCAGAGTCTGCTAGGTCCAGTGGCCAGAGAGTATCAGGACGCCGGGAGGTGGAGACACATGTGGCAAGGGAGAACGGGGGTGTAGTGACACAAGTAAGACAGTGGTTCCTTCTCTTCCCGAGCCAGCTCTGGCTCCCTGGATAACCTTTTCTGGGAATCTGTGCCCATGGTGTTGGCAGCTCACGAGAAGCTTGCTAATGGCCACAGGCAGGGCTTGTGGTGGAGTGGTGCTTTGCAAATCAGGCTTTTTGCTTTTCTGAGTTGGCCCTTTAAGGGGAATTGGAGTAAGAGCCCTAAGGGACAGGGTCAGAGGTGTTAGGTAATGTTCTTGGGCTGCCTAGGACTTCTGCTGAGCCCGGGAAACCTGGTTTGTCCACATAGGCCGAGACTGAAAAAAGCAGAAATGCAGGTTTCAGCTGCCATCGTCCCTAGGATAGAAGGAGATCCGTGTTCTCTGGGCCCCTCTCCTGCCCACATTTGAACCTGTTGCATATTGGGAATCTTCAGGATTATTTCTGCCCTTCTCTGACCCTCCTCCCCAGACAGGAAACCTGCTTTGTGGTGACAGGACCTCTGCATGGAGACAGGTCCCAGTCCCTGAGAGGTTGGGCTACCATGTGAATAAAGGCAAGCGGAGGACACTTTAGAATAATATGAGAGGCCGTGGCTTTGTCCTGTCAGACACCTATGGCTTCAGCATCATGTCTCTCCAGCTTTTCCAGGATCTCTTGCTGCATATCTACACCTCATGGCCAATCTCGGCCTCCCAGCATATTGGAGCACATCCAGAGCCCTGGGATTCTGCTCAATCCTCAGTCTGTCCAATCTGACCTTTTCATTTTTACAGATGAGGCAACTGAGGCCCAGGGAGGGAAGGAATTAGGATTGTGGCTCAGGAATTAAAAGGGACTTCAAAGACTATTTTCTGTGACCTTCCCTTTTACAGATAAGGAAGCTGAGGTCCAGGGAGGTAGAATTACTCACCTATGGCCACATAGATCGTAAGCACAAGAGAGGGGGTTTGAAGCCAGACCCTGTGACTCGGAGCCCCTTCTCTTGCCCCTTTGGCCTCCAGCTGTGTTTGGGCCCCATCAGGACTCCCGCCCCAGGGCCTCTCCTAAAGCACCGAGCTGCCCCATAGCCACTTCTCCTCCATCTGGGAGTGCACTTTAGTTTGTTTGCTTAATTCCTTCCATTTATACAATTTACCACTTTGGTGGAGCTCATCGATGGGGCGCGTAAACACGGCCCAGTGGGTGCAGCTAGCCTGGTGCAATCTGGAGCCTCTGTTGCTTAGAGATGGAAGCTGATGCAGCCAACATTTTGAAAATCTCTTTTCCACCTCATTACTCTGACCTTTGTCAGTGTGGGTGGAACAGGGAGTTCTGGGATGAAAACCTGGCAGGGGCGTGGAGTTCAAGTGGGGAGGGGAGGGTCCTAAGAGCTACCCAGTTTCTTAATGAAAAAGGTCTGACTTCCCACTGAGACCAGGAGGGCAGAAAGTGAGCAGAGTGGGTTCCAGACTGAAGCTCCCCACTGGCGTGTCTGAGAGAGGGGATGGCTTCTTCAGCTGGGGATGGCAGCTTTTGGAGAAGTGCGGTTCGGGCCCCTTGGCTTCCTTCGGAACCTTCTGGGCTTTCCTCTCTGAGGGGCTGCAGCTCCCTTACGCGGCTACCAGAGGAAAGTAAGGAACTGAGTCTTCCAGGATGCTGGGCCCATGGGCTTTCGGCTGTCCCGGGCCTCCCGGTATCCTGTCTGTGACCAGACGCACAGCCTCAGCAGCCTTTCTGCCCAATGTCCAGGGGATCAGAGGCACAGATTATGGGGAGAAGCAAAGTTTTGGTAGTTCTGAAGTGGAGTAGGAAGTCCAGGGAGAGCAAGGAGCAGGGGATGTGGGGATTATGGCATAGTGGTAAACTGTTATTCCCTCTTGGCCACTGAGTTTTGTTGTTGTTCTGTCACTTTAGTCCTGTCCAAATCTTGGGGATCCCTTTGGGGTTTTCTTGGTGGAGATACTGAAGTGGTTTGCCATTTCCTTCTCCAGTTCATTTTACAGATAAGGAAACCGAGGCAAGTAGGGTGATGTGATTTGGCCAAAGTCCTCCTAGCTAGTAATTGTCTGAGGCCAGATTTGAACTCGGGGTTTCCTGGTCCCAGACCTAGGGCTTTACCCACTGCACCACTCAGCTGCCTCAATGGCGCCAAGTAGGAATCTCGTACATATGGCAGCTAATGACCAAACAATAGAGGAATCCAGGGTATGGATATCCCAGCAGCAGAGCCAAGCTCCCGGTCCATGTCCCCTCACTCTGCAGTCTCCCAAGAACCCTCCTTGGACTTCTGGTTTGTGGTTCTGCCTCTTGGGGCCCAAAAGAAGCTGCTGCCAGCTCTCTACCCCTAGCCAGAACACTGTCTCTGAGGCTTTGCCAAAGCACCTGACTCAACAGGGGGAATCAGGCACTTGGGGCAGTGGTCCTTGCAGGCCTCGGTCTTATCTCCCGCCCCACCCTTCCCAGCCCTTCCCAGCAGCAGCTGGGAAACTGCTTATCAGGCAGGCCCAAAGATGACCACGGCGTCTTTGTGAGATGGAGCTCTTGGCCCAGAGGATCTCAGCTGTGAGGTTATAAAACAGTACAGCTTGGCCGGGTTGGCTTGTCCAGACTGGCACCTGGATCCCTGCCTGTGCGGGCACTCACACAAACACTGGGCGTGTGCGAGTCTCTCCAGGTGGCACGGCCTCTCTTCCTGGGCTGGGCTCCCCTCCAGTCCCTGGGTCTCCCTCGGAGACCTCTGGCCTGGGCCCCTAGGCAGACCTGGGATGGGACCTTTGGGCCTCTCGTGTTCCATTTACCACTTGAGTCGAATGACAAGAGACCCTCCGTTCAAATTCAATCCAATCCGGGAGGATTTAGCCAGCAGGTTTCCCAGTCATAAAATGTGACAGATGGAGACTCCAAAGTCATAAGTAACACTGCTCCCGCCACTGTACCTGCGGCGGCGGCGGCCCCTGCTCCTCCTGATACTGGTGCTTCTGTTAGTTCTGTGACTGGCTGCTGCTCTGCTGCTCTTGCTGTTACCATTACTGCTACTTCTATTCCTGCTGTTACCATCACTACTGCTGCTACTGCTGTTGCCATTGCTGTTACTGTTACTGTGCTATTATTATTATTACTACTGTTGTTACTATCACTACTACTACTGTTACTGTTGCTGCTACTGTTACTGCTATCCCTGTTGTAACTATTATTTTTATTGCTGCTGCTGCTATTGTTGTTGCTGCTCCTATTACTCCTCCTCCTGAGGTTACTATCACTAATGCTATTGCTGTTGCTGTTATTATCACTACTGCTACTACTATTTCTGCTACTCCTGCTGCTACTGTTACTCCTGCTATTCCTATTACTACTACTGCTGCTCCTATTACTGCTCCTATTCCTCCTCCTTCTGTGGTTACTATCACAATGCTATTGTTGCTGTTATTATCACTACTGCTACTACTATTTCTGCTACTCCTGCTGCTACTGTTACTCCTGCTATTCCTATTACTACTACTGCTGCTCCTATTACCATTACTATTACTCTTCCTGGGGTTACTGTCGCTACTCCTGCTGCTACTTTGTTGATACTATCACTGCTGCTGCTCCTGCTGTTATTGTTGCTACTGCTGCTCCTATTACTGCTCCTATTCCTCCTCCTTCTGTGGTTACTATCACAATGCTATTGTTGCTGCTGTTATCACTACTGCTACTACTATTACTGCTGCTCCTGCTGTTACTGTTGCTCCTGCTGCTCCTATTACTGCTCCCATTCCTCCTCCTCCTGGGGTTACTATCGCTGCTCCTGCTGCTACTTTGCTGGTACTATCACTGCTGCTGCTGCTGTTATTATCACGCCTGCTCCTACTGTTACTGTCCGTATTGCGACTCCTGCTGCTGCTCCCACTGCCACCAGCACCACCAGCACCAGCAGCAGCCAGCCCAATACTCACTCGTGCGCCGGGCGCTGTGCTGAGCACTTTACAGTGTTATCTTGTCTGTTCTGAGCGCTTTACAGTGCTATCTTGTTGATTTCCAACAGCCCCGGCAGGTAGGGACTAGCATGATCCCCATTTTCTAGCCGAGGAAATGGGTCAAACAGGTTAAGTGATTTGCCCAAAGTGTTGGAGGCAGGATTTGAACTCAGATTTTCCTGACCACCAGTTAGGTCCAGGGCTCTATGCTCTCTGCCGTTCCCTAACTACCAGGGTCCCCGGCTTCAAGGAGCTTCCTGGGAAGAAAATACTTCACGCAGAGCAATCAAAACATCTGTACACAGCAGATAGGGGGAAGGAGGGCCTGGGAGGAAGTCTTCACCACTGGGGGTGTGCAGAAAGGCTTCCTGGAGGAAGGGACCAGTTAAGCTATGCCATGAAAAGATCCCGAGCAGTGGAGGTGGGGAAAGAAGGTGTTGGGGTCATGGGGGGAGCAGGATGATGATGGAGAGGCCAGTTGGGTGAAACAGGAGGCTGGGGACAGGGAGTAAGCTGGGACTCTTTGTAGAAAGGCCAACCCTGGGAGTTTGTTTCTAGTTTGTCCTGGGGTTCTTGATCGTTCTTGAGCAGACCTGTGCAGTTGCTGTTGCTGTGCATCCCTCATCTTATAGACAAGGAAACTGAGTCAAGGATGTGAAATGAGTTAGACCAAGGTTCCTACAGGTAAACAGCTGAGCAAGGATTGGAACCCGGCACCTCGGACCCTAAGTCTGGCCCTCTTTGCACCATACTGTGCTGCTGGTGCCTTTTTTTTTTAAATCTCTAAACCTCCTTTCTTGGTTCTGTGGCTGGGAGTCTCCTAAGCTCGCTGTATGACAGCGTTGCACAGATCCAGTTGGTCATGGCCAGCACCTTAGAGCACTTTTGGGTTTACAGAGAGCTCACCCTGCATGCCCCTTTGGACCCGGGCTGGTGGGCTCTCTCCTGTAGCCTCCAGGACCTCCTGGAAGGCACTCCATGTGACTGAATTTCAGTTTCCTGATCTGCCAGACCGGGGGTTGAATTTAGGTTGCCTAAGGTGCCCAGTGAGCAGTCGAGAGGATAGAAAGCTGGCATTGGGCTTTGGGAAGGCCGCCTTTGATGCCCTGTGACCCCTGCGTGTTCCGGGCAGCTCTCTGAGGTTCTCAGCTGCACGGAAGGTGCCGGCCTTTCTCCCTCTCCTCAGGTGTCTATGGCCCTCTGGGATCATGGGATGGGGCCCAGGACTGGCTTGGGGAGGGGCTGGAAGTCACCCTGAGTGGTTGCAGAGCTGGGAGAGGGGCCAGACTTGCTGTTTACTTCCCTCTGAGAAGGTCAGGCTGACTGTGCCTGTTTACAGCTCTTGAGAGCTCTCAAGAGGCTGCTTGCGAGGGAGTGAGTCACCGGCATTCCAGCGTGAGCAGGGCCCGGGATAGAACAGCCAGTCCCTGGCAGGGGGGGCTGGCGAAAGCTGGGCTGATTCACCCCATGGAAGTCGGCTGACCGGGACCCGGAGTGTCGGTGGCTCCGGAAGTCCCCAAGGACCCTGATGGAGCCGGGAGAGTGGATGCCGAGATTCTAAGAAATCAGGAAATGGTTGTTGCTGAGCGGGTTCCTTTGAGTGTGTGGGGCTGAGCCCAGCCTCTGATGTGCCAGGCAGCGGGCACATGAAGCTGCTCAGCATCTTCTGTCTGGTGGCCAAGCTGCTTGTCCTGGGGAGGACACAGAGAAAGGGATGGGGTGCCTGCTCTCGGGGAGCACAGGGGCTGGGAAGGCCTCACAAGATGCGAGCCGATCACCCCCCACTCCATATAGCCCTAAACTGGCCCGAGGAGACATTAATGCCCGCCCCATGTGTGAAAGACACATCTTTACTTGGTATAAGTTCTGTGTGGATTGAATAGAGGCAGTGTTGCCTAGTGACTGGGAAGCTGATCTCAGAGCGCAGGAGTTCGGGGTTCAAATTCCATCCTAATATATCCTGGCAAGTGAACTCACAACCCACAAGGTCGTGGGGGTTCCTGACGTTTGTTGGGCCATTCACCCCTTTGGGGAGCTGGTGAAGCCTGTGAACCCCTTCTCTGAATAATGGAGGGGGTTCTTTTTAATTCATAACTGAAGGAAATACTAAATTTTAGCTAGAGTTAGTGAAAATAAAGCTTGTCATTTTTTCTCATCCATGCTCACTAACCCCCAGGCCCATTTCCTCTGCTTCCCGGCATTGGTCCAGAGTTCTCTCATCTTTGTTTTTCCCGTACCTACGCTGCCCTCTCCTTCCCCCATATGTCCATAGACTGTAAGCTCCTTGAAGGCAGGGGCTTCGCATTTCTATTATTCAGATGTACCTAGTAGGTACTTAATAGTTGTATGGCCACTTTTGTGGAGGAGGGGAGTTTTCAGGAGGAGAGGGCTGCTGGGTGAGAAGCAGAACCCCAGGGAAGGCTGGGGAGGGGAGGGCCAACAGTTCTGCCCGACGGGGGTGGGAAGGCTGGAGAAGGGGCTTCTTTCAGAACATGGAGTCACAGGGAAGCTCTCCTGAGGAGGGCAAGGGGCCAAGGTTCTGGCCTTCAGCTGCCTCCATCCTTTTTCTTTGATGCTTTAAAAAAAAAAAAAAAAAAAAAAAAAGATAGTGGCGAGGGGACAGCAAAGGAAGTCAGAGTGGATTTTAAAGTAAGGAAAGTGATCACTGCAGTTAGTGGCCCAGGTCTGGTCTGAGTGGGTTGTCACCTCTGTATCCAGTTCTTTGGGAGGATTGAAAAGGAATTTGTGGACTTGGGAGGGGAGCCTCGCGTTCAGTCACAAACTTGTGGCACCTGGACAGATGGCAGCTGCCAATCCTTTGCCCCAGGATGTCCCGAGAGCTAGGCCTGGAAGGGCCTTGGAGGCAGTGGGTCCAAATTCATCATTTGACAGATGAGGAAATTAAGGCCCAGGGACTTTCCCAAAGTCACCCAGGTTCATAGAGTCATAGTCAGGATACCACTGTGACCAATCCCATAACTGCGGGTGAAGAAGGACACCTGCCTATGTGCCGAGTCTCAGAGGTAGGGTTTGAACCCAGATCCTGAGCCTCCAGGGAGGAAGCAGGGTGGAGTGGCCTTGGGTCAGACAGTAAGTTCTCTACTTTCACTCCCGTGTCTTTTGTTGGTTACTGAGTTTACTCTGTTCTCTGATTGGTTGGAAGGTGCAACCTGCTCCCCTCCCTCCAGGTATAGAATGGGTTGGGTGGGGGAGAGAGAAGAGGAGGCTGGGGACACCCTCCTTCCCCCCCTCCCCCCCCCTCCCCGCCATGGTGAGAGGTCAGGGGAAAGTCAAGTACTTCCCCCATACACACAGATGCACAGACACCTTCACACACAGAGAGATATTCACACTCAGACACATTCACACAGACACACAGGCAGACATACACCCTCTCTCCTCTCTCTCTCTCTCTCTCATTCTCTCTCTCTCTCTCACACACATACACACACACACACACACACACACACACACACACACACACTCAGGGTGATTCATTCTGAGTGGTGAGAGAATTTTCCCATCTTGCTTTTTTCCAAACCAAGAGGGGAAGCTGACCATGATCCTCAGGAAGCCTTTGTGGGATTGTGAAATGCTGACATTGCTCTCTCCAAAGACCTTCTGCTGGATCAAAATTGAAAGCAGTTTGTTCTGTCGTCTTGGCAGGTGGTTCCCAATTTTTCTAAATTTAAGGCCCTGCTCCACATTTAACAAAATGATTTTTATTTGAATCTAATCATCAGCAAACACAAACATTCTAATGTGCAAAGTTTTTTTTTTTAAGGAAATGACAGGAAGCTGTGATATATAGTTTGACCTTTAAAAGTGTGTGTCAGATTTTAGTAACAACATTGCCTTTCCAGAACTTTGTATTTTCTTCAGAGTATTTTCAAAATATTTTATCATTGCTTATTTCTTGTTTTCCCCATCTCTGTCACTTCCCATTAACTCACTCCCCAATCCAAATAGAAGGCCTCCCTTGTAAGAGATAAGTATGTCAAAGAAAACGATTCCTCACCTTGGCCATGTCTGAAAATGCATCTCATTCTGTCCCAAGGCCCTCAGCCAGAAAGTAGGAGGCTCCGTCATTGAATGAATGAGTCGTGAAGTCTTTCAGAGCGACTTTCCTTTCCATGATCATCATATAAATCGTCTTCCTGGATCTCCTCATTTCCCTCTGCCTCAGTTCATAGAAGTCTTTTCAGGTTTCTCTGAATCCATCTCTTGCCATTTCTTACATTTCAGTAATATTTCATTACCCTTAGGACAGCTGGTTGAGCTGTTTCCAAATCAATGGGACCAGCTACAAAAACTCTCCTAGCTGGGAGAGGGAGGAGAAGGTGGACAGAGAAGGAGGGAGGGAGGGAGAGGGAAAGGGAGAGCTGCCCACCTCCAAGTAGGGGAGTTTCCCAGAGTCGGGTGAGCCCCTATCCATAAGCCCAGCAGCCAGTTCCAAGTGAAACTGATGGGCAGCAGGACAAACACCCGCAGAGCTCCAGGAGCTCCTGCTCTGACAAGGGGAAGGGAGGCCTTTTCTCCTCTCCTTTGGGGAGACCATCTTCATTCTCCTTCCCCTCTTGCCCTGATTTCTTGCTCTATCTTGTGATTCCCAAATAAATTCTTCTTCTTCTTCTTTTTTTTTTTTTTTTGCTGTGGCAGTTGCGGTTAAGTGACTGGCCCAGGGTTACACAGCCAGGAAGTGTTAAGTATCTGAAGCTGGATTTGAACCCAGGTCCTCCTGACTTCAGGGCTGGTGCTCTGCCCACTGCGCCCCCTGGTTGCCCCACATAAGTAAATTCTTCCTTGGGGCCACGCTCCCTTTGAGGAGAGGTCTTGGCCCTCAGGATACTATGTTCTTGGGACGCCGGGGAAAGGCGGGGGTCCCAAGGTGCTGCTTCCCAGTGCTACGGGCGGAGCTCAGCGCAGGGCATTGACCACTGGCCCCAGAGCTCGAGGCTGAGGAGGAGTTCTCTGTTAACAAAGGGTCAGTGATCTCTTGGGTTGGCTTCCCTCGGGGCACTGAAGCTGTCCCCAAGGGGGACACAGTCGGCTCTACAGAGTTTTCCTCGTGACAGGCCTAGGAGAGGTAGTCCAAAAGGACCACTACGCCCCCGTCTTCTGGATGAAGACACTGGGACCCAGAAGGGCTAAGTCACAGCACGTATCAAAGCCAGGATTTGAACTCGACTTTCCTGATTCCTCGTTCTTTGTGGCGCTCTCCTGGCATTCGTCCCTCCCTCTGCCCAGTGAGATTCAGGCCCCTCTCCTTCCCCAGGAGATCCTCCTTTTCCTGGCCTCCCCCTCTCTGCCTCCTAACTGCGGCCCCATCTGTTTTCCAGCTGCCCAACATGTTCGGTGACCTCCGATCCACATTCATCGCCCTGATGATCGGCTCCTACGCCTCTTCCGCGGTGACTTTCCCAGCAGTCAAGGTGAGGCTTCTTGTGGGATCGGGGGAGGGGGAGGCTGTGTGCTTGGCTCCCCTCCTGAGTCCCCTCTCCCAGAAGGAACTAAAGAATGGCAGGGTCTGGGCAGCCGCCCAACAGGACACACCTGGGAACAGAAGCAGGGTGAGGGATGTTCCTTTAGGGCTTTAAAGTTTAAAGCTTCCCAGAAGCCTTGAGGTAGATATAACGGTATAATCCCCATTTTTATGGAGGAGAAAATCGAGCCTCTGAGAAATCAGTGACCTACCTAGAGTCATCAAAAGTCAGGATTTGAACTCATATCTTTGTCTAAGACCAGCACAGCAAGTGCTGACGTAATTGTGATGTGTGCGGGGGGTGAAGGGAGAGAGGAGGAACATGCTTCTTGGGGTCCCTGCTCCTGTGGCTAACATTGGGGGGAAGTCCCAGCTCTGGATCAAGCTCCAGGGGAGTGCTCCGCCACGCCAGGTGGGCAGACTCGGAATACTTCTCAATCCTCCCCAAGTCGGGGCAAACCCATCCACAAGGAACCCCAAACCATGGGGTGGCCCCTCAGGGCCCCTCCCCCCAGTCCTCTTCCAAGATGGGGGAGAAAGTGGATGGGGAGGCCACATGGGAAGAAGGGGGCTTCCCGGCCCCCGCCCCCTCCACCTCCCGCTCCATCGCTCCAAAGGAGGCACGCCTGACGGAGCCGGCACCTCCCTGCCCCCCACCTGCCAGGTGCTTCTGCTCTCTGGGCCAGACAAGTCTGGACCCTAAGTCCTGACATTACTGAGGGGGAAACTGAGGCTCAGAGAGAGCCCCCAAGCAGTCAGCCAGGCCAGGAGCCTCGGGGCAGGGTCTGTGCCCCCGTTCCAGTGCTCCAGCTGGTCCAGCGCCCTCATCCTGCCTGCCTGCCCCCGACACCTCTAACCCCGGGATGTAGGGCCAGGAGGGACTCTCACCAGGGGTCTGAGGTGAGATTTCAAGTCCAGCCCATTAACCGCCGCCCTCCCCTGGTACTGTCCCCTTCCTCCAGGTGATCTATGACTTGGGGGTCTCCTTCATCATCATCCTGGTGGTCTGGGCTGGCTGTGCCGGCCTGGTGTTCCTGAACTGCTTCTTAAACTGGCCCCTGGAGCCTTTCCCGGGACCAGAGGACATGGACTACACGTAAGTGGTGCCGAAGGGAGCTGCTGGGTGCGGGGCGTGGGCAGGGGGCCCTGGCAGGTGCCAGGGGGGCAGAGGGCATTGATAGGTAGGGAACATGGGCATGAGCAGGGGGCCCTGGCAAGGGGCACCAATGGGTGGCAGGGAAGGGCAAGGAGCACCGGTGGCTGCTGACCCTCTTCCCACGGGCCCACACAGGGTGAAGATCAAGTTCAGCTGGCTGGGCTTCGACCACAAGATCACTGGGAAGCAGTTCTACAAGCAGGTGACCACAGTGGGCCGGCGGCTCAGTGTGGGCAGCTCCATGAAGCAGTCCAAGGAGCAGTCGGCCCTGCAGGAGGGCAACAAGCTATGTCTGTCCACCATCGACCTGGAGGTGAAGTGTCAGCCCGACAACGCAGGTACTGGGCCCCCTGGGCCGAGGGCAGGGTTGCCGGGGACAAAAGGGCGGGCCAGGCAGGGGCCCAGAGAGCTTAGAGGGGAGGGAAGAGGAGCCTGAGGCTGCCGGGGGCCCTGGTTTGTTCTAGGCCATGCTGCCGTTTTGTGGAAGGCCTGGAACCAGAATCAGGTCCCCTGATGCCCACGGCAAAAGGGGCAGGGTGGGGTAATGGTCGGAGCGAACCTCTTGGCCAAGTCCTGCCTCCGGGTGTGACCTAATCTGGATGGTGGCGACCGCTCAGGGCCAGGCTATGGCAGGCAGCTGAGCGCCTGGACACGGGGCCATGTATCCCCCTGGGCGGCCCTCTGGGGTCACATGTCCTTGTTCCTGCTGATGCCCTCAGGGACCCCAGGCAGGGGTCAGGGAGTCTGGGGCTTTACCTGTAGCTGTAGAAGCCAGGCCAGCAAGCACGAAGCTCCTTCTGGTTTCGGAAGGGGAGGAGGCAGCACTGCCCCCTCCCCCAGGTGCCTGGGCCTCTGTCGTGTCCCCACCCCAGGTGCCTGGGCCTAAATCGTGCCCCCCACGGGCACTGGGTTTGTGTCACCCCCCCCCGGGTGCCCGTGCCTGTGTTGTGCCCCCTCCAGCCTCCTGGCCCCGGCAGCCTCCCGCCTGACCTGGTCTGTGCTTCTCCCCAGCGGCCCCCTCCTTCATCCACAGCCTGTTCAGCCCCATCCTCATGCTCAGCCTGGTCACCATGTGCGTCACTCAGCTCCGGCTCATCTTCTACATGGGCGCCATGAACAACATCCTCAAGTTCCTCGCGGACGGCAGCCAGGACGCAGGTGGGCCACGGGAAATGGTCGCCCCTCGGCCATTGCTGCCACCCCCTGTCCCAGCCGGGGGGAGTCGCCTGCGGGGGGGGTTGCCTCCTGACCGGCCGCTGTCAGGCTCTGCGACCCCCCAGAACCCTTGGAGTCAGGGGGAGTCCCAGCTCAGCTTCTGCCTGCCTGGAGACAGGGAAGTGGCCATGGGGGCGGGGACGGGGCAGGTTGTCTCTCTCTCTCTCTCTCTCTCTCTCTCTCCCCTTCTCTTTCTTTCTCTCCCTCTTTCTCTTTCACTTTTCTTCACTGTCTCTCTGCCTGCCCCCACCCCCTTTTTCTCTGTTCCAGTAAGGAAGGGGTGGATGGTTTATTAGGGGCCCAGGAGAAATGTGACCCTTGCTAGAGATTCCCTAAGGAAGCAGGAGGCAGTGGCTTCTCACGGGATTAACAGCTCAGTCTGCGGCTGCCTGGCCCTTCCTGGCCCCCCCCCCCCCCCCCCCCCCCCCCCCGGGCCCGAGACCCGCACCCCGGCCCTGCCCGGCCTAAAAGCCCTCAGCCAGAGCCCAGGAATTGCTAAGTGGCTGCACTGCTGCTGGCCCCGCATCCTGGGCCGGGAACGGACAGGGCTGCCGTGGTGTTTGCCGGGGGATCCAGTCGGGACTTGTTAGCTGAAATTGCAGAACTAAGTGTGCAGATCCCCAGGCTGCACAGAATCTGCAGAGATCCCCCAGGACCCAGGGTCCCTCTGAACCTGGTGGAGGGCATTGCGGGGGCCCAGAAGGCTGCCTCCTCCTCAGGATTCTTCTCCAAGTGTGCCCCACGCTAGAGGCAGCCCAATGATGCAGTGGTTAGAGCCCTGGGCCCAGAGTCAGGGAGCCCTCTATTCAAATCCTGCCCCACCAGTTTCAGCCGGCCCAGAACTCACTTCCTTATCTTAGAAATGATTATCTCTGCTCCTTTGTGGCTCTAAATCTACAATCTTGGAGTCTTGCCCCTTGCCTTAATTGCCTGGAACTGTGCACTTCCCTGAGGGGAGCTGGGCCAGGCATTTAAAGGGATCATCAGGTTTTCACTTTTCTGGAAAATAAAAGGGCTCTGGAACTGATCTGGCCCAAGCCCCTTGGAGTGGTGGAGGGAAGGAGGAGGTCACTCAGGTTACCAAGCCAGCCCCTAGATTGAGACCCCTGGCTCCTGACTCCCGGGGCCTAGCTTTTTTCACTCTAAGAAGCTGAGAACCATTTCAGGGCCTCCTAGAAGTCTCCATGTTTCCCCTTCAGAAAGTGCAAAGTTCCATCTCTCTAATGAGGTGGGAGGTGGGGGTAGGTCATGGTTTCATTTTCTTTTTGCTGTTTTTTTCCCTGAGGAATTTGGGGCTAAGTAACTTGCCCAGGGTCACAAAGCCAGGAAATGTTATATGTCTCAGGTCACATTTGAACCCAGATCCTCCTGACTTTAGGGCTGGGGATTATTTTTCCTTTTCTTAAGGTTTTTTTTTTTTTTTTTTTTTTTTTTTTTTTTTTTTTGGGGGGGTGGGGGTGGGAGGGTGCCTTTTTTTTTTTTTAACCATAGCATTTCTTAATGTAGCTCCTAGATTCCCTTCTCCCCCTTATATCAACCAAAAAAACCCCAAAATTCAGTTTGCCAAAACCAGTGAATCAAATGACCTCTCCTGACCACGTATGCGCCATTCTGTACCCATGGCCCCTCGCCTCACGATGACTGGAGAGGAGTGTTTCATTAGCTATTCTTTGGGGCTCTCTCCTCAAGTTCAGCGTAGGTCACTGACTCTTCTCACATTTCTCCTGAATTTCTCCTCTTGCTATCGGAATCCCGCTTCTGTCAGGACACAGAGCTCTCGAGATGAGTGAGCCAGAGGCGCCTTTCTGCTTGAGGAATGGCCGCCGTGGCCACCGCCTTGCTTGTGGAGGAGCCGAAGCTGCTTCCTCTTCCCCCTCCTCCTCTGCCCCTGCCCCTCTTTTCTGGGGGACTGCACCAGGTTACTGGTGACTGCAGCAGCCATCACTCTCACTTCCCCTTGCTGCTTCCTCATCCCGGCCTAGCCACCGTTCTGATTCACCAGCACATGGCCGACATGGGGAACCGGCCTCTGTGGTCGGAGCAGTAAGGCTTGGCAAACAGGAGAAAAGGCCCTTTGCTGCCATACGGGCCCCCAGCCCCTCCGTGGCCTGATGGGAAATCCCATGACTCTGGGAAGCTCCCCCAGGGATCTGTCTATAGGCCAGGTGCTGAAGCCCAATGTGGCGGGCCAGGCCCCGAGCTGACCCCTCCCCAGCCCTCTCCGAGAAGCTTCTGCTGCTAACTCCTTTCCTTTTCTACATTTCTCCCTTTGCCCTCTCGATGCAGTGATGGCTACAGGTAAGTGGGGTGGCTTTGCGCCCATTCCTTCCTCCCTGATATCTCCTTATTAGAAAACGTCTACCACGTTCCTGATCATTCTCTGGTTCTCACCTTTCCTGCCTTTCCACCTTGGTTAGAGTAGTGGGGGGAAAACCAGCCATTTGAAACTCTCTGCAGCCCCAACCTCAAAGTCCCTGGGAGTTGCCTATCTCTGGGCACCATTGCAGATGTGGAATTTATTTACTTATTTTTTTAAAATTTGTATTTGTTTTTAAATCCCTTTCTTTTTCCAACATCTCTCCCGTCACTCTCTGGAGGGGAGAGCCAGCCCCGTCATAAAGAATAAAGCAGTTTAGCAAAGACATCCAGTGAATCTGATAAGACATGCTGAGGCCTGTAGATGAAAACCGAGAGCGTTTTGCTGCTTTTTGAGCATAAACATTTGTCATTTAAAAAAAAAAAAAGGGAGTTTTGCTTATGGGTCATGGGGTTGGGAGCCAGATCTCCTAGTCCAAAGTGCCCTTTTCCCAGGGGAGAAGACAGAAGCAAAGAAAGGGATTTGTTGAAAGTTTTAGGGGCAGTGAGTGTGAAGCCGAGACTCAGACCGAGGTTCCCCCTCCCTCATTTGTTGAATTTTTTCATTGTCTGGGGGCTGAGCGTATCTGTGTTAGCGTGGAAGCTTCATGGGCTCTCCAGGCTTCCCAGAGTAAGCACTTAAGGCAGCTTGGTTAGTCCTGAGACTGTCCCCGCTGCGGCGGGCTTCCTCTGGGGGTTGCCGCAGCCCAGCCTCTCCCCCAGCAGCGTCGCCGTTGTGGGGAGGGAGCCTTTCTGATCGTGTCTGTCTCTCCGTCCAGTGGGTCTTTACACGTCCATCTTTGGCGGGCTGCAGCTGCTTTGCCTCCTGACGGCCCCTGTCATTGGCTGCATCATGGACTGGAGGCTGAAGGAGTGTGACGATGGTTCCGAAGAAGCCGAGGAGAAAGATAGAGACCAGTACGTGGATGGTGGGAAGGGGGGGGACGCAAAACCTGTTCAGGGACAGCTGTCCCAGAGAGCAGCCCCATCGGGGGGTGCCCAATGACATCATCGCAGCAGACTTGGTGGTCCTACCCGGAACGTCCTGCCTGCAGGCTGTCAGAAACCCCTCCCACCTCCCCTGCTCCTCCCTGTTTGGCTCCTTCTTAGAGATGCAGTTTTAGAGCTGAAAGGGACAAAACTGAGGGCCCACAGAGGCAAATAGACTTGTTCCAAGTCACACAGGAAAGGCTGGGCCTGGAACTCAAGTCCTAGGATTCCAAGTTCACAGCCCTTTCCCCATCGCACACCAACAGGAGAAAACTGGTGGAAAAATGTTCGGTGATGTTCTTTCTTTGTCGCTTCCCAGAAGAGCTAGAAGAGGTTAAAGCCAATGGCTCAGATCCTTCCTAGCTTGGCCTTCCTCCCCCCCCTCGCCATTCCGCCCCCTCCCCACCTATCATCCCTCCATCCCCCTGGGAGCGAGCAACAGGGAAAAGAAGTGAATTTTGAGTAAGAGTATACCTGGCATTCACTTCTAGCTCGCTTATGATACGAATGACCTTGGACAAGACCTTTAACTTTATAACCCTGAGTTTCCTCAACCAGAAAAAAGGAGGGTCAGACCAGGCCATCACAAAAGTCCTTGTAAACTTTTGACCCAATGATTCCACAGTTCATGGTGGGAGAATAAGCCGCTGCCCTGCATTGCTCAGAGCCCTTCCTATGTGAGTGTCAGAGACCCGGCCAGATGGGGGAGCTTGACGTGTCCTGGGCGATGGGTCGGCCCGGACGGACCCCTAGAAGCAGGCGTGGTTCTCTCCCTATGAGGCTGGTGCCCAGCAAGTGGTCCCACAGGCAGCCGACAGCCCCCCCCCCCCCCAGTAGCCACCCCCGGCCCCTGAGTCTGCGTCTGCTCTTCTGCAGGGGCGAAAAGAAAAAAAAGCGTGATCGCCAGATTCAGAAAATCACCAATGCCATGAGAGCCTTTGCCTTCACCAACCTCCTGCTCTTGGGCTTTGGGATCACCTGCCTCATTCACAATCTGCCTCTCCAGGTAGGAGACTTGGGGAAGGACGGACAGAGCTGGGAGGGGAGGACGGACAGAGCTGGGAGGGGAGCGCGTCTGCACTGGAAGCGGGGGAGGTGCTGTCTCAAGGGGCTGATCCCTGGATGAGCAGTGGCCCAGAGCCCAGAGGGAAAGTGTCCCCTCTTGTGGACAGGCTGACCCTTCATGAGGAGGCCCCACTTCTTCACATCCTGCACCTGGAAATGAGGATCGTGATGGAAGCGACCTCATTGGGTTGCTGTGAGAATTGGATGAAGTGGGGGGTGGGAAACGGTTTGCAAAATGTAAAACGAGATAAATTCTAGCTGCTTATAATAGTAAGGGATGTTCACTGGAGAGATGTGTATGTGTGTGGAGAGAGACAGAGAGAAGGACTGAGAGAGGGAGGGAGAAAGAAGGAAAAAGAGACAGAGACAAAGACAGAGTGAAGGAGTAAAAGGGAGGGGGAGAAAAAGGGAGAAACAGAAAGACAGAGAGGAGGGAGAGGGAGAAAAAAGAAGATAAAGAGACAGAAGGAATGAGAGAGGGAAAGGGAGAAGAAGGAGAGAGAGACAGAAACAGAGAGAAGGAGAGAGAGGGAGAGAGAGCCAGCACAGCTGAGACCATTTCAGTAATGTTAGGCTGGGGAAGGAAGGATGCTAGGCATCTAACCTTCCAGCTAATGGTCGTTCGAGGCCAGAGGGAGTCAACCAAGAAGCCTTCATTCTGAGTGCCTGCTGTTTGCCAGGCCCCACGCTGGGCACCAAAGATAAAAAGACAGACGTTAAACAGTCCCTCCCCTCTGCACGTGCACTTTCAAACCTAGAGGGGATCCCCAGTGCCTCAGTGCAGGTCTGAGCAGACCAAAAACATCTGGGACGCCCTATTATGGACAAGATGGAAAATGAATGCCAGGCAGTGAGGCGCTGCCCACTTTGGGGATCAAGAACAACCCGCTGCAGAAGGGGGGCTGGAGTTCCAAAGGAAGCTAGGAATCTTAAGAAGGAAGGAAGGAGAAGTACGTTTTAGACCTGAGGGTTGGAGGACCCAGCCTGGGCAGAGGCCCAGAGAACAGCAAGGAGACTGGTTGGTGCTCAGATGTAGAACATGTGATGGGGAGGGAGGCAATTAGAGCTGGGCTGCAAAGGGGTTTCCATGTCGGAGGGCTCTGTTGTGATCCTAGGAGGAATAGGGAGCCCCTGGAGGTTACTGAGCAGAGCAGGGACCCAGCCGGGCCTGGCTTTGGCTGCTGAGTGCAGTGGGGAAGAGGATATCACCTGCACTTTTTTTTCTGGGGAGTACAGAGAAGGGAATGGGCCATGAGACCTGTTGGACAGGTAGAAGGAGAAGGGCTGATGGTGGGGGAGGGAATGGGAGGAGCCAGGCCACAGCCCCAGGGTCAGGGGACAGTGTGGTCCTCCCCTCACCAGAGAGTGAGGAGCAGAAGGGGGCTCTCTAGTTCTGGGCATAGCCCCGAGTTTGAGTGGCAGCAGAGTCTCCCTATCCACCCATCCCAGGGACGTGGCCAGGGGCACTCTGTCCCCCACCCTGGGCATCGTTGTCGCGCTGCCACATTTGTTGTGGACGGCCCATTACTTCCTGACACGGCTTTTTGGGGTGTGATTCCTGAAAGCAGGGCAGCCAGTGTGGGAAAAAAGGGGTGTGTGTGTGTGTGTCTGTGTGAGTGTGAGTGTGTGTCTCTATGTGTGTGTGTGTATCTGTATGTGTGTCTGTGAGTGTGAGTTTAGTGTGTGTTTGTGTGTGTGTGAGTGTGAGTGTGTATCTGCGTGACAGAGGGCAGCCTGCGCCCAGTTCCCGCCACCCACATTCCTGGGAGCAGGTCCGGGCAGCTGGGCCTTCACAAACAAAGCTCCGGAATGGTGGCGGCCTCTGGGCCGTTGTCACTGGGAGCCAGCCCCCCCCCCCCCCCCCCCCCCATGGGTCCGGGTGCAGCCCCCAGGCTGAGCAGGCCGGGCTCCCCCAGAGGCCTCATTTGCACGCACTCACACCTGTCTGGCCCCCACAGTCTGCCGGGCGCCCCCTCAGGGATCTCAGCCGCCCATGCCCCGGGATGAGGACAGGGCTCTCCGGTGGGCGCCTCCTGGAACATGGAATTAAATAACTGAGCCCTCCTTCCAACCCTCATGTGTTTCACGTTTTTGCTTCATGAAGCTTTATTACTTGGAGGTGACTCCCTCATTCCCGAGAGCTCCCACAAAAACCTCCCTCCACACAAACTGGCGGCTTGGCTGTAACAGCAGTGAGGGTTTGTCTGCATGACCTAAAGGAGTTTTGGGGGTTCTGGGAGGTGAGTGGTTTCTCCCTGGGCCACAGTTGGACCAGGTTGGAGCCAGGCCATCCCAGCTCTAGCTCAGCCTCTGTCTGCTCTGCTCCCCCCCCCCCCCCCCCCCAGCCCAGGGTCGGTTTGGGAGCCGCTGACTCCCTGACTCCCGGGAGCTCCCCGATTCCAGTGTGACTCACCGAGCCAGAACCTGACTCCGAGCCGTTTCCTGCTGTAACAGGGGTTTCTCGTTGCCCAGAGGAAAAGGGCTGCTCTGTAGAGCTCTCAATTTGAGGGGCGAGAACTTCTCCCCAAGAACTGATCAGACAATGCTCCTGGTTAGAAATGGGGGTCCCCATGGGTGGGACAGCACAGAAGGGTCCCCACTTTGGTTCAGGGAGCCCTAGGCCCCCATGCGCATCTGTCAGGGCTCAGAGCAGCCATTGGAGGCCTGAGACCACACCTAGTCATTCGGCAAGCACCCATCAAACAACCTACTATGTGCCATACACTGTGCCCAATGTCGGGAACTCCAACAAATACCAGGACAGTTTTTGCCCTCAAGGAGCTCGCACTCTGCCCGAGGGAAAGCAGCTTGTGTGCAGTGTGGGGGAATGCAAAGTCCTCTGGGAAGGGCAGGTCTAACCATGAGGACTTAGATGAGCAGATGGGTATGAACTACAAAAGAAGCACTGGGAGCAGGGGGGCCCATCCTAGGGATGAGGGAGGCTTCTGAGAAGAGCCTTCCCGGGCTGAGGGAGTAGATGCCAAGGTGTCTCTGGGCACAGCCTGGGCAAAGGCTCGGGAGGGGGAGATGCTATTCTACGTTCAGTGAGCCACAAAGGGGCGGTTTGGTGAGAATGGAGGTTTTGGGGAGATCGCTTAGAAAAGGTGATTTAAAAGTGTCAGACAGACATCTGTGCTTGGGGCCAAGACAATCAAGAGGGACTGTCGTATCTGAGCTTTAGGTGTTCTGGAAGCTTCTGGAGGACACGTTGAAGAAAGAAGAGGCTGGGAGGGGGGCAATTGGGAGGCCGTTGGGACCCGAAGTGGGGAGGGGCAGATACCGGGGGAGGAAGGAGCATCCACAAGCCTGGCTGCCCAATTGGCTGTGAGCTCTGAGGGAAAAAAAAGGGTCAAGGAGGCACCCAAAGTTGTGACCTCGAGGGAGGAGAGGAGGGAGGTGCACTTGTGGGGTGGGTGGGGAGGGAGTCCTGTTTGGGGCCTTTGTGAAAGGGAGGGTTTTGCTATCTGGAAGGGCGCCCTCCCCGGGGTCTTGCATGTAGTAGGTGCTTCTGAACGTCCCCCGATGGCTTGGGCCACGTGTGGGAGAAGCCTGGGCCACATCTGACCAGAGCTGTTTTCCCCCCAGATTCTCTCCTTCATCCTGCACACGATCGTCCGGGGCTTCATCCACTCTGCTGTTGGGGGCCTCTACGCTGCTGTGTAAGTTGGCGCTCCCTGGGGGTCGGGGGCGCAGGGTCAGAGTCCTGGAGGCCCAGCCTGGGCTCTCCCCCCGCAGACGGGCCTGGCTTCCTCTCAGATATGTTTGTTCTGCCCCAGGAGGGGAGGAACCCGCAGTAAAACCAGTGGGAAGGTGGTTTGAAGGAGAGTCAGATGCTCCCGAGCCACAAGCCTGGAAACGAGGTCACAACCTCTGGCCGGGCCCTGGCTGCAGCACGTTCTGGGCCCGACGCCTCAGGGCTGGCCCAGAATGAGGAAGGGGGGGGGGGCCTCTGGGAGCGTGAGAGGGGGGGGGGGGGCTGCCTCTGGGAGCGTGAGGGGGAGGGGAGGCTGCCTCTGGGAGCTTGAGGGGGGAGTGCCCCCACCTTCCCCACAGGAGAAGGGGGGGTAATTAAATACAGAGTGGCTCCCACTCCCAGGAACCAGGAGCCGTGGCAGGCCCAGCTGGAGCAGGGCTTTGGGCTCCCCAAGAAGTGGCATCATCCTCTGGGAACCGGGCCTTGTGTGGCCCCCACTGCTTGGGTGGTGTCCCCTCCCCCGGGGCTGGGCCGGCTGTTCCCAAAGTGTCCTGTTCTGGGGCTGTATAGGGGGGAGGGGTGGGTGGGGTGGGTGTCTGGGTGGTCTGTGTGGTCGCAGTGGGTGGGACGTGTTTATTTGTGTCTGTGGAGAGCCTGGGCTCCTGTGTGAGGAGGCGGGACAGGGTGGGGGGACATGTGGTCACGAGGGTGGGGGGGCAGAGGCCCCGCCTTCCCCAAGGCTCTGCCAGGACAGACGCCCCCCACCCGGGGGCTGCCCTTCCGAGGCTGGGCCCTGGCTAGGCGCTGCTTCCTGGGGCCCAGCCCTGTCACCATGTGGGTGTCTGGGATTGCACAACCTTCCCTTGGACGCAGGCTCTGGGAACACCCGGCCACGGCTCAGGCCGAGCTGCCAGTGCCCGAGGCCCCCTGCACACTCACACTCACACACACACACACACACACACACACACACACACACAGACACACTCACACACACCAGACCCTTCCCCTGCATGATCCCAACCCAAAGAGCCGACCCGGGAGCCTCTGCAGGCCCATCTGGGTGGAGGCCCGAGCGCTGGGTGGGCAGAGGGCGTCCTTTCCCCCAGACCCCTCCAGGGGCACAGTGGGTGGGGGCTGCTCTGGAAGTCCTGCCTGGGGCACTTGGGGGCTTGTTTGCCTCCGTCTCCCCAACTCCAGCCTGCGTTGAGTTCCGCGCCCTTGGAGGCCCCGTGCCGGGGGGCCCCGGGTGACGGGCTCTCTCTCTGTCTGGTGCAGGTACCCCTCCACGCAGTTCGGCAGTCTGACAGGCCTCCAGTCCTTGGTCAGCGCGCTCTTTGCCCTCCTGCAGCAGCCTCTGTTCGTGGCCATGATGGGGCCCCTGGAGGGGGACCCGTTCTGGGTAAGTGGGGTGGCTCGGTGGGCGGGAGACTTGGAGGCAACAGGGCCGGGTGTCCGTAGGCTCTGGGATCGAATCCTGCCCTGGCAGGGGAGAACGTGGCCGAGTCACTGGTGCTCCCGGGCTTGGGTTTCTGGCCCATCACGGCGCGGGGCTCTGCCCGGTGGGGTCCAACTCTCCCTCGGCAGGCTCGGCCTGGGGGAGCCAGGGGTTGAACGGTCAGCCCTGGCGGCTGCCACGAGCTGGGCTTGTGTTGTTTGTGGGGCCCCTCGGTTAAGAAGAATGATGGAGAAGGGCCCGGAACCAGACTGAATGTCAGAGAGCCGCCTTCACTTTGGGCCGAGCCCCTTGTTAAACGTTCTCCCGCAGCCTCAGACCACCAGGAACCCGCCCGTACGCGGGGCCCGGCTGCAGAGGCTGCTGATGCTGGGGCCCTGGGCCCTCCCCAGACCACCCAGACAGAAACCTCCCCCATTTCACAGAGGAGCAAGCTGAGGCCCAGGGAGGCGGCATTTGAGCCCAGTTCTTCCAAGTGCTCCCCCGGGGCTGGGGGCTGGGAGCGGCTTCTCCCACTCCTGAAGGGAGGGAAGGGGGCTCAGGCAGCTCTGGGCCCCCATGGCTCACCTCTCCCTGCTTGTGCCTCCCCAGGTCAACGTGGGGCTCCTCGGGGTGAGCATGCTGGGCTTCTGCCTGCCCCTTTACCTGATCTACTACCGGAGGCAGCTGCAGAAGCAGCTGGAGCAGAAGAGAGAGGACGAGAAGCTCTTCCTCAAGATCAACGGCACCCCCAACCAGGAGGCCTTCCTGTAGGCCCCGCTCCACTCCACATGCTCCGCCCCCACCGACCACGGCTGCCTTTGGCCCCCAGAGCACACGTCCCTGTCCCCCGCCTCTGCCCACGCCCGCTCTGGCGTTCCCCGGGACTCTCCACCACTCGGACGCTGCGCCTGTGGCCCCCCCTGTGGCCCTCTGGCCTCCCCGGGAGCTGGCACGGGACACCAAGGGCCTGAGACGGCAGCCCCTGGCACTGGACTGCTGGTGCCCCCTCGTTGAACCCCCTGGGCTTCTCTGGCCAGGGCTGCTGGGGAGCTGGTCCCCCGCCTGCCTTCTGGCCCCTCCCCATGCTCCTGGACATCACGCTGCCTAGGATGTGCCGTGGGTTCAGCGCCACCCTCAGATGCCCAGGGGCCTCTGTGCTAAGTTTGCCAAATTTGAGGAGGGGGCTGTCCTCCCTGCCCCCAGGAGCCCAGCCGGCTGCTCCTCCTGCATGCCCACAGACTGTCTCCCCGGGACACAGAGGCTTTCAGCGCCCACCCACGCCGCTCAGACTCGAGATGCCCGCCTCCTGCCCTGGTGCCATCCTGAATGCCCGTCCCCGAGGAAGCGGGCCAAGGAAGGAAGGACCCTCTCGTCCCTGTTGGTGCTAAGCCTGGTGATTCCTCTCTTGCCCACGTGCCCACCCTGCAGAGTCTCCCGTCCTGTACATGTGGGGCCCCTCGCTTGCATCTTGCTGCGTCCCTGCTGGCCAGACGGAGGGCAAAGGTCAGGGGCGTCAGGCGAGCCCCGACAGAAGGGCAGCCCTCCTCCCTGGGGGGTTGGGCAGGGTCCGGAGCACGGGGGAGGAGAATGAGGGGGGGGTGTGCCTTCGGACACCCAGGTTCTGGGGGAGGGGGAAGAGTCGTGCGTTTGGGTTTCGGAGTTAGGTGAGCGTGTGCTTGGGTGAGTGTGTGCCGGGCTGGAGTGCCCTGGGCTAGGCTGGGTGAGGTGCCAGGGCCAGGGACGCAGCTGCAGGCACGCAGCGCCCTCTGGTGTTAGGCCCTCATGTGAGGGTCCCCCTGGGCTTAGCCTGGCCCTCCCCTCCCCCTCCAGCTGTGGGGAGCCCTGGGGCTCTGGCGGGGGCGGGGCTCAGCCTGCGGCGGGGCAGCACCTGCCAGATTCCAAAGGACTTTTCCTGAGGCTTCCCAGTAGGTCTGAAAGGGGCGCGGGCTTGGGATCGTCGTCGTCGTTTTCTTATTTTAAAGTTTTCTCAACCTTTTTTTTTTTTATTGTAAAGCAATAAATCCATCTTCCTCGTAGTCAGGGAAATCTGTGTCTGTGTCCACCAGCGGCCGCTGGATCTGCAAGTCTGAGATCGCCTCAGAGAAGTGCAGAGAAGCTCCCGCTCCCTCAGCTCTCTCGGGCCATCCTGGACCCCAGGGGCTCCCGGGGGAAGGGCTCCCCCCGTCCCCCCCCGCCCGTGCAGGCCACATACAGATAGTGGCTGCGCGTCCCCACTGTTGTTCAGAAAGATTGGCAGAGACTCCTGAGTCTCGGAGCTATGGTCTAGCCCTAGAAACTTGAGAAGCGGGAGCTACAGCAGAAAGCTCTGCCTTTAATTAGCCGTGGGACCTCAGGCAAGGCACTCGGGGCATCAATCAAAAAAGAGCTGGTCGGGCTAGGTAGATTCTAGAGTCTCTTCCGATTGTCTGAGGGGCCGCTGACTGTGGGAACAAGGATTCAGGCCCGGAGTCAACCAGAAGTGAAGGGCTGGGGAGAAAATCCCATTAGGACTTGAAGGGATTTGTGGGAACTTCGTTGTGCTTGGGGGGGACGGGGCAGGAGGAAGAGTAGCCCCAGCAGCGCAGGGGAAGCAGGTCAGAAAACCCACAATCACGGGATTGTGGAGTTAGAGAGCCGGAATCCTCCCTCACCCCGCATTTTACAGATGGGCAGACTGAGGAACAAAAGAGGTTTGACATGATTTACCCAATGTCAAACAGCTAGGAAAGGTTGAAGGTCAAATTTGAACAGGCTGTTGCCTGTCAAGCTGGAGGCCCCTGGAGGGGGCCAGACCATGATGTCATCATTCACCACCTTGCTCTAAGACCCAGCACAGACAAGACACTGGACTGACTTTCCCCAATGTAGCAGGGACCCCCTAACCCTTCTCCTGTTATCAGGGACCCTTATGTCCCGGGATAGTGGAGATCACCTTGGATTCGGAGCTCGAGGAAGCGGCTCCAGCCCTGATTTTGTGTGAAGCCCTTAGATCACTTAGCCGAGGTTCGGATTTGGTTTTCTTTTGTCTGTAAAAGGAGGGGTTAGAACAGGCGGATTCTGGGGTCCCTTCTGGCCCTGGGCTTGGGACTCTGGGTTCAGCCGTCTGGCCACTACTAACGGTAGCAAAAACCAATCCAGACTGCTGCTGGCTGGGATGGCTCGGCCGGGACATCGAGAAGGAGAGGGGCCGGTCTCTATAGAGATTCAAATTGGACTTTTTATATTTTATATATATATATATATATATATATATATATATATTGTGTGTGTGTGTATATATATGCCTTTTAATTACAGCATACACTCAGCTCCCATTTTCCAAGGCAGTTCCGTTATTTTTTAAAGGAAACTTTCTTCTGAAGGCAGTTTTGCCAACGGAAAGAGTCTTTGTTAGACGATAGAGTTTTGATCTTGGGCTTTCAAAACATTGTTGTGGAATCCCTGGCAATTCCTGGGACTTTGTTGGAATGGAACGCCCGCGTGGGCGCCTTAGGCGCTTTGTTTGGGGATCGGGATGGAGAACATAGAGACTCCTTAAGGGTTATAAGACCAAGGAATCAAATGCCGCCCCGGAAACGCCGCCCTAGCCCCTCCGTCCACTAGCCCCGTGCTAGTCTCATTAAAAACCAAAACACCCCAATGTTTTGTGGATACATCACTTTCATTTCCCAGGATCCTTCCTCGTAGCAATTAAGTCAACAAAACAGAACAACGTTGACCTTGTTGGAAAATGTATGCTTCTCTCAGCACCTAGAAGTCCTCCCCTTTGTATCCAACTCTAGAAAATAGATTCCTTAAATCCTTACAACTTGGTTTCTATCCCCGCATCTGAAGTGACCTTTTCTAAGATCACTTAAGCCCTTATTTCTGAAGCCATAGGCCTTTTCTCCTCCTCCTCCTGAACTTCCTCGACCTTTGTCTAAGGAGCTTTCCTCAATGCTACCTGGTTCCTCTCCTCCTTCTCTGCTCTTTTTGCTGACTTTTTCTCTAGCCCCTCTTTTCCTGTCATAGCCAGTCTGAGAGGTGTGGAGGCGTGTCTCAGAGTTGTCTTATTTTGCATTTCTTTGATCAATAGTGAGTTGGAGCATTTTCCACATGACTAGAAATGGTTTTAATTTCTTCATTTGAAAATTGGGTGAATGTTTCTCAAAGCTCTCTCTGACTTGTGCCTCAGTGTGCAAGCATTGTGGAGATTTAGTCTCAAACTCTCTCGTCTGACTCTTCCTGACTCCGTCTGGGGTTTTCTTGGCAGAGACACTGGAGCGGTTTGCCATTTCCTTCTCCAGTTCATTTTATAGAAGGAGAAACTGAGGCACGCAGGGTGAAATGACTGAGGCCAGATTTGAATTCGGGTTTTCCCGACTCCAGGTCTGGAACTGCATCCACTGCAATACCTTCATTCATTCCCACTTCCATAAAATTTCTTGAATCACTTCAGCCTTCCCTTCCCCCATCAGGTTCTCATTAATCTTCCTGTCTTCAGTATATCCCCTTTCCAATCCAAGTTCCACACCATTTCCCAAGGAAGCTCCCACGTGCACATTATGACTCTCACCCCTCAGTTGATTCCAGATTCTGGAATCTGAGGCTTGGGTTCAAATCCCAGCACTGCCACAGAGAACCCGTGTGTGACCTTAGCCAAATCCACCAATCTCTTCTGGCTGTAAAGGGAGATGGTTAGACCTTTGGGCACTTCCAGCTGCTGCTGCTGCTGCTTAGAAAGAGAAGCCTTGATAACTCCCTATTGCCTGCCAAATAAAGCGTAAACTGGCTCTGACATTCAGAGCCCTCCACAATCTGACTTGTACCTACTTAATTTTTTTTTTCTAAATTAAATATAAAGCCAATTTTTAATCTTCATTTTTGAGTTCCGAATTCCCTCTGTTCCCTCCCCCATTGGAGACCACAAGAAAGTCGATGCAGCGTGATCACGCAAAATAGAGCTTGTTATTAGCCATGTTGCAGAAGGTGACACAGACCAAAAAGGAAAACACACACACACAAAATGAAGTGAAATAAATATGCTTTGATCTGCATTCAGACTCCATCAGCCTTTTCTGGACGAGCCCTATGGAATTGTCTGGGATCATCGTATTGCTGAGAAGAGCCAGGTCCATCCCATGATCATCATCTAATCTTGCTACTGTGTATGATATTCTCTTGGTTCTGCTCACTTCCCTCAGCATCAGCTCCTGTAATTCTTTTGAGGTTTTTCTCTCATTTCCTACAGCATAATAGTATTCCATCACAATCATAGACCACAGCTTGGTCAGCCATTCTCCAACCAATTTCCAATTCTCTGTCACCTCAGAAAGGGCTGCTGGAAATACATACTTTTATGCACACGAATCTTTTTTAAAAAATATTTTTGGGCTACTGCTACTTCTGGATCAAAAGCTACACACGCAGTTATAATAGTGGGGTCTTGTTCCAAATTGCTCTCCAGAATGGTTGGATCGGCTCACAACTCTGCCAACAGTTGTAGCTTTTGCAGGGGTCCTCAAACTTTTTAAATAGGGGGCCAGGTCACTGTCCCTCAGACTGTTGGAGGGCCGGACTAGAGTAAAAACAAAAACTTTGTTTTGGGGGCCTTTAAATAAAGAAACTTCATAACCCTGGGAGGGGGATAATCATCCTTAGCTGCTGCATCTGGTCCACAGGCCGTAGTGAGGACCCCTGAGTTAGAGCTTCATCTCATATGTGCTCCTGTCTGCCGACCTCCTCTCTCTCTGCTCTGCTCTTTTGCTCATACCAACTCCCACACCTGAAACGACTCATGCCCACCACGCCATATTTGTAGACAACCACTGACGTCCTTCCTTCATGGCCCAGCTGAGACGCCAGCTTCCTCCTTCACCTTCCCCCCCACTCTCTCACTCTGCCCCGTGAGATGTGTCTTTTCTACCTCCTGTTTCTAATTAGCCTTTGCTTGGATCTGTCTTTTGCACTTGTTATCTCCCAGCCCTACCCCCGTACTGTGGGTATTGAGATAGTTCTTCGCCAATTAGATTAAGTCGTGTTTTGGGGAGCAGAGCCTGTGCTTTCCGTGTGTCCGTTGCCCCTAACACAGTGCCCACATGCTTGGTAGGTGCTTGATATTGTTGTCCGTTGGTTTTAACTGTAGTGATAGAATCTGTGTGTTCATTGTATGAAAATTTAACTCACAAACTTACTGATGTTGTGACGCTGATCCTTCTGTAGGGCTGTAAGGATTACAAAGCACTTGCCTTACCGTGGTCACGGGAGGTAGGTATTAGAAGTATTATCATCTCCATTTTATAGATGCACAAACTGAGGCTTAGAATACAAGTGATTTGACTGTCACTTAGCAGCACCTGACACTTAGTAGGATGCTTAATTAGTGTATGTGGACTGACTGACTCAAGGTTAGGAGGTGCTGCTTTGGTACTGAGGTGGGTACATGGGTAAGTATGAGTTCTTTGTGGGTACAGTTTCACTTTCGCCTCTGCGGGCCCAGTGCCCACCTAATGGGCAGTTCTTGTTAAATGTTTATTGATTGGTTTAAAAAATAATGATAGTGGTCCAGCCATTAGTGTTGGAACAAGAAGTCTGGCCAGGGGCAAAGACTGCTAGGAGCCTTTGTAAGCTGGGTCAGAGAGGAGGCACTGAGGGGACCCAGGTGGCAGCTGGGGTAGGGGAGTCAGGCCTTCACAGAAGAGCCTTTCAGAGGGTGGCAAAGGGGGCTTCCACCTCCCCCCCAAGGAACCAGGCCCGACTCTGCGGTCATCCTTCAGGCTAACTGTAGCCAGCTCCTCTGGGGGGCCCTGCCCCCAGCTTCCTTTGCTTCTCCTCTAGCAGAGGGAGGTGCCTGAGAAAACTTCTCCCCTCCCGCCTCAGCCCCGGAGGTCAGACCCTATTCCCTGGCCCCTCCCCAGAGCAGTTCAGAGCAACAGAGAAACAGTGAGCGTCTCCCTGGGCCTCCCTTCCCTTTTCTCTGAGGCCCAAGGTCAAGGCTTCTGGAACAGGAAGCTGTAGCAGCCTCAGGAAGGATGTAACCATCCCTGTGATTCCTGATCCTGTTTTGCCAGTGACTTGGGTCGTGCCCAAGTCAGTGTCCCCCCCTCCCCAAATAGGGCTATTGCACTGTGACCAGCGGCCCTTCTAGCTGGGGCACCTTGCCAGTGCTGGCCTTGATCCTGAGGCAGAGGAAGGTCTGTAAGGGCCAGGGACCAGAGGGAACATGGATCTTCCTGGTCCCCTGGGAGGGCCTGGAGTTCTGTGAGAAAGAATGATCCTTGTCCTGGGGAGGCCACAGGAAACAGGCCCCAGCAGCTGAGGCTTACTCTGGCCCTGACCCGCTGGCCCCTCACCAGCTTTCCCTGGGAGAGGAAGAAAAGAAGCAGGTGGGATTGCCCACAGCTGTACAATGGCCACCTCCCTCCTGTTCACTTTTAAATGTGTTAAGCTGGGAGACATGAGTCTCCAGTAACTGGAGGAGATCTAGAAGCCAGCTTCTTAAATCGTGGTTCGCAATCCTATACGGGGCCTCATAACTGAACGTGGGGGTCATGGAATTATGATTTAGTATCAGTATGTGTTTGGTTTGTGTGCCGAATTCACATTCCTGTATGCCCAGGGTCACACAAAAGGATCATGAGTGGGAAAAGTTGAAGAAGTCTTAAAGTTTACAAAGTGCTGCCCATTTGGGGGGTCCCTCCACCCATGCAGGTCGGCACCTTTCTGAGGTAGAGGTAGCAGATCACCAGGGAACGCTGGGCCTCTGGGTGACCCGTCCAAGGTAGTTGGTCAGTCTGTGTCAGGAGATGGGCCCAATGGCTGGGGCTCGGAGGCCATCTCTCTCTGCATCCGCTTTCTCTCTTTAGAGCCTCAGCACCAACCCAGTGAGGTCACAGCAAGTGTTCTGTGCATTTTGCAGAAGAGGAGGAGGCCCTTAGCGTTTCTCCCATGACCATTCAGCTGTTGTTTCAGGTGGGATTTGAACCCAAGTCTGAGCCTCTTCTCTACAAAACCCCTCTTCCTCTTCAAGCCTTCCCTTTTGCAGTAGCCGCCTCCTGCCCACTGTAACCAGGGGAGCCTTATTTTCCAGCTCAGTGTCCAAGATGTTTCCTGAATCTTTAATGGTTCAGATCCTCATAAAACAATTATTTTCTCTTTCCCTCTTTTTCCAGCATTAGCATCATCAAAAAAAGTCTTTGATTTATTAAGAAACAATATAGGGTGATCAAAAGGGCTGTGGATTTGAAATTGAGAGAGTCCCTGGTTTTAACTCCTATTTTTGACATGAGCCGACAGCCAAAACACACTCACACACATTTATTGAGCACCTACTGTGTACTAAGTGTTGGGGAGCACAAAGAAAGGTAAGAGGCAGGCTCTGTTCTCCAGTGGAGGACAAAAGTATAGACAATTAATTATACACAAACAAGCTGTGTACGAGATAAATAAGAAATGATGAAGAAAGGGAAGGCTTGGGAGGGAAGAGGGGCTGGGGAAGGCTTCCTGTGCAAGCTGGGCTTTAAAGGAAGCCGGGAAGAGGCAGAGATGAGGGAGGAGGCTTTTCAGCTACAGGGGGACAGCCAGAAAAAATGCTGGAGCTATTCTTGAATGTCTTATCTAGTCTCGGAGCCTCAGTTTCCTTATCTGTGAAATAATGTTATCTGGTGTTTGTGCTGATAAAATGAGATCCTATATGTGAGACACTTTGCAAACCTTCAAGTGTTATTATTTTTAAAGCTGCTAGTGGTGAGGGCCCCCCAGTGAGGGCTCTGAAGAGATTCCCTGCCCCAGCCTCACTCTGCTCACTGGGTGCTTCAACCCAGATAGAGCCCTGGCCCAGAAGCAGGGACTTTAAGGATCAGGGCATTCTGGGTGATCCATCGCCCTTGCCCCTCTTTGTAGAGAGTTTACAGGAATAACTGGCTGAATGTCATCATCGAGTGGCTAATAGCTGCTGATGAACTTCTCTGGCTCAACCAACCTCTCTAAGACTGGGTCTGCATCCAAAGCCTTTAGTAGAACTGGCAAGAAAAGGTTCTCCTGGCATAGCCTGGGCTTGGCCCGGGTCTCTGTCCCACCAGGGTGAGACACTGGGGAAGACATGACGGCAGGAAGGAGAGAACTGACAACATCCACAAGTCAGCAAGGGCAGATGGGGGCGGTGCAGCAGGGGACCACCAAGGGGGCAGATGTCAGCTCCTCCTGGGCACAACAGGGTCCCCTGGGGCTGTCTGCCCCGTCTCGATCCTTCTCCTGTGAGCCGGGGGTGGGCTTGTGTGTGTCACACACACGTGTGGGCCGAGGGATAAAGGCTAAAGTGTGTTCTGGTGCGGACAGGTTAGTGAGCCGGATAAGATGGGGAAGGCAGGGGCCGGCGATGGAGGCGTGGTGGTATACGGTGGAAGAGAACAGCCAGCGGGGGTCCGAGAACGGCTGGCGTTCTGCCCGGTGTGGACCCCAGCCCTAGGGAGACATCATATCTGGAAAGAACTCTGGGGGGAGGTGGGAACCCTGCTGCTGCCCCCCCCCACAGGGAGAGCCTGGCTCTGCTCCCCGGGACCCACGGTTCTTTGTGTCCCTGCGGCATGCCGAGATCCCCCCACCCCAATGCGGCTGGATCACTGTCACCAATAAACTTGCCTCCGTGGCCTCGGACAAGCGTCTCTGTGTGGTACCTTTTGTGGCCCTGCGGCTTGTCAGCTGCCAGGGAAGGCTCCCCGGCTCTCCCCGGAGCCCCATGTCCTCCCTCTCTAACGGGGGAGAGACCCCTTTCCCATCTGGTCACAATCCCAACTTCAGTGGCCTCTGACCAAAGACAGACCATTGCAAGATGGGGGAAAACTGCCCAGCTCTTTCCTGCCCCTCTCCTCTTCCTGCCCCGAGGTATTATCCCCCCTTAAATAGACCAGGGGTTCTTCACCCGGAGCCCAGGCACCTCCACAACATCTACGGATGGATTTCAGGAGCTGCTAGAACTGGGATGGGAAAAAAACATGTCCCCTAAACTCTCAGTGTTACGTTTTTGTAATCTGTGGACGGAGTGCCAGGCCCGGAGTCAGGAATTCTCTTTGCCTCCGGCTCTCCTAGCTGGGAGACCCTGGGCAAGTCACTTCACTCTGGCCGAACATCCTCCTCGAGCGGCTAATGGCTGCTGCTCGTGAACTTCTCCTGCTCAGCCTCTCTAAGACTGGGTCTGCATCCAAAGTCTTTAATAGAAAAGAAGAGGAAACTCCTCTGTCAAAGGAGCCGGAGAAGGAAATGGCAGACCCTTTGGTACCCTTGCCAAGAAAACCCCAAATGGGGGCACAGAGAGTCGGAGGGGAGTGAAAAGTGACTCAACAAAAAGGAACGGGATTAGAGAAGGGGTGCACACGTCTGCCAGCCTGCCAGGGGGCACCATGGCACACAAGCCATTATGAGCCCTGATTTAGATACCGCAAACACAGAAGGACTGACCCAGCGCAATGCCGGTGTTAGAGTTTTCTTGGACCCCCAGTCTGGTGCACTACCCACTAGGCAACATTGCTTCATTTCTCTGGGTAGATGTGCTTTGATAATGCCCTTTGGGTGGTCCTTTTCGGCATTCTGTAGCTGCTCTCCTTTGATCCGCCCGACCCTGTGAAGTAGGCATTAAGGGAGTAATTATATCTCTTTTGTAGATTAGAGAGTTCTAAGGGAACATGGGAGGGGAGCTCTTAGTGGAAAGAAAGATGGGCCTGGAATTAGACACTGAGCACAAATCCCTCCCCCACTGTTGCTACCTGGGTGACTTTGGACAAATCACCCCCCCCCCTCCCAAATCCCTTTTATCATCTGTTAAAAAAAAAAAAAAAAGGGGCCACTCATTCCCTTCCAGCTTAAAATCTCCATTCCTCTGATTGATCCTGATCACGTTGCTCATGAGTATTAGCCTCATTCAAAGCCAACCGACTCGATTCCTCTCCAGGCACCAAAAGATCCCCCAGAGATGAGATGCCAGGGGGTTTCCTCCAGTCTGTCCCTCTCCCGGGTCTCCTACTGTTCTTCCTCTGCCCATAGGGCACTTTGGAAGCCTGAAAAGCTTCCCGTGCCCCAAAGAATGGATTTAAAGACACCCTAATAGCCATTTTCCTAAGCAGAAAGTCCTCAGTTTCCTTATTTGTCAAAATGAGGACATTGGACTAGAACCAATCCTTGTCAGGATCTTTTGTCAGGTGGGTCACAAAGAGTAGGACAGGGCTGAGAAGGCAGAGCACAACTGCAAACCTTGATGGAACTTTGGAAAGAGGGAAAAGCAAAAACAAATGAGTGAACTTCAGGCACGGGAGGAAGGGTAGGAATGACAGCCGCTGGCCAGGTTGCCTAGAAACGAGGTGATGCATTCATAGATTTGGGGTCAGTAGGGACTCAGATCAGTTATTCCAATTTTACAAAGGAGAAAACTGAGAGTCAGAGAGGGAAGTGACTTGCTCGAGACCACAAAGGAAATAAGTAGGTCTCCCTTAACCAAGCCACGGGTGTGTGCTGGACAGGTTGGGAGAGATGATTGTTAAAATTTCATATATTGAAAATCTGCAAACGCTTGAAATTGGGGTCGCATGGATTGCTTTGTTGGCCTAAGAGAGTAGAGAAAACGTTACCAGATGAAGTTTCAAAGGCAACCACTGTTGCCTTTCCTGTCTCCCAGTCTGGCTGGTAAACATTTACCAGCATCCCCCCCACTCATAATCCTGGTTGTTAAACATTTACCAGCACACCCCTGATCCTAATCCCTTTTAGTCTTTCTTTGAATGGGGGGAGTTACAAGTAGGGGTACCGCCTATTATTCATCCCTTAACTTGGTACACTCTTGTTAGTAGTGAAGAGATAAGTTAATGATCCACAAAGGCTAAAAGGCTAGTTTTTATCTTTCTGGACTCGGGTCAACAATATCTTTTAAACCTTGACAATCCATCCTCTCACTACACTCTGCCTTTTCCCTGGCTGTCTCCCCCCCCTCCCCCCAAGTTCCACACACACACACACTGCTCTCCTTCCTCACTTCCACCTCCTGGCCTCCCTGGCTGTCCTCAATATTTAAATTCTGCCTCTGACGGAGGCCCTTTTTAAACCTCTCCATGCTGGTTCCTCCCCCAGAGATCACCGTGCTGTGTGTCTGCATGTCTGTGTTCTTCTTTGCTGTTGTTTTCTCCTATTACAATATGAACTTTTAAGATCCGGGACCATGTTTTTGCCTTTCTATGTATCTCCAACCCGGCACACAGACTGATTGACTAAACCCCTACCGTGCAGAAACAGGGTATAGACAAAAGCCAGAGTGCCTGCCTCCGAGGTTCTCACGTTCTTCTAGGTTTAGTCTCTTAATTCTAAAAGTCCTCTACCTACCCCAGGCCTATTTTGTTCAAAGAAAACTGTGTGACAGGGAGATTTCTGGGAAATCCCCCTAGCGGGTGTCCAGCCAGCTTCAGGGGCACCGGGGAGCCAGGAAGAGGATAACCAGAGAAGCTACTGCGGGATGGTCCCTGCTGCTCTCTGAGCTGTGCTCTGGGGTAGAGAGGACCCTAAGGAAGCCTGTGTATGAAAAACCCACCAATGGAAAGCTGGGAACTGGTCCAACCTTTCAATGGAATGACACTAAGAAAGTGTGATGTACTCAAGATACAGAATGAGACATACATTTTTGGACATGGTTTCTTGCAATCGTACATATTTGTTGCAGGGGTTCAGTTTTGTTTTTCAAAAAAATATCCAGCTGGGAAGAAGAGAGGGTGGGGGTGAAGGATGGGATTGCAAAGAAAGAGTGAGAGGGAGGGAACAAGGGAGGGAGGAAGGAAGGAAGGAAGAAAGAAAGAAAGGGTGAGAAGGAGGGTGGGAGGGAGGGAAGAAAAAAGGAAGGGGAAGGGAAGGGAAAGAAAAAAGAAAGGGAGAGAGGAAGGAAGGAAGGAAGGAAGAAAGAAAGA